>NC_087518.1:61763220-62063220 GCF_963921805.1 Phalacrocorax carbo | reverse complement strand
TTGGATCCTTCCAGCCCTATGGTAAGCTTTCACGTTGAGACCAGAGGGACAGCCAATATTGAGAATAATGAAAAGGCTGGTCACTAGCACAGAATGATCTTCCCTACTTCTTCTTCACGTAGGTGCTTATGGAATTTTTTAAAATAAAATGTTTGGCCTTTTTATCTGGCAAAAGAGACTAGATAATCAAAAGAGACTCCCTTGTGGCTTTGTAGAATGTAACCTGCTCTAGAGTGGCAAAAATGCCCCAGGCAGAAACGAGATTAGCAGAAGAGCTTCTCAGTTATTTACGTGAGGAGGGTGATGTACCCGTGAACGGTGGTTAGGAAGCTTTGGCAGATCTCTGAACCGAACCCCCGCTTCCTAGTTTTCTAACCCATGCCTTAACCGGAGGTCTTCTGTCCTCTTTCCAAACTGCACAGTAAACAAACCCAAAGGGGACATAAGCTAGCCGATATACTTGTGCAGGTATACGGTGTATAAATTGGTTAGCAGACCACAGTGGACATTTCATCTGGTTATTATGGTTACTGAAATACTTTGTTTGGGGCCTGCAAAACGGAGACCGTGTCCAGTTTGATCAGCAGCACCGATACAGAAACTGGGATCAGGGTGAGATCTGGCCCCAACTGGATTTTATTGCAATGACGTACAGAGCTGACGGAGGTATTTCTGAAACTGGAAATTACAACCCACAGGAATTAGAGGATTTAAAAAACCCTGGTGAGATGTAACATTTCTGAAGAACAATAGATTACAACATTTTTATTCTGTACTGCTTTGGAGAGTTAGTTCAATAAGTCCGTTTGTTTGCTATTCAGGCATATAATAAATTCATATGCATGTTGTTTCCTTATTCATTAAGTCTTTAAATTCAGCAGACGAAAACTTTTTTCCTCCAGAGAATACACTTGATTGTAGATGACTGCCAATGAAAAGTAAACAGCCAGCTCCAATGAAAAAACATGCTGAAAGCAAATACCTTTTGAACTCTGAATCTTTATTTCCACTCTTCATGGAAATAAATGCATTTATGGTTTGTTTATTGCTTGCAGAAAGAAAGCTTGTTCATCTTCCTCCCCTCCGCCCCTTTCATTTGCTGGTCGAGCTACCGAGCGGAGCCTAATCACGAGATGTCTGTGTACATCAAGCAGATGTTCACCAGTAACAGAAAATCAATGCCTGGCATGCAGTTACGTTGTGTTTTTAGACTGCACTGAGCACACTTACTTGAAAAGCAATGTTTTGTGTCACTATATCTGTATTTCATAATGAAGAACAAGTGCCCACTTCAAGTTATGGATCACCTCTATTGTCATTCCTTAGCAATGTGTTTTACAGATGTCTACAAATGAATTTTAGGCTGAACTCCCTTTGCTTCTGAACCATAAGGAAGTACGATATGCTATCTGTCTGGTATTCAGATATTAAATTCTGTTTGAAGAGCAGTTAGAATCCCCTTGAAGTCATTTTAAAACTCGTGTATAAAACAAGACCTCTGGCAGCTGAGGTCTGACCGATGGGTCTGACAGGTTTACAGCACATTACCTTTAGCTCGTGGCGAGGTGGTAACAGCACTTTATGTCCTGTGAAGCCAACAACTAACTCTTAACTCCATATGAAAACTCAGATGGGGCTCATCAGCTCCTCCACGGCGCTGGATGGCACTCTGCCCCTCTTGGGATCGTGGTCTCTATCTGTTATTATTGAGAGGGACAGTAAAGAAACAGCGGCAGCACCGGGAGCCATCCTTCCAGACTACGTCTGACACAAGCACCAAGCGTTACATTATCTGCTTCAGTGAAGCAGAAAGAGGAGACCATCAGGGAGCTGGCTGTGCTCCCTACTTTTCTGTTCTCTTCTGGTTTGGACCACGCTAGTGCAACCTGTGGACTGCTCTCACCTCTGCCAGCTGGCAAGGGTCTCCAGAAGCCAGTCTGTCAGTGCCGGTGCTATGAAACAGCCGGGTATCTCCACTTTTCTCTCTGCCATGATGTGCCTGCACCGCCTGTGACGGGAGGGCTGGTAGCGGGAGGCACTTTCACACTGACACCCGTGAAAGAGTCTTTCCCAGTCATCAGCATGGGGAGACAGGACCCGCATCACCTCTCTGTTCGCTATTCCAAACAGTGTCAAAGCCGAGATACACGTACCAAGTTTTGTTCTGTCTTTCTGGAGAGACTTTTTAAAAAAAGTTTAAATCCAAGCATTTTTTTCATACAAGTTCTTTACCACGTTTGTTGCAAACGGAGACACTGTGTTCTACCACACTAATTCCAATGAGCCACCCTTTCAAACCACAGACATCGCCTCCATTTTATCTTCTGCATTAGAACAGAATACTTTGTCAACCACAAAAAAAACAACTGAGAGAAGGATCAGCAGACAAGTGGAAGAGCAATATATGGAAATAAAAATCTATGAAATTCTGTGTTTATAAATAACATATTGAATTCATATTTTAAAACCCATGTTGCTGGGCTATCTACCCAACAGCAGACACTGCAAAATTGACTCGCTCTAGAGATGCTTAAGAAAAAGTCTGCTGAAAGATGTCTAGCATGGTTATGCACAAGAGCACGTAGGATCTTCAACTGAAATGACCTGATTGAAACTGCCAACTTACACATGTAATCTTAGTCAGAGGTTTTGTATGCGAGTGTATAACAAGGTATGGATACTTGAGCTATGAGTATGCTCTCCTTCCTACCACAAAATGACACAGAAAATACATTTCAGACATACACTGGCAACTGGAAATAGAAATCCGAATGCCAAATATCTAAGTAATTGCCAGACCGATTCCTTATTGAGCACTGGTCTTCCCTACTGCAAACACTTCTTAAACTGAGACAATTATACTGACTGTCCAGACCCTGGGCTTCAAGCTCAGCTCTGCCAAGCTCTTATTCAGCATAGCTAAGTGGTAGCACAGTGGTTCAGGGTTGCTGTACCCTGGGTCAGCTTGAAATCTTTCAGTAATGCAATATATATTCTGGCCCTAATCTTTTCTCCCCCTTCAGTCTAAGCCCCCAGCTGCCTTTTGCAGTGGGCAGGGCAAGCGATAAGAATAACGGCTGGCATGAGCTAATTTCATGCTGCCTACAGTTTACCCAAGGGAATCCTCAATTTCCCTATTAGGAATATGTTAGGCTGAACATATTAACGAAAAAGGATTCCACCTTGAGCCAAGAGACTTCTTTTAGTACAACCGCAGTATTATACTTATCGAGGCAATATGGTAGACACTGCATCTGTTTACTCACGTCAAGTATCAAGGGAAAATATTAATTTTTGTGCAGATGTTGAAAAGTAGTAGCAATGTTATATATTGATGAGTCTGAAAAATAGCGGTTACCTTCCTATTCTTCTTAACAGAAACTTTAGAAGACTCGTGGGAAAGGACCATCCTAGCCCAGACTTTATTCACTTAGTCAAACTGTAGAAGGATAAACTCTCATCTACTTTGTGTTGTGACGCTCCAGTCTTACTTAAGCCCTGAAGTTATGCCAACAGCTGGGTTTATTCCTCAAACTCTCTTATCTTGCCAATAACAACTCCTTCTCTCCCTTTTACCTTTGGACAAATCAGGAATACTGTTGTCAGATGAACTCAGAACACAGCCAACCAACCACAAAAAAGCCTGAAAAAAAATATAACCTCTAAACAAGCCTCCTCTTCTGGACAAAGCCAAACTGCAAGAAACAGACATAGCTTTTGGAGTCCATTCCTCTCCAGGGCAGAGACAAAGTAAAGCTTTTAATAAAGTAATCAGGAGAGTCTAGAAACAAGTGTTTCTATATTCAAGTGGAGTTTGAAGTGTTTCCTCAGTTAAGGGTAGATTTTTTCTAATTAGACTTTTCAGCCACTCCCGAGACCTCATTTTAACTTTTGCTTCTCATTCTCCATGCTCTAGACGGGCTGTCTGCAGAGCTATTGGGCACCACTGAGTTGTGGCTTTGCTTTTAACTCATCTGACTTCACAAAAGCATTGCCAGAAGTCCTGGCCACATGCTCGCTCTCTAGCACATCCTTTCTGAACTCCATACGAAGAGGATGCTGAAGAGCGCATCTCAAGGGCAAACCTAGAGCCAGAAGATCAACTTGAGGGACTGCTGATTCACTCAAAATCCCTGGATCAGCCTGAGACAGGCTTCATCAAGTAGCAGGCACTTCAACTTCGCTATCATGCTTCTGACTGGAACTAATGGAGGTTACAGAGCCATCGTATGGATTAATGACCGAACCCGTGCAGAGGTGGGTTGGTCGGTTGGCTCAATGTACACGGAATATCCTAGTTACCTATTCCAGTGCTTTATAGGGACGGCTCATTACAGGAAGGGACAGCATAAAATACAATGTCTATTTTCATAATCAGTTCTGTGCCTAGTACTACACACAAATAACAATTATATTCTTTGGTATTAAGAAAGGAACTGAGAATGAAACAGAAGCATTATGATGGGATTGTTTAATCCATGAGGCACACATGTCTGGAATAACCTGCATAGTTCTGGTTCCTCATCACAGAACAAACATGTACGGACAAAGGACAGCAAGGGTGCTAACACAGGATGGTCTCCATACAAGGAATGAATTAGAATTACACCCTGAAAAGAGGAAAATGAGAAGGATTAAAATAAGTCATAACATGAATAATGACATGGAGAAGGTGAATAAGAAATTTATACGCTCAGTCTCTCCTAGTACAAGATACAAGGAGCATCAAACAAGGCAGTAGGAGCAGACCAATAAAAAAGCAATTCTCTACAAAATCCATAACTAAACAGCGGAACTCAGTATCTCCGAGTGCTGTGGATTAAAAATACTTTAGAGCTCACCCCTCTCTGTTAAAGAGCACAAAGAAAAACAAGTCATGAAAAAAAGATTATTATCATGTAGCTATTTCCTCAGAGCAAACCCCACATTATCCTTCTGTAGCTACTCCCTGTGACCCTTATTTTGGTGTTTTGGCTACTGTTTTCTGTTCTTCCCGTCTGGTGACCTGATTCATTTGTGCCACCAGAAGACCTTGGGTAATTTGCCTCTTCAGCTCTTCAGCTGCCTGACAAACAGGCAAGTGTTTCCTTTATCCCTACTTGTCCTTCTCAAAGGGAAAGAAAGTGTGACAAATCACACCTCGAGTGCTGGGCTCAGGGTTGGGCCCCTCGGGACAAGAAGGGCCTTGAGGGGCTGGAGCGTGTCCAGAGAAGGGCAGCGGGGCTGGGGCAGGGTCTGGAGCACAAGTGTGCTGGGGGGCGGCTGAGGGGGCTGGGGGGGTTTAGCCTGGAGAAGGGGGGGCTGAGGGGAGCCCTTCTCGCTCTCTGCAGCTGCCTGAGAGGGGCTGGAGTGAGGGGGGGGCTGGGCTGTGCTCCCAGGTCACCAGTGATGGGATGAGAGGGAACGGCCTCAGGCTGCGTCAGGGCAGGTTTGGGTTGGAGATGAGGGAAATGCCTTCCCTGCCAGAGCAGTCAGGCCCTGGCACAGGCTGCCCAGAGAGGGGGGGGAGTCACCAGCCCTGGGGGGGTTCAAACACTGTGTAGCCGTGGGACCTGGGGACATGGTTTAGTGGTGCACTGGCAGTGTTAGGTTTACAGTTGTACTCGATGATCTTAGAGGTCTTTTCCAACCTTAATGATTCTGTGATTCTATGAATTAAGTGCAGTGGTGAACAAGAGGAACCTGAAGAGAAGCATAGTATTATTCAGTCTTCATTCAAGTCTTTTTCAGTCACATGGAATTTCAGAGAAATGAGAATTGAATCTCAAAAGGAAAAACTTATGAGGGAGAGCATCTAGGTTTCCTAAAGTACTTCATTAAGAATTACTAATGTTAAAACAGCCAACTGTAATTGGATAGTGTGAAAAAGCTCACTTTAAAATTAAATAGCTGCCTTTTTTCCTCATATTCCTTTTCTGCCTTGGCTGACCATCCAAATTTGAGTGCTTCAGGGTGTTTTTTTTTATACCTGGCACAGTTTAGGAACAATATAGACATGAACAGAATTATTCCTGTTACAGTGTAAGACACCCTTGACTTCTCTGTGATGAAACAACAGCTCTGTGACTCTGTCACTACCTCATGGCTGGCCTATGACGGGATCAGAAGCTTCTCCTTTGGTTTAAATGAGAAAGATCTTGGGAGAGCTTAAGTGGAAAGTTTGCTTTACCATTTTGCAGTTACACATAGGAAATCTGTGCCAGGCTGTATGTTAGACCACTGACACGGAGCCCGTGTAGCCAAGGAATCACTTCGCCTCATCCCGCCGCTTACCGCATACAGTTTCCCACCCTGGCTGATTAATAGTGTGCTGGCCCTACAAGGCAGCCTTGTTCTCCCCCAGAGTTGTTACACCTCAGTGGTTGTTAAGTTTCTTTCAAAAGTGTCAGAATTAAAGACAAGTTATAAATGCCCCATCTCATCCATCCTGGTGCTGTATTATCCAAGATGTACGTCGAAGTGAAAAGACAAGCTTCTTTAGCCGGGATTCTTTTGCCCTTTCTGCCCTTCTCCATCAACATCCCTGATTTCTCCTTTCAGCACTGATGCCTTGTAAACTAAATATATCAGTAAGTACAAGATTAGTCCAGACAACTCCTTTAGCTGTTCAGTGTCTTTTATTTCACCCTCTGTCTTTCACCTAGTTCATTGCCCAGTTCTACACTCCACTGGGGAGGGGGGGAAATATCTGACTGTTGTCTCTGTTCCCACTCTGGTTTCGTTGTGCTGTTTTTAACAGTTGTGCATGGACATTCCTTCAGGACTTGAAAAATGCTAGAGGAGCCCTCCTTCCCCCTGGTTTCCCCCCAGTCCCAGCTGTGCCTCAGACGAATTAGCTAGGTGAAGCCAAAAGCTCAGAAATGCGCACAACCTTCTGCCAGCACTAACGCCCCAGTGTAACCTGCATCGCACAATGATAGGAAAAGGAATAAGAAATAAAAATAACTGAATGTAGAGAGAACACTGAACTTTTATGCAATATGTGGCATTAAAACCATTTATTACACTGCAGGACACCCCATTTAAATTTGTTACCAAAAGAATCAATAAATAAAATAATAAAGCTCAAGTACAGGCAGTACTTCAGTATCAAGGGAGTCTCATAATTTCAGCATTTATGTTATTGTCTTCTAATTATACTTTTTAAAAAATACATACAATAAGATTTTGTACTTGAACTTACAGTAAAATTTATACGTTTCCTGGGAACAAAACATTATTTGTTTTGCTTTTAAATTAAAGATGACCAGCATCCTGGGGAAATACAATATTGGTTAACATTGGGGTTCTTTGTCAGAAATGAAATCTGAGCTTATAAAGGTTGTGGTTTGAAATATATCATAAAGATTGTTATCCTACTATGGTCTGCAGCTCCGATGCTGCTGTCTTGATTAAGATAGTTGCCAGCTTCTGTAAATTATCAGCTTCTCCCAGTCAGTCTGGAGGTGCTACGGCTCCACACAATGCTGGGAAATTGGGGAGTGCAAAAAGCGACATTTCTTTCCACAGAAAAGCAGCCTTGAATATAAAGCAATAAGTAATGCAAAGTGCATATATAGCGCGTGGAGCTGATGATGATCCAAAAGGCGTTGCTGTTGAAGCCAGAGCTTTCTGACAGATTGCAATTAACTTCCTCTGATCATATAATGATCTAAGAGAAAATCTGAAAAGAAAACATGAATTCTTCATGGACAGCCCAGTTCAAATATATGAATGTGGCACATGGGACAGCAATTAGGGAACAAAGTCACTATTATCCTCTGCAATCATTTCCAAACAAATGAAGAAAGAAGGCTGCAAAGCCATATGGTACATATATTATAAAGTAACCTGTTCCATTCTTTAGACTTAGTATTACGGCTTTTGACACAGCTACAGGAAATAAAAAGCTACTGGAATGCAGACCGGGAAAATGTATTCCCAGAAGGCTTTGCAGAACTAGAGGCTGGAATCCTTGAGTGGAAACAGACTTTGCAAAGCAGTCTCCCGTCCTCCGCAGCCTAGAGGATCTGCTCAAATGTAAAATACATTCTACAAATGTGGCCATATTTAGCAGCTGTGCTTTTAAGGCATTTATGGAAAGAAAGGAAAAGAAAGGAAAAAAGAAGGCGGCTTTAAAAAAGGGGAAGTCTCATGGAGGACTGGAATGTAGACTAGCAAAGAACTGTTATCAACAGAGGAAGCACAAAGTCAAACAATTCACACTTAGTATGCAAGAGTTGATTATTTTCTGTCTCTATCATCCTTCTTAACGCACTGGTAACCTGAATCAAGTATGTTCTCGTTGGTAAAACTGATTTATTCTTGTCATCAGTGCTTTGTAAGTTTTATTGTTCACCCTAAGTACTGGACGGTATTAGCACTTTGGGTCTTTGGTAAATTTGCCTACTAGCAAACCGAAGTGGCATCTTTCCTCTTTTCCGACCCTCGGGGCCATACAGATGGGGTTTGTATGCCGCTTCTAACAGCTACAGGAAAAATACTAATACGAACAATAGGAAGATTCTGGAAATTAACCTTTCAGACCTGTTGTCAAACAAGCAGCATATGTGTAAGAGAAAATCACAAAGCGCAGTGTTTAAGTGACTTGAGTACTTAAGCACCCAAATATATGGGGAAAGAATATCTTCAACCGCAGTTCCATATGTTGATTTTTATTGTGTGCCTTTTCATATCTTTCACATATAGTGCTGCCTCACCAGCTATGTTTAGTTAGCTGGATATTTTAAAGTAATATTAAGTCCACTGAAAAAAAAAAACATGTCTGATAATGCATTTGAATCACATTATTAATCTCATCTGCCTAGCTTTAGATATCTTTCTATTTTTTTTAGCAAAGCAAGTCATGGAAAATATATTGCTGACACTTGGTACATAAACAACATTACATAGAGGCTTTTTTAATTTCTTAGAATTCCATTATGCGGGACTGCCTTTCCTGGATCGACCTTTACACAAGGGAAATGTAAAGGATGGATAAAAGAGTTATTTTCTCAAAGACATGTTCTAAAACCCTTTTCAAATGACAGAACATGTGCATCTCAAACCTATGTTTGTTGGCTTGAAGAGGCAGAACCTGGATGAGCTTGTTAAAGGAATTTATTTAGCCCCAACGTCATGTTACTACATATTAAAAATCTATGATCCACAAACCAGGTAAAAATTGCCTTTATAACGTTGAAGAGTATGTTGCATACATGCTGAGACACTTGAATCTATAATCCATTAGAAAAAATATCTTTAAATATGATTCTGCTTCAAGATACCTAGCATCAGTCTAACATCCTTGCTCTGAAAGGGTAATAATTACAGTACAACAAAAGTATACATACTGTAAATGAAAGAAAGCGTGTGCAAAAAAAGCGATAGTTATACTTAATCTGCCAGTGACTTCAACTTCATTGCCTACTATGTGAAGTCTTGGTCTCACTGAAGGCACTGTGTCTAATAGCAATGGATTTCATTCTGTAGGTCCTCAAGAAATTACCAAAAGTCCTTACATCTCATCAGCAATACAGCCTAGAAACACTTAAGTCTTCATGAATAAAACAAGAATGGGCCGTGCATGACATTACATTGTTATTTGTCATTTAGCTATATTGATAGTACTGATAATTGATAATATTGGTAACACTGATATTGATAACTTGGTAATACAACAGAGTTTGCCAAAAATTGCTATCTTGGCAAAATTAACCTTCTTTATATGGTCTCACACCGAAGCGTACGGGCTTGTAAAAAGGGACATAATTTGCTGACTTACCTAAACACATCAGCAAATATTTATTGGTATCAGTGCTCTGCTGAACAGTCACACATGGCTGCACTACCCTCACGAGAACCAGCCCAAAAGAGGAGCTTCCTATATAAGGGTAGCTGTAGGATATTCTATAAACAGCTGTGTTGGCCGAAGAGAGCAACATCCAGTGGTCAGTCCCCGCTACGCCTTATCACCCTCTGCTAGAGGCTTCTACTTGCCAGGACAGTGTTACCAAAGGTCTAAATTTCCCAGAATTCACCTTCTTTTTACATCTGGAAATTCTGTCTCAGTACAA
Source organism: Phalacrocorax carbo (assembly GCF_963921805.1). NCBI lineage: Eukaryota > Metazoa > Chordata > Aves > Suliformes > Phalacrocoracidae > Phalacrocorax > Phalacrocorax carbo. The sequence continues at coordinate 62,053,165 of NC_087518.1, read as the reverse complement.
GCTATGGCCCTGCTGCTAATCGCTATTTACTTCAGAAATAAAGGATCGTGAAGTTGTTCTGACACAGGGTAAAACAGACCAGCATTAAAATTTGCTGTATGTATTTTCTATCTTGTCAAGCTGCTCAACAAGCTAAATGAAACCGTTGTCGTGATTACACAAAGAGCTAACCTTTCCCTTTGAAATGTAAGATTAAACAGTGAAATACTGACAAAAGTAACAGACCTCCAAGGTATTATATCAAAGATGTGGTCACATCTGTGGTTCTGCTGACACAGAAAATCATGAAGAGGGTTGCACCCCAAGCCCAGACCAAACCGGTTAAACACATAGATGACCACCTCCTCGAAGGGCAGTGATCTCAGCTCGCGGGGGGCCATGAGCAAGCCCTCCTCCGAGATCGTCTGTGCCTGGAACAGGGGGTATGACCACAGACCGCCTTTCCCCCAGCCAGCACCCCTTCAGCCCTCTGACTGGAAATCCGCCTGATACATGTTGGTGTGAGGGGGAGGCAGGCCAGGCTTGCTGCTGCCTCGCAGCCGTGGCTTGGGAAGTGAGATCAGGATGATCACCTGCTGAATTTCAACACCGATGTTTCTCTTTAGGCTGCCATCTCACGTTCGCTACCTACGCTTCCAAGATCGCTGTGGTACCATAAATACACCCAGAACGATTCAGAACATTAAAGCAAAGGTCCCAAAGATCCTACAGCTGAGTTCATGCAGGCCAGGCAAAAAACGAGAAGTTCAGTTACTAGAGGGCGAAGAGTGACAACATTAGCTTTCCTCTGGAAGATCGTAAAGAAGAACTGATTTTGAGAAGAAGAGAGATAACTGTATACTGGCAGAAAATTACATTTTCTTCCCTCTGTATTTCATTGTGTTTCCAAGAGACAGGGGTGGTAAGCAACAAAGCTAAGGCAGGGAAGGTTAGGCAAAGGGAGCAGTAACGAGAGACATGAAGGAACAGAAAAGGAAATGGAAGAAAAAGAGGGCATAGGCCAAAGCAAATTCTGGTTTGTGCAGCATCATGAAGGTAAAAAAAAGGAGAACGATGTGGGGAGCAGGTGGTAAGTCAATAAATAGGGTCAAGATGCTGAAAGGAAAAGTATTCAGAATAGAAGATTATGGTGATGATTTTGGCAGCAACACCTTAGACTGGAACGGGAAAGAACCTAGCCAGGGGAAGGCAAGAGTTGTCAAGGAGATGATGAGGATGAAGCAACAGCACAGGAAAACTAAAGAGAGTAACAAGACTAAGTCTCCAGAAAGCCATCACACTGGCCAGACTTGAGTATACTTCACTGGGATATCTCCTTTGGCTTCTGTGGCTAATGTGGATCTATGTCAGGGCAAAATGCATTATACTTTTATAAAAGAGAAAAAAAAAATCCCCTTTTGTTCATGCCTCAACACTTTGTGCAAATGGAAACAAAGTACTGGAAAAGTCTATATTTCTTCAGTTAGCGAATAAATTTCCAATCGGGCAGATGCGTATAGATTTGCTATCTGTTCAAAGGAATGAAATGTCACCATATTTACAACAACATCTCAGTTTGCAAAGAAGATGGTGGTTTCACTTGGTTGAAACTGAGGAATGCTAGTGACAGCGTTACACTTTTTGCAACTGCACCAAAATGAGTAGGTTAGAACAACCGTTGCTGTTGCCCATATTCCTTCCCTTATTTTAGTCACTGTGGTTCCAGAGGTGCCAAATCAGCCCTTCTGGCTAAAATTTCAAAGCCTGCAGGAAGCAAAACCTGTAAACCCTACAGTTAATAATGAATATCTTGGGTCTAATCCTACAACACACATGTAGGCAATTTTACTTGCATAGAGAATCTCATTTACTTTCCGGGATTATTTCTGTTACTAAAATTCCTCATGTATGTAGGAGCTTAGAAGCCTGGACCCATTCTTCACTTTTTCTGCCATGTGCTGGCAGTGTTTTAGTAAGGGAGACACTTAAAAAAAGATCCCAGACAGGAGCGTAAGGAAGTCCAAAGGGAGCAATTAAGAAATGGCCAAAGCACTGTATCAATTAGGACAGCAAGGTTTGTTCTATAACTAAAGCTGGTGACTTCTGTAGGAGCTATATAAATGCACTGGGAGCCCTTTTAAAATTTTGCTTGGTCCCTTCCCTCCTTTTCACAAATGAATGGAGCTATTCATGTCAATGGAACTTTTGTCTGTGTGGGTCTGGAAAGCTGTCTGAGCAACTCGCACAGCCCCAGGTAGCAAATGTTTGTAGAATCCCAAACGTTAGACAGCCTGTAATACTAATCTGGATGGCCTCGGTGCAAAATAAAGTGGCTCAGTAGAGATCACCCACTGCAAAGACTAAAACAAACTAAATGATTGGGCATACCAAATACTTGGATACTTTTAATAGATTAGAAAAAAGAATCAAAGAAGAATCGAGCTTCCTTTGCCTAGGTCAATGTGCAGCAGTATTGGCAGAGATGGGAAAAGGCACATGACTTTTAAGTGTTGATGTCAAGAAAGAAAATGAATGTAAGGAATCCATCATTAATGATTCAATGTGGTCTTCACTAAAACAACAAAAACAATAAAACTAAGTGCTTTCGCACTCTCAGATGCGCACTCAGATTGAAAGGTCTAACTCTTTTGCCACCGTATGTGCTCTATTTCCACAGCCTCAGTATCAGTTATAAACAGGGTTTGATGAGATTCTCTCTAGTATCTGAACAGACATGCCAAGGATTAGCATGACTAACCCATGCAGTGGAACATAGGACACCTGTACATTTATGACATTTATTTGCCTAATGGCTTCCTCCTCACAAGCTCTGCCTGTCTCCCACCTAGCTAAGATTTCATCATGCTTTCAGAGCCATGAATAACTCCCTCTCATCCATCCGTCATTGCCTCCATTCATTTTGTCCCTTTCTGGTCCCATCTCTTTTGGCAGCCTCTACACAATATTTGCCACTTCAACTCAGGCGAGCCATGGGGGCTTTGTTTTTCTTTTCTATGCGGCTCCCAGTTCTTAGGAGTTATTCATGAAGGCGGTTCCTCCCTGCACACCCTTCAGCAAAGCTGGTCATTAGGGAAGAAGCAGAGGGACAACTAAGGAATAATTTTTAAATTGAAAAAAGAAGTCCATAACAAATCATAGCCAGGCCAATACCTGCTTAATCATTCAACTTACATGTTGAATTAACCCTTTTTTCTTTCAGTTATTCCATGGTTTCCCTTCTGCCTGTGCTGTTCCCAATATATTGCTGACCTTACCTGAGAAAATCATTAAGAGCACATTTTGGAATTACTACAGTTCTTGAGCTATTCCTTCGCATAGGAACAATTCCCCTGATACTCGATTGCCCCCTAAGGAGGTGCATTTAAGACCCACAGAGCGCACAATTTGATATCTGCATGGAAATAGCAAAAATAAATAAATAATTTGTTTTCTTACTAGACCTTGGTTACATGGGTACTGAACGTGACTGTCTCTTTCCAATACAGAAAGGTACCTGTTTGCAGTGAGAAATGATGCATTTTATTTACAGCTGGATTTTAATGGAGCAGGTTTAAGTAGCTTCCAGCTGTCTTTGTAAGGACTTGTCAGAACTTTCCTCTCAAAGGAACCTAGAGATATTCAGGAAATAGCAAGAGCTTTAATAAATCACAAACTGAAACCTGTGAAAGCCAAAACTACTCAGTAGCGTGAGGTTGAAGGAGGGGGAGAGAGAGAGAAGCAAAGGACAGAGTACGATTTGGGTTAAAACAAGCATTTTGAAATATAGCACCTCCTGTTGTGCAAAATTACTCAGAAAGGCAACAATTATTTCAAAAATTGTGCTGGGGCACAAAGCTGATGACACAAAACATCCATCCTTGCCGTAGGTGAGCAGGTCATGTTTTGCCTGACACACTTCCCGGTGAATGCCTCTTTGGGCGTGCACGTACGCTGTCGGACGCAGCTGTACGTATGGGAGAAGAGATGGGGATTTAGAGAAAATGCAGTCTAAAAAAAACCCCAAAAACAAGGCAGCCAGAACAGTTTTGTAAAAAAATTAACTTATATCTTTTAGGGACGCATTTTGCCTGAAGTTCTTACTTTCAAATTTCCTCACTCTCTTGCTGGCCCAAGAACATCTTACAAAACAGGAAATATCTATAGTTCCTAGCGAGAGGCCGAAGCCAGCTCACAGGGTACGCATCAAGAAGGGTGAACGCTACAGGCTTTTCTGGACTCTGTTGCAGCCCCTTTTGCACATTACTGAGGGGAAAGTGGTTTGTTGCCAGCGTACTCCAGAATATCTGATAAAATATCATTGCCTTATATCAACAACTTGCTCTTAAGATTCTCTGCTGGTATGCTCAGAATATGAAATAAGTTCCAAGATGTAGCTTTAAAAAACCTCAATGAAAATGGTACTTTATAAACCAAGGCAGAAAAGAAAATTCTTGTTCTGTTTATTCGAAGGACAGTCAGGAGGTCAGATTCAGTTATCCCCACGTAACCCCACTGAACTTGCTCGTGGGGGTCGCCGCGCTGCACGCCAGGGCAGAGCTTAGCCCGGTGTGTACACTTCAGGGAGAACAAGCCTTCATTACAGAGCTCAAAAGGATCCTTGTGCTCTCCGAAGGAAAGGTATAAAGGGTGCTTGTTAATACTAGCCAACAGAGCCTGCTTTCTGGAAAAAGAGGGGGGACCTTGGTGAGAACCTGTGGCGCTCATACCCAGCAAGGTGAAATTTCTCCAAGAGAAAAAATAGCCAGCTAGAATTCTAAAAAACACTACGTGCTCTGTACATCTTCATAAGCGTATGACACATTCCTATGGGACAGACTTTCTGCAGGAAAAATCAACAGCTCAGTAACTGACACTATCACGTAGTGCTTTTAACCCTTCATCATATTTTTCCTCTTTAATGGAAAACTTATTCTTTTCAGAACTCAGCACGCCGGGTATTTTCTTTACCAAACCTTATGTTGTGCTAACATTATCTCATTATCTGTGCGAGTCCTGTTTATTCCAAATCGTAGAAATTGCTTTAAACTGTCTCTGGGCATCACTCCAGAGGAAGAAATACGCCTGCATGAGGAGAGCGCTCTTTTCTATGGCTTTGAGAGAAAAATCAAATTTATTTAAAGAATATTGAAGTCTTACATCTGTAGGCATCTGTAGGTCTGACACAAGACCAGGAGTGGATGGTACCCTATTTTATTCCATGTTAGGCACCCTCACAAAGAAAGCCCATGCTCTCACCATGTCAGTCATTTGGTCTTGCTTACTGCCTGGGAAATCTGGAGGTGGGATCCCTCCAGGGGTTAAACAGCGAGCCCCTGGCACCCTGTCCTGACCACACAGGGTGCTGGACCACGGACAGGGATTCCCGTTTGTCGCAGCGGCTGCCCTTGCTCCCACTTCCCTGAGAGGGCTTGTTGTCAGGAAATCTGCCGTCTCGCTCCCTCCTCCCACCCGCCAGCACCGACTTGATCCGCCTCACGGTTTCGTGACATGCAGAATGTAGGTGGGTTTGAACGCCTGCGTGGAGGCTCTTTTTTTTCCCCATATTTGGTCCCAGTGGAGACAGAACGTGAGGTGATGTTTGTGTTGTTTCTTGGGCTCTGCACGCCTGCAGAGGGGGCCAGAGAATTTAGCAGTCTCCGACCACCTAACCCCAGTGAATGTCTGATTTTAGAAGATCTGTGAGGTATATAATACTTTGAACAGAGGCAACGGGACGCACAATGTAACCCAATGCTTTGATGAAGTATTCCCCTCTAAGGCAATCTGCTCACCACAGCTTTTACTTTAGTAATTCACTAGCCATTTTCAGTGCTCCTGCCTCTTTGAAAAAATACCACTAATTTTCCTTGTTATCAGTTATTTTTCACTTCAGCTTTTGTGGAATGTGTACCAATAAAGTCTGAATGATTTTTGTATTTTTAAACAATTTTGTCAGACATTAAATGCAATATCGGTTTTCAAAAACACTATGGAAAAGAAAAGAGAAATCATGATCCATCTGTAAATTCTCTGTGTACCACAGTCATTTATTACTTCATACTGAAATTTGAAATATGAGAACAAAGCAGAGGCAAAGCCAAATAAAAAAGCCACACCAGAAAGGAACATCTGCAAAATCCTGTGAAAAAAATGCACAAATGTTATGAATTAAACCTTTTCTGGCTTTTCTTACAGCTGCCCAACCTCACACTCGGCAAGACAGGAAGGACCATCGAAATATTTCTTACTCAACCTTAAGAAGCAGAAGCCCATACTATTTATTGGAAACATTAACTGAAAGTGTGTGTGCTGGCATACTCAAGAAAATGTAACAGCTGATAAAGGATAAAAACAGGAACCATAAAATGCAATATATAGTGCAAGTAATTTCAACTTTCACCTTTAACAGTCTTTACTATGGCTACAGTTGACCTTGCTAACAAGTGGAAAGGACCAGTGGAGAAGACGGTGCATCCCACACCGAGAGGGCATGAAGAAACACTTGCAAAAAACCTTTTTTATTGGAAAACATCAGCTTGTAGGAAATGAAAGCGCTCGCAAGAACAGGCATGTTTCTGTGACTTTTAATTTTGGTAAAGAACCCTATGGAATTCCCAAAATAATGACATGTGCCTTTTCAAATGCTTCTTTTGACATATCAAGTCATTATTTGGGGGGGGGAACACCAAAGAACCAACCAGGCTGAAATGGTAAAAATTCATAAGTCATTTACATTCATCAGTAAACTCTTTCAGCCTGTTGGTTTATGGACCTTTTCCAAAGTTAAAGCTTGTCTTAATGTTTAGGAAAGGAAACATCAAAAATCTGGAGAAATATCCCAGATAAACTGCTTCACAATCAGTAACTGGCTGCTTACACTGAAATACAGTCTGCACCACCGAAGTCGGTGTGAGAAGGATTGGGACACAAAACAAGGCGAAAATTTGTAGCCACAGAGCAGGTACTACAGGGAAAAGCACATTTCAGGTAGATTTTCGGTGGTAAAATTCTAGATTACGTACTTGCTGATTTGTGGATTAGTGTAAGAAAATCAACACAGGTATTTCTCTTATCAAGCATGTAACATTCCTCAATGCACTTTCTAATATCAGAATAATAATTATTTTATTTTGACAACTATTCATTTGAAATTCTTCTTCTCCAGTAGATTACCTACTTCCATCCTGTAGGATTTTGCAGGCAGGTATTGTGTAAATGCACATGGCCACACTCTGCATCCAGAAGAGAGGAGTTTGAAAAGGAATATGAGATCACTGAAACATGCTGTGAAACCTCTCTCTCTTCAGGGGCAAATTAAGAGTTGCTCATGCAAAGCCTTCCAGCAAAGACCTCTTCAGGCATCACGTGTCCTGGCATTTCCCATGCGAAATACCCGGTGAAACTGCGCTTTGAGTTTTCCTTCATTATACGCTGCTTTAGGGACCCTTAAGCAAGAAAATACCTTGTTTCTGATAACTGGGCAGAAACTAGAAAGATATCTAAACCCTTCTAGGTAGATGCACAATCTCTAAGGAAAGCTATAATGGAAAATAAATGCTGATGCTAGGGAGAAGTTTGCCAGTAGACAAAAACACTTCCTTATGCTTACATGTACTCTCACTTATAGTTTTGCAGGTGAAACCAGAATTTATTTATAAATAAAATACAATACATCACTTTTGCCAAAAGCTAAAGCTGTTCTGAAAGATAGTGGTGGGTCTAGAACTGATGCTGAAATGACAAGCAACAAGAAGAAAAAGTCCCAACTACCAGATAAACTTTATCCAAGGCGAACATTATGTGTTTGTGTTGAGCTTTTTATACCTTTACCATTGCTATTAAATACAGTGAATGATGTATTTGTATGTAGGATTACGCTTTTGACAAAACTGGATTTGTTTGTAAGCCAAAGGCTGGACACTACCTCTACAAAGACTATGCTGTTACCGACACGGAAGCACACGTCCATGTCAGAGAGTAAGAATCTTTTCTGAAAAATGAAGCTGATGAAGGATTCATAAAAGCATGCACCAAGTGACATCAAAGATTTGCAGGATCAAAATAAGTAAATACAGAAGGACCGCACCAAGTATTTTTCACAGCATATTAAAGTCATGCATCGAAATGAGCTGCCTGAGAGGACACGGGCCAGGCTGGATCACTGTCCTTTTCATCACAGAAAGGTGGGAGAGAACATTCATAAGTAGTCATCAACACATTGAAAAAAACCAGCCCTCTGTTTCCTACCTCTGACTTACTCTTTCTTCAAATCTCCGCTCACTGGGGTACAGCAGCACAGTGGTCCTGGGCCAGTCAGCCCACGGGAGGGATGGAAATGCTTACTGACAATGACAGTTATACTCAAGCCTATAAAGGACCATATGTCACGGCTGCAGAGAGTAGTGACAACTTTGTCACCAGCCGTTAGTCACGTTCCAGCCTTTAAACGTTTCTTTATAAAGCCAGGGCTGCAGTTTCATGATATTAAAATATTTCTAAAATCCTGGAGGAGAATGCTGTATTACAAACACAAGAAAATGCGTATGGACTGCACAAATTGAAATGTTCACATTCTTTTTCACGAACAGGGACTTCCCTTAGCCGGCCCAAGGGTTTATGTGCTCTGCGGTCAGGGTAAAGAGAATCGCTGTCTGTATTTGCAGTTCAACTTGGCACTGAAGTAGCAAATAAACTTTGCTTGTGGCTGCTCTCCAAAGCAAACAGAACTTTTATCTCTACTCGAAACTTTTATTAGAACAATGAATATCACATTTAGCATTTATAAATTCCTTCTGTCCTGCACTAAAATGGACTATATGGAAGGATAATTTGGGTAATTAGCTCAAACTGAAACCCAGGACGGAGGAAAATGTATGCATAGGGCAACGCGTTAGGGCGGAGGGGTGACCAGGTCTTGTGCTCCTCTGTTCACCCTCTCAACTCTACAGTCTTTAGAAAAAGAAACCTGACTCAGCTACAGTTCTCCTGGGAACCCTGCTCTGGCCTGGCTCCTTTTCCTCCATTCACAGTGAGCCTCCTTTTAAAAGTCATAATCTGCCCTGGGATCTGGTTTCGTATTTTGAGTCAGAAAAATACTAGCTCATTCTATTTATTCCACAACATGTGATATACAATTTTTCTGATGCTATCAAGTATATTGAAAACCCCAATAAAGGTATTGGGATAATTTTTTTTTTAATATTTAACTCTTACATAAAGCTTGGACTGTCTGTAGAAAGAGCATTTACTGGATCCTTGATATTCGACACCGGTAATATACTGTTCACTGTTAACAGCCATTCATGGATGGGCTCCAGATATTTCCCTGACACATAAAGAATTTTATTTTATTTTATTTGAATACTCTTATAGTAGCTGGAAGCATTTTTCAACATAGGACCTCGCTCAAGGTGATATATTTGGTGAACCGGACTTCCAAATAATTCTTCATGAGCCTGTGCTGTACTACTGGATACTGATAATGTACTTGTTAGAGCCGTGAACTCAGCACAGATGTTCCACCAACCAAAGCACTTCAAGCTGAGTAATTGCCTGCCACTAATCGTACATTATTCAGAAAGAACCCTGTTATATCTACCAACCCACTGAGAACCAGTTTCTGCATCTGTTGTTAGAGCGAGAATGTAGTGAAGCTGAAAGACATGTTACCGTGCTACGAAACTGAAGCAAAAAGCTTCATGGTTTTGTGGACAAACAGGAAAGATTTCAGAGAATGCCAACTATAACTTCTTGGCTTGTGTTCCTCTAACCAAACCAACCCAGGCATTTCAAGAGCAGGCAGGCATCGATTTGCTTGGGGAGGTAGATTGCCTGAGCGATGCTCAGTTTTGCAGCTCCTGTGGTGCCTCTCATGGGCCGGTCCAGCAGCCCGGTCACGCTGCAGCCGCATCAGCCCCTGTCAAACTGCAGAATCCAGGGAATTAGGGATGGAAAGACACGCTAGGTCTGTTGGTTTGTCAGTGCAGGGGATTTCCTTCATATCTTGTCCAGGGCATTTGGAAGGACAAGAAAATTTCCAAAATCACACATTTTTCTCCAAAACACTCTACGATTTTCATCTGTCACTATCAGTTTTCTCCTATTTGGGGAAAAAGTAGTAGTTTTATTCCAGCTATTGCCCACAGTAGCAGAGTCAGCACAAAGTCTTTAATGAGTACAGGATTCCAATGCTTTTATTACAAAATATCATTTTTCAGCATGGTGCGTTCCGGCTTACATCTGTGCTACCACTTCTCCGTTGCTGGAAGCCATCTGAGCAGAGCGCTGTGTTACAGAAGATGAGAGGTAGGCAGAAGCACGGCCACACTCATCTGGGCATTACTGGCTATGAAGTCATGGCAAAACTCAAGCACCTACATAAAAAGCTAGCCAGATAATTGGATGGTAGCCTGCGGTGGTGTCTGTGCTGCCGTGACAGCATAGGCAGCTCAAGACTCCGGCATTTATCTTTCAAACACAACTTAATTGCCATTTCTTCCATTAGTGATAACGCTGTTTTAACCAGCCCTTACATATCGAGCTGTTACCTACGTCGGTCGGATAATGTCTGCTCCCTCTTCGTGATAAAGTGTTTCAAGCTAGAGAAAATTTTCCTCACATAACGGTTCCTGCGGAGCATTTGCCCTAGGCTTTCTGTCCCGTGTGCTAGGAAGAAGGGCGGCTTGCAGAAGCATGTCTTCTGCCTTATCTGCAGGCTGAGCGGATTCTCCAGGAATAGCTGAGAAGCAGAAAGGGACCCAGGGGTTACAGCAGCACCACTCACTATCCCCAGTGCCTCTCTGCATTAGCGCACTTGATTTCGGACCTCCGTTCAGGACTAGATTTATAAGGATGCTCCAGCCCTTTGGGTCTCTCAACTAAAAATAACTAAAAGATTCAGCGAGTGGGACAGAAATCATTTAGGAGGGACGCAACTTCCATTAGCAAAGTTTAACCTAAAACAGTTTTTGAAGAGAGGGATTCTCCTCCCACCACCATGGAGGGAATTGCACCTCTTTCATCATCCCGTGACTAATGCAATCAGAAATTGCCGCTGAAAGTCATGTGTGGATATACAGAAACAAGAGAAGGTGTTGGCTCGGTTCCCCTCTTTTGTGCCGAATGTACAACTTCTGTTGTCTTTTTTCCTTTTTGTTATGATATTGCCAATCCTGAATGAAAGAGCTTACGGATATATAAAAAGATTTGGATGGAAATATAATACCTGCAGTTTTGTAATTTGTCATTTCTAAAAACCCAAACCACCATGCTTAGCCTTTTTAAATTGAAATCTCCCGTTATACCCCAACCACAAAAACATGCCTGTGCTATCATGTGGATCCCAGCAATTACAGATTGTTTCTATGATCTTAACTGTATAAAATCTCCAAACAGTCATTTTGGACAAAACATATTTCTATGTTGTTATTAAACCTTTTAAGATCACTTTCTATGAATTCTGTTTCAAATAAACAGGTTGGTATTTCAGAGGGGGTTAAAAAGCAGGTAATTTAAAGAACTTGGTAGTACCTGATTGGCTTTGTTTTGAAGGATGCATTAGTAGGCGACAGTCTTAAATTAATGCAAGTGTTTTAGTAAAGTCTGGCCAGTCTCTGGCCATTTACGTCCTGCCCATAAAGACATTTCCTGTCTAAGCTCCTCAAGAGGTGAATCCTCAGTGCTATCAAGTATCTCAAGCTCCACTGTCTCTGGATTCAGCTTGGATGCATTGGGGTTTGTCATACTTCTGCCAGCTAAGGTTAGAGACCTCTGTTATAAAGCAATTTTTTAATGACATATATTATTCTTCCTTGCCACTTACTATTATTCCTTACACAGCGCTGAGTTCCTGCTGTAGTCTGGGTCATCAGAGGGATATTTGTTAATGTATCTGCTTATATATACACCATACATTGATTTAGCAAAACAGCGGTAAAATTTTTTGCAAAATCTTCCTTTAAAATTGTGTGTGCTTCAAATCACGGCAGGATATAGGAAAATGGGAAATAGGCCTTAGGAAAGTAGCTTAACAGGATGCGTGTGTACCTACCTAGCATTATACATTGATGGTTTGAGAAAAAGAAGTATATTCTTTGAGAAAGAATTTAAGAAACCCAGAAAATTTTCTTCCCTTCAGGCAACCATGTTTCGCTAGGTGAGAATTCCAGGTAAAAAGAGAATGGAAATTAAAATCAGTATCATTCTAACTCTAGATTAGTGTGGTATGGAACCAAAAGCAGAACGTAGCAGCAATAGAGAAGATACCCAGTGTCTCTTCCAACAAAAATTACTTCTGTTAATATTTATGGAATGAACTTTTCTTTCTTGTGAAATTTATACCCACTCACCCCATTTTTCCCTGAGGGAACCTATTGCCTTGGTGGTGACAGAGTTGCTTAAAGAGAGATTTCACCTCAGCGAGCAAACAAAATCCGCATTTGGTGGGCATAATGCAAGAGAGTAGGGAAGATTTCTTTTTCTTGGTCTTGGCAATGATCTTTTGGAGGAAAAATACATACATTTTTCTTTGACCACGGTGCTTGTATTATCACTGCTTACTCAGACAGGGGCTTGAATAAACATGAACGTCAATGAACAAACCTAGGATAAATAACACAACGCTTTCTTATCAAACGATCTCTTCTTCAAACAACAGGCCTGAATTTTGCTGCACTACTGTAAATAAATTCAGCTCGATCTTACATTTAAGCAGTATAAAATTCCATATATAAATAAAGAGCACACAGCAATGCATGACGGAGAAGATTTTGGAACCACAACGTATTCCTTCACATACCACTTTAGTAAAGATTAATACGTTGTTTGTTTAAAGGTTTTCAATGTACTGTCCTCTGCTTGAAGTTGATTCCACTACAATGAAATCAGTGCCTGTTGTGTATTTTGGTGTACAGAAGATAATAGAGGCAGGATTCCACCTACCCCTGCAATTCCCATCCCATTAAAGCCTGGCTACTGGAAACTCTGGTCTCCTGATTACCAATGAAATCACTCAGATCACAGAATGTGTTCTGGTTCAATCTCTTTTCTTGGGATAAAAAGAAACAACAGAGGTCTGTACAAAACCAAGGCACCATTTTTTGTGACTATTATTTCTAATTATGGATCCAAGTCTAGAGACAGTGTTCACACATATACGTGAAATAAAGGAAAGAAAAAGGAAGAAACTTTTTGAAACCATTTGAGAGACGTAGGACCATAAATGTATCTAACTTCCAGTATCGTCAAATATTCCGTTGGTATCTGATTCCACGACCATTTGGGTTGTGAGCAATTATCTGTGATTTCTGGGGGCAATCATGTGTTGGTATCAACACAGCATGAACTGTGTTGATAAATACCTGAAAATAATAAATTCAAATGCAAATAGGAGGCAGTTGTTCAGAAACGTTGTTGATTCTAATCCGGCTGGTTTTGGCTGAGACTTTTCTTGGCCTTGTTCTTTCAGCAACAAATTCCCATTCAAAACCCTGGGCATTTGGAAAGTGCAGGGATGTCAGCTTTCATAGCCTTGGCCTTACGTTCACTTGTCAGCCATGCCTGAGACAGAGATACAAATGTAATGGTCGTCCCGTGGTAGTGCAGCACAGTAACGACCTATCCAGTCAGGCAAGAGTGGTATGAGATCACTGTGTGATAAAACGAGCACAACAGATTCATTAGATCAGATCCTCAAGTGCATTTTGCCTTTTAAGAAATGCCTTTATCTTCCTCATTAAGCAATGCCAGGAGAAGCTATTTCAGGTGTAGTGCGGTTAACGCTTACTTTCTCAACGCAGTAGCCGCTCTGTCTTCCCTGTCGTGATGTATGAATTTAATTTTGTCACCCTACTCAAGACTGAGAGCAGAAGGGATGTTCTATCTGTTTCCACCAGGGCGGAACAAGGTCTTGACGTGAAAAATAAACCTTATATTTGCACCTTTTAAAAAGAAATTAATATCTAAATTAACTGCAGAATAGAAGATTTTAGATAAATTCCTCTTGGCCTTTGACACTTAGTCTACGTTGCCCTCATCTTCCAAGACAGATTTAATCAATAGTCCTCTTTGCCACGTACTGGTAAATGTCTGCATAACTTATAAGCCACAGGCATCCAGGACAGAGTGAAGGAACAAGCAGTACCTGGTTAAGGCAGAAAATAGCAAGTGTTTATGAAAGGTACGGTGAAGGTCTTCATGCGGCACAGTTTATCCAACTGTGAAAATATTAGTCGAGATATTACTGAGCGGGTGCTCAGAGCTCTTTTGGCTGCTGACCAGGATAAATGGTCCAAGCAGAGGAGCCGACTGCAGATTAGTTACATATAGAGAAGACACAAAGCAACAAGAGAAACAGGACTCGAGAGAGCAGCGTGTGTGTTGAGAGGCTGATCCAGCATTTTTCCCTGTGCCCTGTTCCTCAGTGAACTCTGCTCTTCTTTCCACCTTCTCAGTTAATCCCACCTTGCACTGTCCTATGGGTTTACACCATCTACATCCACATCCCTTTCTTCAGGATGCTCTCTGGTTTGAGAGGCAGGGGTATAACTGCTAAGAAAAAAAATTATCGCAACACAAGGAGGGCACAGGCTTCAACTATATCACCACATGTTTTCACTGAAAATATTATCTTAAAACACAGACAAAAAAAAAACAACAACCCACATGTGGCTTTTCTCCTTCATGTGACACTTCAGTCTCCTGAACCACACTTCCATGACCCTTTCCACACTCTGAACCTAATTCTCACATTTGATTCGATTGCGTGTAAGTTTGCGTCTCTGTATGAGATCTTTCTGCACTCACCGGTACTTCAGACTCTCCACCGAATGCCCCCCTGAGACCTTGTCACTCATCCCGTTGCCGTTCTGCACTGCGCCCAGAGAACAATTTGAATGAGATTTATTTCAAAGCGAGAATGAGTTTGTTTAGCTATCCTGACAGGCTGGAAAGATCTCTATGTTCGAGGATACTCCTTTGTATATTAACTTTTCACCCGGTTTGGGCCTGGCTGAACACCTTTATAAAAAGCCAGCATTTTGCCACAATCTAGTAAGCAATATTTAAAAATACTGCAACAAAATTATATCCTAAAATGAAAAGAAAGATGACATATCCTGAAATCTGTGGAATTCGATGCTTTTGTTTGCTCTTGATTTTATAAACGAACTGCTCAGGCACCATTCAGGGTACAACAATGTGAACCATGGGGTACCTTTGGGTTATTTTCATTGTCATGTATTTGAATGTTCCTTTGTTGCTGATAACTCCAGAAGCAAGCTGGAGATCATCCCTCACTGCTTCCAATCCATCCAGCATCTCTAAAATATTAGGTGTAGCATCCTTAACTGCTGAAGTAATATTGCACAGAAACCACTGCTATATAAACCTACGACAAAGACAGCTGACGTTTTGCAGCATTCAGGACACGCGCTGCTCAGCGCTTTCCGTAGCACAGAAACGTACAACTGGACGAGATCTTCCTCGCAGAGCTCACCCCTTAGTGCAATGACGCATTACCGGCTACACATAGAATGAGGTTTTGTCTGGCCTCATCCCCAGATGTGAAGGGTTGCATAGCCTCGAAGGGTAGCCTGGTGTGGTGCTTATTTCCCGTTAAGGTATTCTCAACAGTTTTCCTAACTGGGATTTCCTACTTCCTGACATACAAGCTAAATAGTCCCGTTGTAAACTAGAGTGGCGTTCTTATGAACGCCACTAGGGAATCAGGTCTCTAACAGACTTCTGTACATTGGAGGGTCTCACACGTTACCATAATATCTGATGACCTTGCTTCTAGTTTCTTTTCTGTTAACTTTAATAATGTTGACTTTGCCAACACACATTCACATTTTCAACTGGGCCACCTGCAATATGTTTTTCCTCAGTGGCTTCTAACATTATCCTATGGAAAGTCTGATTTATGGTTTTTGTACAGATAAACTCAATGTATTATGGCTAACAGTTGCGCGTAGCTTCACGATGCACCGGTATCTCCATCAGTATGACATCCCGTCTCCTTGCTATCCCGTCTTTTAAATTTTTCTATAAAGTAATTAGCAAAGCGTTTGACACCCTGCTCCATACACCTCCACTTACATACCTACATCATCACCCACATTTCCATCTGTTACACTCCAGCCGATGCACAACCTTCTGCTCTCTAAAATAAACCTATCCTGATCAAATCCACTCTATTTCTTGATGCTATTTATTCTCAAAACAGTGCGATTGCAAGGCACTTCGACTCAATCAAGGGTTTTCTATCATTCATTCTTGTTTTATTTGAATATTATTTTAATCTGTAGAAGCCAGTAAAGAACTCTGTCACTTTATTAGCAGCAGTGCTGATTAGTGCTACTAAGCGTGGTGTTTAATGTAGTTCTGTATTTCACAGTTATCGTACTTACAGCAGTTTTTGTAGACGGTTGCTTTGCTATATACGTGCTGTGCTTCACACAACCAGACCGCTGTCTGCTGAGCATTTATCACTTGTTCTTATGACCAGTTTGTATTTCTTAAGCAGATGCTCTTTTAATTCTTCAACCGCAAAGATTTTTAAGATACCCTCTCAAATTCACATCCCTGTGTTGCAGTAATGATGGCAGAACACAAATGGAACTGTAATTCCCTGTCAGAAGGACAAGTACAAAGGAAAGGATTTCAGTAGGACTGTCACTATCAAAATTCCACTTTCATTCCCTTAGTAACCCATCCACTAACTCTTCAACTCAAATATTTGTGCCACTCTGCAGTTCTACACCATCATGGTTAACGTTCTCCTCTGTGGACCATTTTTAGTAGATATGTTATACCTTTCTCACGTCGTAACTTTGGGTGGCTTTCCCAAGTGAGAGAAAAATTGCAACCCCCTATTCTCATTCTTCGCCAGGTTTCTGTTTGGGTAGAATACTTTGATTACTCCGTTCTTTCCAAACACTACCTTTATTTCCTAAAGATATTATAATGAAGATATGACTTAGTGGAAGACTAGTATGAGACAAACTTTCAGCTAGCCTAGTTTCATAATATGTGCCAAAGCTATCCAAAGTTATAATTCCAGCCTGGATAAAGGCCACATATTGTGGCCTTAATGACAACTGCAACCAAGTTTTAGGTATAACTATGTCAAATTCCTCTTTCATAAGTGAGTCTTTGTATGTGTTTTTTTGAAGACTTGGGGGTTTTTTGGTTTGGTTTTTTTTGTTTGTTTGTTTGCTTGTTTTGTTTTGTTTCCACAAAACTGCATGTCTGCTTGGTGTTACTTGGAAAGCTCATCTGAGAGGCCCACAGGACCTTGAATTCCTACAAGCTTATTTGCTGGCATTAAATATTGCTTGCCAAATACAAGCTGAGTTGTGTTTCTACTTAGTAAAGCATTTTAGGCATTAAATTATTGGTTACTAAATATTAAACTTGAAAAAGGAAGGGGTCTTTTACATTCAGCTAAGGTTAGTCAGTGAAAATTGTAGATTTGAAAGGTGTAGTTCTATATTTATTCTTAGTTGGATCCACTAAACCACAAATGGTTTTCTAGTCTCCTGTTTCTAGAAAATCAGATAGAAACTTGCAATTACTTGAACTGCACACCATCTGCTACAACACATATCTGCTTACCCCCTCCAGCAGGAGCTAGAGGAATAGGTATGTCTGTGAAGTAGATTAGCATTCCTGGGGCTTAATTTATTTCAGAATAACTCTTTTTGTTAAAAATATTGTTCATGGTGGTATGATGAAGAATTAAGAAGCATTCATTAGGTGCTCCTACTTGAGCTTCTACTGTCAAAAGCTTCGGCATATAGCAATAACAGGGAATGTTTCCATTGATTTGACTTGGAGCAGGTCTTTGTTAAAAAAAAATAAAAAATTTCTCAGTTCCCGACAGATTTTGAATTTTTATACGATTGTAACAGTTTGTTTCTCTTTATCTGATTAAATGTCCATGGAAAGCTATTTAAACAAGTTCATCAGTAACGTAAGTCAAACCGTATAAAACTTAGAGCAAGCACTGCCATCTGTTAGCAGCTATTTTCTTACCCTGGAAAGTTCAGAAAAGCAAGAGCAGCACAGAAACCAGTTCTGTGAGAGAGTATTGAACATCTATTTGAGTGAGGCAGAGGAAGCATTCTCAATGGCACAAAAAGGCAGCAAAATATCCCACATCCCTTGAAAAGCAGTTGTATGCTTCTATTCTGCTGGGCACTACTGAAGACATTTCTTTGTATCTACTGTGTAATCAGCTCCCACTATGAACACTGGAAAAAGCAACTTTTCTCTCTGTAAGGAATATTTTTTATCACTTTTGTGATATTTTTACCCAAAAGTAAAATGTTTCAGCACCTTTTTGCAGACCCTTTAGATATATTACAAGAATATGATTACATTGCTACAAACACTGTAGGCCAACATATTTTTTTTTAATAAATACAAAATCCTGACATTGTCAAAGTGATTAAACACCCGATAAACACCCAATAAAGGCCTGAACTCAAAATGTACCACACTTTGGTCATTTAGTCTTGTTGATGTATTTTTCTCGTCCTTCAGTTAACCTGTACTATACCTAATGGATAGTTACTTCAGCCTGACATACCATTTGGGTATGTATTTATATACAGATTTACCTAGTGAAATCAAAATAAAAGTAAAATGTGAGAAAAATAACAGATTTGGAAGAAAAAGTAATGAAAGCTATTTTTTCAGAATACACAACTATTAGTGTTCATGGAAAGATTAGGAGGGCCTATTTCTACCACACCACATGCTGGATTTTCTTAAGTAATTGCTATGTTGAGTGCTGAAATTTATTTCCTTCAGTATTTCTTTTATTCTAATGAACTCCTTTATTGTCAATTAGTTTATGAGCATATCCCATACAGATCCCATCATAATGGTTGATGCGATTTGCATTTTCTTATTAACTGAATTTTTGAGGTCTCACTTTTTAGCACCAATGTTCAAAAACTGGAGACAAAGAATCTTGATCACCTGAGAAATTCCAGCATTTCAACACCTAAATTGTTCCATCTCGCTATAGATAATAGAAGAAAATTGTTTCCAAATGGCAATTCTGAAAAAATCAACTTCAAAATGTTAGTATTTTCATGTTATTTTTGTGATATTCCTAGAATCGAATGTGATTTTTTTCAGCTTGTGAAAGTGACCTGAAATGTTTTGGGTTTTTTAAACTAATTTTTGAACTAAGACATTAATACTGGACCGCTATATCTGCAGTAGTACTGCAGCTCCAGATCTTGTGAACCTTATATAAATTATGGCAACTATAGGCCACTGGGGAGTCCTATTTAAGATGATAAAGACTCAAAGCAGCGTACTGAGAGAGTGACACTGTTAGGTAGTTTATTAGAGTGTTTTCAAATAACAGTTTAATACAGGTAAGAAATAATAAGCTCTGATCTGGGTCAAGCAGATTTTAAAGACTTGAGCTCTTTTTGAGTTTCCTCATCTGAAGAAAAAAAATAACTTAAAAAAATTAACAACCATTAAAAAGTTGAGTTTGTAGAAACTGCATTATCACTTGAGACTACATTGCCACATTACATTTCCAGCCATTTCTAGTTTAAACATCGTATAAAATGCTGCCTCTGCCAATTAGACATGCATCAGTCCTTCAGCACAAAGCCATTTTACTATGTGATGTTCTAATGCAAAAGGCACGACATTCATGAAAAGAACACTGGGTTTGCCAGGGTGAATATTTAGTTATTCTTTAGGTTGTCATTTGTGGGTTTATGAAAGAACAAATGTTAAAAAAGAAAGGCAGGCAAGTAGAGAGGGATGCAGATGATTACAATACAAAGTACAACATAATCATATATTTACTGCACAAAACCAGCCACAGAAATATATAACAGAAATATATACATCCATTTTGAGAGTTACAGCAGATGTTCACCTATTTGAAGTGAAGGCCAACAGCTTTACCCACCCCTTTATGCCCTGCCTAAGGAAAAAAGCAAACAAACAAACAAAACCAAGCAACAAAACCAAACCAGGCACACACTTTCCCTATATATGAATCTCTGTTCCCCAGCTACGCAACCTGAGGCTTTTGTGTTACAGAATGACCAAAAAGACCTGAACATGTTCACGAGAGGCAGGTTACTGCTTTATAACTTATTTCAACTGTTGCATTACGAGAGTTTTGAAAATTGCCAAGCTGCCGTAGAAGCCGCCCCCACCCCACCTTCTTTTGAAATGTCACCTGCAAAGCAAACAAAGGAAGAAAAAATGTTCCTCCCTTTTACTACCCAACGATTAGGTTATTTGCCCACAAAATTCCAGCCAGGCTCCTCTTTGGTCTGACAGGGTTCAAGTGTATACTCGCAGGTGAGAGATGCGGATGCTGGAGCCCATTGCCGTGGCCAGGTGTGCATTTTCCATTAAGCAGACATAGGCTAAAATTCAGAAAACCATCTGGAGAGGAAAAAAGTAGAGGATGGACTGCGCCAGCACAGAATAGGTTATGGACTGGCAGTGCATCCCCTGCGAGGCAGGCAAGGAGGTGAATGCACTCAGGAAAAGAGGGGGGAAGCACTCACTTCCTAGGTGAGTACTATTAACATTTCCCTCACCTGCAAAAAGGAACTAGACATGGGGTCTTTGCAAGGCTCCTGTGCTTGAGCGGCCTGGCTCCGGATTATCACATCCCAGCTCACCCCAGGCATCTCCCCGCATCTCCGGGTAAACCGTCTGCAAGGCAGGAATTACGGTTTATATCTGCCGTCTGCGTTTGTTGTGAGCTAACTCCAAGCAGCTGCATGCCAGGCTAAGTCAGGTAAAACATTCACGGATTCCAGTTGGAAAAAATAATCTTTAAACGTATAAACTGGCATATAATACACAATTACAAAAGGGCACTTGAGCCTGAAATATATATATATAAAATATTAAAGAAGTCTGAGTTTATGATTGTAGCTCTAGTGAAAAATGCCACTGACATCAGGAGGGCTGCTCATCTGAAAGCTCCTACCACTGGAAATTGTCAGCGACGTGTTTAGAGTCAGCGCAGCGTGCACCTCAGAGTGCCTCCGGACCCCCTGCCCCTCAAACTCCCGAGGGAAGCAACATTTGTGGGTTTGGGCAGAGCGAAAAATAGTGAGAACACTCAGGTCCTAAACGTGGCTACCATATAGATTAAACAAATAAGAAAATGAATAGATTTTCAGAGCGTGTTGACAGAACCTAATAATGGCCTTTTGAACTGTGGTTCTGAAAAAAAAGTATTAATAATCACACAAGAAATTGCAGAGATACTTAAAGTTAGGTGTATGTGCGAGTGCCTTAGAGACAATTTATTGTTCTCTTGCTCACGTTAAGTAATTCCTTTACCTTTTAACTCTGCCTAGAAGAATATGCTTTAGCTAATCTTTCTCCCACCTCGGTACTCTCTCAATATCAGCTCCATGATTAAGTATTTATTACTAATTAAAGAATGACTTTGGGGCAGACAGTGGAGCGGGAATCACAGAAAAAGCTCTTAACTTTGCCTGTACTCTGGAAAAATATTCTGTGCTGTACCTAAAGATAGAGCTCTCCGGCGAGCACCATGGCTTGGTCCCCAGCAGTGGGGGAGAGCCCTCATTTCCAGCCTGCCTCTACCAAACGACACGTCAGATCTCCACTGCCTGGTCCCCGCCTTACCTCCGAGAAGCAGCCAGGCCGGGCTCAGGGAACGCTGCGCGCCCGGGTCTATAGGTGCGAACAAAGATCAGCTCACCTGAATCGCAGGGACTCGCCCGAGGAAGTTACAGCCTTGCTCTAGAATTACTAAGGATTCTTTTATTCTTATTTCTTTCCTTTTCCACATTTAATACTGGTCTGGAGCGTGGTATGAACAGCAAACAAGGGTTCCCTGGCCAAAAAGCTCTGAAAATGGTTGCTTTGAAAAATCTAACTGTTCCCAGGAGAAGGAGGTGACTTCTGCAGCTACCTAAGTGTTCTACATTATCAAAGACTACATTTTTGTTTCTGATTCAGAAAAAGGTCTGTTCACTAAAAGATAAAACTGTGAAAGGAACAGTGATTTGAACTGAGAAAAAAAACCACAACTTTTTTCCAAAACAAGATATTAAGTCATACCAGTCTCTTTTTTTAATTAAACCTTCATAAGATGTGATGTCAATAGACAGGCATTTTTATTTTTTTAAAAAATCTTTTATTCAAAGCTCCTGAACAATTCAAAATACATATATTGTGCTGTAGCTAAGGATTCTGAACACTACAGTACTGAGAGCTGAAGTAGTGAAACATTTTACAAGTTTATGCAGCCGTGAATAAAGCATTTCCTAATCCCATAGTTAATGGCAAGGCTGGAGGAACAGTGGGAAAGGGATGAGTATTCAACTCTGAATTATCATTAGGTAGGAATGATAATTTTTTTCCCAGGTTTCAACATTTGTTGAGCTCTATTCTGAATAGATAAAGCTTTTGGATTAGCCTGAAGATAGATAAATAAATAAATAAATGAGTAGATTTATTTCCCCTTGTTATATTCCACAGCAATTTCCAGCACACCTAGCAGAGCTGGGCTACATGAGGAAAATCTCTGCCTACCTCTCCAGAAGAGAAATATCAACAGCTTTAAGAACTGAGTCTAGTTAATCCAGGATTATTCTGTGATAAAATAATAATCAGAGAGCCCATCAGCATCTCCTTTCCTGCTGCTTTTTCACTGAGTTGATCCCTTCCCCGTAAGAAGCGAGGCCTTCTGAAATCAGTGAGGGTATTTCAGAAATGAAGTACGGTTCCCTATACTGTAAGGGTGGCAAAACTAGGCCTATTCCAAACAGGTCAGGACATATTGAGTGCACACCGTGGAAGCCACGTGTGGTAATCTTCAGTTGTCCCCACAAACTGCAGAAGTTTGTGTTGTGAAAGTGCTACCTTCGAGGGACTCACAAATCTTCCTTAGTGTGTATAGGACTCCGTTGCCTTTTGTGGGAGAACCTTCACTGTTAAAGGTGGCTTTATGAGTAAAATTGAAACAACATTTTATCTATGCTTTCGTTTCTCAGGACCAGACTTCACGTAAAGTAAGGAACAAGAAGGACCCCACAGGGTTTGTCATTGCGCAGACAGAACAAAAAGTTGGTCCTACCTCCGAGTTTATGGCCCTAGCTTTCTGCCACAAGTGAAGTAAGTAGACCTGCATACATGTAAAAAACACACATGAAACTGCAAAGGAAGCAAAATTAAAAGAAAGAATAGCGTGGGGCCAATTGTGGCTTAAGCACGACTGCAAACTGGAACCGTTTTGCTCGTTCTCTCAATAGGCAAACTGCAATTCACGTGCTGGCCTCATTCACAGAATCCCAGGTGGGAAGGGACCCCAGGGATCACCTAGTCCAACCTTTCTGGGAAGAGCCCAGCCTAGACAAGATGGCCCAGCGCCCTGTCCAGCCGACTCTTGAAGGTGCCCAACGTGGCCGCGTCAACCCCCTCCCTGGGGAGATTATTCCAACGGTGACTGCCCTCACTGTGAGAAACTTCCCTCTCGGAGCCTGTAACTCACCAGTACAATTTCCCATGGCATGCAAGCGATGTGCAGCAACTCAGAGAAAGCCTATTCTGCCCTGTCCCTACCACCTTAGGTGCTCAGATATGCTGAAGCAGGTCGCTCTGATGCCTGTTCATACCAAAGCCTGGCTATAGAAAGGACAAAACAGCCATCCACATCACTTAGTCAACAATCCCCTCCAAATTTGCAGGGACAAAACAGTTATTCTCCAAAAGCAATATATTCCTGTTAAAAAGTGATGAATAATTTTAAGGGTTTATTTGAGGGAGCTGGAAATAAAGGCTGAGGGCATTACTGCCTTGCAACTACTGCTGTTGACTTGCTATTGCCAAGAACATCGGCAAGGCCTCAGCTTCTCAGACATTTGTGTCTGCAAAAGACGACGAGAACAAGAATTTCTCATGTTCTTTTCTACTTCTCCTGTTTGCCTTGATAGCTTTATTTCATTATCTTAAAGCCAGCGTGCATTCATAAGGAGTGCATTACCACAAGTTTTTCCCATGTCTGCATTTAGTTACTCATTTTCCCATAAGAGGAGACATAAATAATTCTAGATATGGATTGGACTCAGTTCATGTACTAATCATGATATATATACATACTGAAGATTTCAAAAAAGGCTTTGCCGTTGCCAGTATCAACATAATCGATAAATAGATCCTCAGACATGAAAATACAACATTTACCTGAAGGAGAAGAAAAAAGTTTTTTCATCTTTCTATTGTCCTTTTAACATACTCAAATTAAACAGCTTTGAGAGAAGAAAAAAGAAAAGAATGCTCCAGATGTAACTGATGTTCCAGGCCAGCTAGTCACAATATGCTGTGTAAGTCCAGTTCCAGTCTTCCTTTTCTGCCCACCAAAAAAGCCTTTGGTTTCTGTAACCACATACTGCTGTTCAACTTGTTCTTGGATACATAAAATGGTGTCTTCATTAGTCAAAATTTGTTGAGAGCTACCAATTTCATCACCCAAAAATTCCCTACTTTAGGATTCAAGAAGAGAAAATTACTTCTACGAGCAATAAATTCTTTCAGAAAAAAAATGTAATTTTTGGAGAAGATGTTCTGGGAATACTGATGGAATCCTCTTATTAAATACAGATATATGTCTGCATTCACATTCAGCTAGATCCAGCTAGCTTGCCACAATGAATTATTTTAAAGGTCAAGGAGCAAGCACAGTTTCCATCTCCAGAAGTGAATAATTATTGAATAATCTTTTTGGATGTTGCCAGTATTAAATATCTTCAGATTTTGGCTCACATATCTTTGCCTTAATGTCTAAGGTGACAAGTAAATTCAGCTTGAAAGGCATATGAAATACTAGTGCCAGCAAATAAAGTCAGACGACTCAGCACATCCATCAACACCATGTACTGGTCCTCAAAATTGGATTAGGGATATTTTGTCCTTTAGGCTTCATACTATCCATTTCTAAGCAAAAGGAGTGAGAAACAAGACTATATTTCTCTGCCCAGGGATCTTTATTCTTCTGTGCTTTAAAAAGCTATTTCTTATTCACCCATTTCACAGAAGGTTATTATCAAGCATGTACTCTGGTGGTAACGGCCATGTCATATCCTTCAGCAGCAGCGAAAGGATTTTAAGCAACTGAGTGGCTCATGGGAATAGCAGGGATCCTGCCTCCATGCATTTGCAGTTAAAGGAGACAACACACAGGCACAGATATAATGAAAAACTCAACATTTGTCATTCAGTTTTGCTCTACATTTTGCACACATTTTATGTCTAGGTTATACTTATCAACCATTTTACGAATGCAATGTTTACTCTTCAAGATGGGCTGGGGGGAGTTTGGAGGTAAACAGTGCATTTCATGTAGGGGCTTAAAAATTAAGACCATGTGCAGTGAGGTCTAATTTGAGAGGTCTAACATTAGGAAAGGCAAATGGGATTTTATTTTAAATTAATACCATGCTTTTCTTTGGCTCTAAACCTTAAAGTTGCTTATAGGTATTAGTCAGGCTTTGGAGGGTGCTTAGCTTATACGGTGAGTACAGTTTTCCTTAGGGAGGTAAATACAATTGTAATGTAAACCGTAGGTCCAACAGCAAACTGAACGTGCCTGGGTCACTCCCATGACGCTCTAGAGACTGCAAAGAATATCCCCATTAATACACAGTAGTCATTCCACGGATTGACGTTTTCTGCTAAAGCAATCACTTCAACATGTAAAACTTTGCATTTGGACATAGGAAACATCCTGCCGCGGGTAAATTAGAAATTATTTTTACAGATTGGAAATATTTATTGTCAGCGTGCTACCTATCTGTGTAGATTTATTTCCCACCAGGATCAACATGGGATGCTAGATAAGGCCTGTGAAGGCAAATTATTGTTACAGAATTGAGTGCAAGAGTTCCATGTCTGAGTCTCTCTGTGCATTGGCTATCCAAACCGCTGACTACTACTTATTTTGGTTGCACTAAAGTATTGCCTCGATCAGAAATCTCTCAAATTTACTAAAATTAGTCTTTAAAACATTTAAAAATAGACAACTGTAATGTTTTTAATTCATTTACATAGTTAATATGAATGAATCTAACGAAGGAAAGCGTGATTTACCTAGATTACAATCAACAATATATCAGTTTCATCAGGAAGCGATAAACTCTTTATCTTGTACCTCAAAGCTGGTATTTTTTACAGAGGCAGAATGATCTCCAGTAGAACCTGGGAACCACCCTACCAACGTATATATCCCTCAGACACTATGCTAATCAAAGCATCTGAGTGTCAAGAAATGTGTCTCAAAACAGTTAAAACTTCTGTATAATTTAAACTCATCTTAGTCTGGATACTGTCTAATTTTGGGCTGGCAATATCATCGTACTCTGTTCAGGAACTGTGGGGTGCCTACCTCCAGTGAGACACAGGCTGGACAAAAGCCAATGGGAAATCTGAGTTTCACATCCTACTTTCACTTGAGATGAAACCCTGCCCCCTCTGGAAGTTAAGGGGAGTTTCACTCTTGACTTTAGTAGGAAGGATTTAATCTCTGCTAATAAAAGAAGACTTCTTTTTTGAGCTCCTTTTATTTTTCATCCTGTTGGCTGATACCTTTTCAAAAAGGAAATGAGATCCTTTCAGTCACGCTCCTTAGATCTGCAAAGCTCAGGGGGCTCCAATTAGAAGTAGAAAGAAATTTAAAAGCTGTATTTTGCCACTTAACCAAGGAAATCTATTTTGTACCAGGCACATAGAAAAGCACATTTAATTATGACAATGAATCTGCCAGCATGAAGGAAGTCAAAGTAGCACCATTAAAAAGTAAAATTCTCTGATACAGTACTGTTCAGTTGTGTGGGCTTTTAAGCCCTTATCTGCACTATTCACATTAGTTAACTACACCCTGTAGTAATTTATCGTGATTTGCCCTTTACAGGAAGGGAAAAAACCAATATTTATACTTGTTCTGCTCATTTACCTATTTGATTACTCTAATTGTGAAATCCAACAGACTTTCACTATTTAATGACTGACATCAAACACTGAAAAGCATTTAATGATTCTTTCTGCTAGAGCCCTTCTAAGTTATGAAAGGAACCAAGTTCCATGCCATTATTTAGTTACATCCTGCAAAGCTTCTTGGACTCTCTACAATCGCTTTATTCTCATAGACGGGATGAAGTCTCCGGCATGACTAGTCCAGACTCTGGATACACACTCTCCTGACTTTATAACAAATACTGGTCATCTGCCAGACTCAGCTTGTTAGGGCTTCATCTACACTGTAATTAGAATGGAAAAAGCTAGGATCTGCAAGCAGAGCATTTGCTACAGAAAAACAAACAAACAAAACTCAGAAGGTTGCCAATAAAGGCACTTAAAAGATACCGCAAGCTTTTAGGGGGAAAGCTCAGCTGAGGTGGAGTTCACAATATGAGAGGTTAAAAAGGAATCAAACATCTTGTTACCGCTTGCCAAGCGGCTCCATCTGTAACGTGCCTGTACCTGACAGATTGCTGTCCTCCCGGGAGCAAAAAGGCAATACAACCAATGTCAGTATTTACATTAAACAGGAAAAATAAAATCATGAGCCACCATGATGGACAGTGCAGGAAGACCAGAGACTGTGATGAGCAGAAGTACTAAGCGAAGTAAATTTTTGGGCATGATCACTAGCACAGTCCACTTCTCCCACATCCTCCTGGTACTAGTGTTCTTTACTTCTAATCGGGTCAGTTTTGTAAAGTCAAATGTCCAATGTATGGAAATAAATGTATGCAAAGCATGTTTTTGGCAGATTGCTTTCCCCCAGAATGATCCCTCCAGAGTTTTTGACGCCCACCGTTCACCTCTTCTTATCTGCTTTTACCGGTTTCTTTCTCTCTCTTCTATAAAAGCTCCTTCAACCATTTCGCCATAGAGAAGTCCAACGAATGTTGCGGTGATTTCTGAAGCGTGAGATAATTTATGTGAAATGTTTCATGTTGCTTAATGTAATTATTTTTTTTAATGAGAAAACCAGAGACTGGTGGGGGATGTTTTCTGCCAAGAGAGAAGCTGAATCCCTGGTGTAAGTTTTCCTGAGAAAAATAGTGGCCAGCTTAGACTCGGGCGTTAGATGAAAACAGATAACCTCTCAGGTAGAAAAATTTTAAAACCCTTCTACAGCTTCCTTTCCGAAACATTAATTGAGTAAAATAGGTCAAAACGGAAGAGCTGGAAATAAGCAGTGCTAAGTAGAGTGGCCAAGCATGCAATTTTCGGTATAGAATGTTGAACGGTTCCTTTTGCACTTCCCTCAGCAGTCGGATCTGGGCAAAGCATAACAGCCAAGTGTGCAGTGTTGGGACAAAGCAGAAATAATGAAGTGTTACAGCCCAACAGGGAATGTAGGTTAAGGATTTAAACAGGCAAAAAAAGCAAAATGGGAAGGGCTGATGCAGAACAGTCTGTCTGCCAGGAGACGGAGTAGTCGAGAGGGAAAGGCACCTGCAGTAGTCATGTCAGAAGAGGCTAGCCAGGCCTCCCGTCAGGACGGAGGCCAATCGTTTATTAGCATACTGAAATCAGATTTCGGTAAAGCCAAGCTAACAAATCTTGTTCACTGGATTGAACAGTGAATTTGAAAAACTCTGAAGCGATCTGGAAGAGAAAAAGACAATCTGGAGCTGTGGATGCCTCACAGGGGACTTTTAATGATGGCGCTGCAATAACGAAAAAACAATAAAATACATCAACGTCTGCTCTGTAAAACTGCAGAAGGGCTACTTATATCCTGAAAAAAGTAATGACCTAAGCTTATTCAAACACATATAATTATTATTATGCAGATCCAGTATAGGTTAATTAAAAGAATGAAAAACTATTTACAATATCGTCTATAAACATAGCAACATGAAGGGGTATGAAAATATTTTTCTTCGGATCGTTTAATCTGGGGAATTATTTCCTTTCTTCCTGTTAGAAATGTAACACTGAACTGAATGAAGCCCTGATGCGGAACTGAAAGCAAAGGAAGCAGGAAGGAAATTAAGGTCCCAAAGGTAAATGGGTGCGTATGGAGAGAAAAATGTAAGATTTCAATCTATACGCTTACTCTCCAGTCAACTAAAGAAAATGCAGCTATTTTTTCTCTACCTTTATTACCCTTACCCCAGCCCTAAGATTTTAACTGGGTTCCTGATAAGCACAAAAATGTTTGATGAGTTTGAAGAATGCATTGAAGAATCTGAAGTTATTGAAATTAGGCATTAAAAAGTCAGGTGCCTCTGCCTGAGAGTGGCGGCCGTTAAGTATACTAAAAAACATCACACAAAAGTTCAGGAATGAACAGAGAGGGCGGCATGCGAGAATGAGCGAGACTGCAAAATAAAGGAAGTGTGGTACTGCAAAATTCTCTTGCCTCGTTCCATGAGGGTAACGATCCAAAGTCGGAGGCCAGCGTCAGGTATTGGGCACCAGAGTGGCACTGGCTAAGCACATCATAAAATTGCCGCGCTCAGGCTTTAGGCAGCTCAGCTACCCGAGATCAGCATATTCTGCTGTGAAGTCCAGGAGGAAAAAAATGGTGTCTGCTGCAGAGGTAGCAAGAGGGCAGCCTGCCAGATTAACTTTTAGAAAAAGTGGGGAAAAATTAACAAGGCAACAAAAAAGCTATATATATTTGTATATGAAAGCTGGGACCTTGTAATGATATAACTAAAGTGCTTGGGACCTGTGAGCGTAGCTGTGTGCTAGAAAAATACTGTCTCGTTACACTAAAGCTGAGGATGGAATTGGTTCAGCTGGCTGCTGTAAGGGCATATCAAGAAACCACTTTTTTGTTATGGGCATTGCTTTCATAAGTTGGCCTGCCGCATCTGTATCTCGTCATACAGACATATAAGAGATCAATTACTCTAATTAGAAGGGTACCCTGTGATTAAAAGTTTAATAACAAAAAAGAATGGAAGTATCCAGCTCTTGCGAGCAGTCCAAGAGGTAGGCATTATTACAGAAGTAACTCAAACATTTTGCTACTCAACTGGAACATCAGAGGCGTGAGCCCTTTCTGTCCAACTTTTAGATCTTCCAAATAGCTTAGCGTACAGAAATTGTCTGCTTTTAACATTGTTTCCAGATGTACTCTTGGCCAGCTTTCTTCTTCCATTTGGACTGATCTGAATGACCTGAACCTTGGGAACACAATTATACTCTGGGATAAAAATGTTATTCTCTGTTAATAAAGAACAAAAGGTTGCAAGGCAAAGATATGTGGTGATTTAACATCTAAGCTGCTCCTCATCCCAGAATAAAGGGCAGCAGGAATTTTGATTACTCCACCCATGCTCAGATTTCTATGCACAAACACATTCCAAAATATTCAAAGGGTTAATTAGACTGCTTCCGATTCAGCCTAGCAGCAAGAAGTGTCCACTGAATCACAGGTTAGCATTTAAGTTCTTAACATACTGTATTTTCTTGCAGAAAAATAGACTAATTGGAAAAAATACAACTGAGGTAAATAAAGCTACAGACTTTGCATTTCAGCAGTGGTAATTAATCTCTCTGGTAGGGCAGGCAGGACATATTCATATTATTACTATGAGGACTATAACTCTACTATGACGCTAGTGTGTGTGACACATGCTGCTCTGTGGGCAGCACAATCAATATGCAACAGATCTGCCCGGAGTCTGCTTTCAGCCCACACCCAGAACTCTTTGGCCCAACAGCGACAGAGGCTGGAAATGGGCTGCAAGAGCCAGGGCAATTAAACATGGCCAGCTCCCAAGAGCTGCCATTCCCCAGAGCCCCACGACTGCCTCCTGGCCAGACTGCCTCCCCAGTAAAGCCAGACCTGCAGCCAGTACTTGACAGGAGGGGGCTGCTGGCTTCCCAGGAAAAAGCAGCACTATTAGTGTATCACAGATCCCAGGAATTATCCCACTGACCCACAAAGACTTCACAAGCTGGAGTTTAAGCAATATTGCTTTTGAATATTCAAATTCCAAGCAGCTGGATTCCATCTTCCAGTGAACCACTAAGCTAAGAAATCTATTGTTAGTTTGGTGGGAGAATATTTCTTTGGACCAAACGAACAAATGACTAGCCGGTTATAGTACGAGGAATTCTCTGCCGACCTCACGTCACATACCAGGTACATACCTTTCATCTAATCAAAAGTATGTTTCATCACTGTACAAGAAACTCTGTCGCTAGAGGGAAGAGTACAGTACCAACTGCTAACCAGTTCTGTGTCAGCCAGGCCAGCCCAATAAAGAAGTGGGCTGACAGTGCAGCACTGCTCATTTAGCAGCACCCCGAGCCTTACCCGCGTCTACTTTCATTATCGAGTTTATTTGTACCATTCATATTTCAGTTGCTATTTTATAACTACTTTTGTTTTAGGTCTTTACTGTATTATTTGGGCAATCTATTCCAAACAGAAGTCATTCAAGCTACACTACCTATGGATGAAATTAGTTCAAGCCACTTGGCGTATATGAGGAACAAAACGCTGAGAAAGGGCTTCATCCTGTTGGTGAACACCAGGCTCTTTTTCAGAGGGAGTGTTTACTGGGAAGAACCAGTCCCTGTTTGCACTGGAACCAGCAATCTTGCGGTGAGCTCAGAGGCCGTTTGACTCTCTTCTCTATAAGAATTGTTCTTATAAAACAAAATTTTGTCCTACTTTTGAAGCTGGGGTCTGTGGGTCTGTTCTTCATGGAAGAGCCATTCATGTGCAGCTCGCAGAAAATCGTAACTATTTAGATCACTGTCTGCAATTTCCAGCTTCCCTGACGTATGACTAAAGATTAATTCAGTGTTACGTAAACATCTAAAATGAACCTTCCTCAGCATTCACAAGTGGCATATTAAAATCTCTCGACACTTTAAATTTAAGGTGTGACACACTAGCTTTTTGCAAAATTAACTTGTAAAGGTACAGCATTATTTACTCTAAGTACATCCAATTTGGTTATTCAAACAATTGTCCTGCATATCACTGATTTTCATTTATTTGAACAGAAATGTTGCTCCTTCCAGTGGAAGGCCACTATGAGGTCAAATACATCTCACATCTCCTTTTAACAACTAATGTTTTCTTTTCCCTAAGGGCAAACATTAGCATTTGAACACCATAAAGCTGGTTTCCAAGCAGTATTACTGTTTAGCTCACCAGGGAAACGCACAGGATTTGCTTTTCCAAGCACTTGAAAAAAATTCAGATAATATAGCTGCTGAAAGTGAGCATCATTACTCAACTTTCTATTACAAATACAGGTTGCATTGCTCAGGTAGGATTTGAGAATAGCTTTCCCTCTTCATGTCTGATTTCTGCTCCGCAATTCTTTTTTCCTTCTTGAGAAGGTAAAGCTGAAAAAACATGAACCCTCCTGCCAGTGGGAATCTCTGTCCCTTCAAGAAAGAGGTCAGTGGTTTACAGCTGTGGAGTCAAGTATGGCTCTTCCAGCAATACTTCCTAAGTATTCTTTTTTTGTTGGTTGGTTGTTTTGGGGTTTGGGTTGTGGGTTTGTTTTTTTTTTTGCATGGGGAACAGTATTTTCAAAAGTCAAGAAAGCAACAGATGCATCACCGTAAGGAGCTGTACATACTAGGGACTACAGTCCTTGTCTCATTTTCTTGGTATCTACTAAGACAGCCTTTCACATCCACCACATCCCTGCCCCAGGAAAAGCTCACCAGGTGTTTGAGAGGGTATGATTTGTTCTAGCGCTGCACTTCAGACCAGACACAGAGACTGATGATACCGGGGGTGATGCATCAGGCAGCTTCCAGAGCATTTTACCTGGCTGTCTGAATTACTGTTGTCAAAAATAACAGCATAAAGGAGAAGCAGAGGGCAGTGCTTTAAGTTGATTGTTTCCTGCCCATGCAGCAAGGGTGCTTATTTTGGTTTGTCTTTAGAAATGAAATAGGCTGATACGTTCTCAGTAGGCGGGGAAGCAAACACACTAGACCAAAAAGTCAAAGTGAGTTGGATAAGCAAACAAAATATATCAAGGGAACTTAACTCCTTGGCAGTGGTACCATTGGATTCCAGTGGAGCTTGCGTCTGGAAAATTGGACTCCAGGGCCCAAAGGGATTATTTTTTCATATTTATTTTACTTTCCTGTTGCAGATTTGGAAGTTTGTGCCATTGGGTCTCTCACTCATTGTCCTTCTTCCTCTAAGAACAGGATAGCAAGTCAGGAAAAAAACCCCGAATTGTGTACTAATTACGCAGTAGGTTGGAAGACTTCCTTTCAACATGCTGCTATAAATAGGACAACAAGCAGAGCTATTGACATTAGTCACTATCAGAAAGGAAATTATTTCTGTGATTATTCCACATATACTCTTTTTTTAACATTGCATTTTAGATGCATAAAGTTACTACACTATATAATGAGTTAATAATTCTGTCGCGTTACTGTCACAAAATGTTATTTCACAGCATTTTAAGTCTACTTACAAACACTCCTAAAAAGAGAATGTGAGTACTTACATACAGTAAAGGCCATTTACTAACAAGGACCTGATAACAACGTCCTTCTGGGACACAGCCCATTGTTTTGGGAAACTAGCAATCTTAAATTCAAACTATAAATTACAATGACTGTTGGCATTCCATCAAAGTGAAGTCTTTGTTTGCAAGCACAGCTATTTTAGTTTTGTCTATCGGATTATCAGAAGAAACAAGCCCTGGATCCTCTGTGCAAAAGCTAATGGGAAGAAAGACGACAGCTTTCAGATTGACAACCATTAGAGAAGTATGCAAGCCTTGCAGTGTGCTTTTTCATCTTTTATTCGAATGTCTGGGTTTCTTAGGGCTTAAGTGAGTCACATGTTCAAAGTGGAGGTTTACTGCTGAAAATCTTTCCTAGTAATTTTATAGAATCATGGAATGGTTTGATTCGCAAGAGACCTTAAAGATCATCTAGTTCCAACTGCCCCCACCGTGGGCAAGAACACCTTCCACTAGACCAGGTTTTTAGTGTGCAAAAAGTAGCTCGAACCCCAAAACAAATGTTTCTCTCTAAGGACTTCATTAAGCTCATCAAATGCACAGGGAAAAATCTTAATTTACTTCATTATATCCTGAATGCAGCTCTGAATGAGTGCAAGCTAGCAGAAGAAAGCCAAATACTACTACCTCATAGTAAAAACAGTCAAAACAAAATCCTACAGATGACTCATGCATATTTGTATTGTTTTAACTAAAGTACGATTTTTAAGCTAAGTTCAGTGAAATTGGTCTTCTATTTGTAGACATGTCCTTCATCATTAAGAAGTATTTTAAGGCAACACACATTATTACATTATGCCAATCCTCTGTCACAGACACAATTCATTCTGATTTGACTGAAATTTTAATCAGCTGCCCAGAGAGCGAGTCCTTCACTGACGGCACCCAAACCCAGCTCTAGTGCCCAAGCTGCCATGGGAATTAGAATTGACATTATTGTTATAGCTCTGAATACAAATACAACACATTTTTATCTTGCACAGCTGAAAATGCCAGTTTTCTACTCCTTGAAAATTAACAGAGAATAATCTTATAATACAACTTCAAACTATATTTACATTTAAATGGGTAAAGTGCTACATATAGACGCAGATAAGCAACAACTTGAACTGAGCTGGGAGGCTTTCAGAACAGCAATTACACTAAAAATACAGAATGAACCTAAATCAAAGAGTTTGAGAAAGTTTTATTTGAAGACGTACCCTTTTTGGAGCATAGACAGGAATGTCAGATATAACAAAAAACGAAATCCTTCCATTCTACAGAAAGCAGGTAAAGACTGCGTCAGAAGGTCCTATCACACTCTGGGCACCCCACTCCATGTAAGATGTGTGGAGAGAATCCAGAAGGGAGAAAAATTACAAGCTTTTCAGGTGTGAAAAATGCTTGAAAGAACTAGATTTATTCTCTGAAGACTGAGGAAAAGGTGCAATAAAGCACACTCTAAAACATGCTGATAAAGCCAGGGAGTAAGTTGCTCTTCACATCCACAATAAGACCAGATAGCTCATTTTTAATCTGCAGCAAGGGAACTTTCTAGCTGTAAAGCCAACGACTGACAAAAAAGAAGATTGCATGGTACATTCACAACTTGTAGTTATCCTCCCTTGCGACAGAGACAAACTACAACGTTCTAGGTCCTTCAAGCCTTATTTGTCACAGGCCTCATAATAAAACAAGACTGGACTCAAACATGTGTGAGCCTTAGATAACCCATATAAATATAGCTGCATATACAGGTATGAACAGTATTATCCTGAACAGGAATCAACAATCACAAAGCTGGTGTATAGCTACTTCTTCACAGAATGTGACTTGCAACTCACCCCTAAGTCGGGCTTCATCAATTTAAGACAGAGTAAAACAAGCTCACAGTGCCTCAACACACTACAACACTATCACAGTAGCTGCTAACTTACCCCACACTTGAAATGTTACTCAGTAAGAAAAGTGAATTACTCCATTTTTAGGTCTATACTCCCTTAACTCTAGGGTAATAGGATAATTTAATTTGGAAGGGACCTCCAGAGATCATTTAGTCCAACCCTATGCACAAAACAAGTCTAATTAGATCAGGTTGCTCAAGGCTTTGTACAGCTGGGTCTTGGCTATCTCCAAAGACAGAGATCCCACCACCACTCTGGGCAGCATATCCCAGTGTTTAACGACCCTCAAGGTAAAAGTGTTTTGCTTAACATCTGACCAGGACTCCCTATGTTCCAACTTGTGCTCACTGCCTCTCATCCTATCACCGTGCACCTCTGAGAAGAGTCTAGCTCCGTCGTTTCTACATCTCAACAACCATAATCGAAACACATAAGCAGGAAGACAATGATCTCGAGTGCTAATCCAGTCCGTGGACTGAGACCACTAAAATTGCACCATTTCATTCTGTTAAGTGACAGAATATAAATAACTTTGCTGTTAAGTAAAGATATATCTGCTTTTATTCACACATTAGCATTATGTAGAAAGGGAATTTCACAGTACGTAGTTCCTCTTCTGAAAGCTTCTCCACTGACAGCCTTGTCCAATAGATTCACCCTTTCTCTTATTACGACCAGTTTTTTCAAGTCCTCCTGACAACTTGGGGCTAGACCTTTAACTATTATAGGGCTTTTTATGAATTTCACTTGCTTTTCTTACTTTGAGGGAGGTTACAGAACAGTATATGCATATATTCTTAAGCTTACCTTCAGGGCAGTCAACACCGAATATCAAGAGATGTGCAAAAAATCCATCATTACATTTAACAAAGCTCCTAATAAGATAGTTTTACTAGGCCCGTTATAAAGTTAGTGCAATAAAACCTGCAGATGCTTGATGAATTATTCATAAATGGGTATTTCAATGGGTCAGTATGACAAAGCTTGGTCTGCAGTAAGAATCATATGTTAAACTTTCCTGGGTTTTGCAAGTTTAATTTTTAAAAAAAGTATTGCTTTTAATACAATTGTTAGTCAATGTTACTCTAGCATTCTAGAAGCAACTGGATACTCTTTCACACACTAAATACATTTCTTTTTCTCTGCATTTGCCAGGTCTATTTGGGTACTGTTTATTATGATTTATTAGACCATACAATTATGGAATCCCTAAACACTCCATGAAAGATGCAATCCAACTTCCAGTCAGAGTCTGGCACGAAATTGGTAAAGTCTGGCAATTGTAAATCTAAGCTTTTATACTGCACAACCAGAGAATTTGTGAAACAAAATTCAGCTTTGTTTCCAAATCTCACATCTGAAACTTCTGCTTGATTATTTCAGATGATCATAATAAGCTTCCTGTGCATGCCTCTGTGGCTCATTACCAGAAGTTAGCAGGGCTCAGTTATATTGAAACATACCCAGCTTCTTCGCCTGGTTAACGTGTTTCACACCTCCTGCCCATGCACAAGCACAGCCTGGATGTTCTATAGCTGGTGACGTTCATGTCCGCCACTTGCCTGTCTCCAGCCATACTACAACTACACTGTGTCCAGCCCTACTGTAACTATGGGGGTCTTTTCTGCTTTGTCTCTGAATTCTTATCTTTCTATAGCCTAAAAAAGTAGAATCCTGTAGAGGTAAAAAATAAACATTTTGTAAAACACAGTGACTTCGCTGTCTGCCAACTTTATGGATGAATATACTCATTAGTAAAGAAAAATAAAAAGTTACGTCCTGATAAGAGTTTGTCGCTAACTTTATTCTGTACAAAATGCACTATAGTGCCATTCTAAAAGGGAAAGTAGATACTCTCCTGGGTTCTCACAGGTGGGAAATGACAGGCACACACCTGAAGGAACTAAATAACCTTCATTCCTGGAATTCTTAACTCTTTAATCATGTTCTAAAGAGAAAAATGAAGAACAGTCATCTGCTTTGTCTTCCTAAAGCATCTAGCTTAGTGCTTGTTGCAATGAGGTACGCTACAGTCTTAGAGGTACTTGAAATAGCCATGCAGTAAACTATGGAAATTGATTTTTAAGTACCAGATTTCGTTCATACATTTTTCTTTCAGTGATTTATTTAAAGCAGTTGAAAGATACAGCAGTGGTTTTGCAGTAATGAAAATTCCACTTCTTGTAGCACTTGTGTCTTGGCTCAGTAGTTGCTGATTTGCTCCAAAATATATTACATAATAAAATGGAATTTCCAGACAGAAGTCAGTACTTTACAGCTAGATATATATCAGGGGAAACCTCTTCTACACTTTGGCTGCTAATTATATGCTATTGGTTCCTGACAGAAATACTTTCGGGGTTACATTTATTTTTCGTTCCCAGGAAGACATTTAGAGATGACTCTATAGCATACTTCCATTTTATTTTCCACACAGTTGCTAATGCAAAAGCTATCTATCTCTTGCTGGGACAAAGTGAGAATTTATCATGAGCAAGTAAATTCAGACCCCAGAAGTCGTCTTTTTTTCTTTTTCCCCTAAAGTCGACAATTTGGGGTTAAACAGATGATTTCTGAGGAAGGCATAGATCAGAAGCAGTACGTTTAACAGCCAGGACAATTTAATAGTTGATGGTGGAGGAGGGAAGAATCACCATTTCTGAGGAAGCTGTTGTCGTAGCCAAACTTAAATATTGGATCCATAACAAATTCAAGATTATAAACAAACAATCCACAAAGAATTAGCAGAACTTAATTTAATCAAACTTTGTATATAGAAAGCATCTAAGAAATTCAGGGGAGGAAGTGCAGGAAAACCCCAATTTTATTTAATGCAAAAAAAGCAATTAAGTTTTCAACAAACAGTTGTACTGACCACAAAAAGTACTGCTCTATTTTCAAAATGTGTCCCGGTGGATAACCTAACAAGTAACATGGAAAAGCTTGAGCAAATTAGAATAATGTCAGCATAAAGCATTATGTGATAATCTAATTAACCATACGAAATATGAAGGTAAAAATATAGTAGCCTAAACATAGCCTAGGGAAATCACAGGTGTTCCAAACTGAGAGGAAGGCTGATTCATAACTTGGGGAATCAGAGCGCCATAACGCATATAAAACGCAAATAAATCCCCTAGAAAATGCATGGCAAAAGTTATCAAAAATGCAATCTATCATACATCAAAGTCTATAGACCTAAAATATTAGTTAAAAGAAAGTTAGCCATCAGGACTCCAATCTTCCACATCAACCTGTAACATTTTTAGGTTATATCTGCTGTTACACCTTGGTTGAAGAAGTCTAAGGAAGTGATAGGTTTATTTGGAAAAAAGCCCCTCTCAGACATCAAACTTAACAATAAAAATAAAAAGAAATTAATTTTAATTGAAATTGAAAATTTTCCACAGAAATTGAGACCCTTTGATTAAAAACTGTAACTGAATATAAATCAGTTTGTCAACGATAGCACGATTTACTTTTCTGTGAAGAACCTTCAAAAAATAAAAGTACTTTCTTCAACAGTAATACCACCGAAAGCTCTATTTGTTCCTACCAAAGAAAAATGCATTAAATGCAGAAGTTTCTCAGCAAACAGGCTGTGATTATTCACCAAAAAAAAGACAAAACAGCTGTCCTCTGCAATGATCCTGTTAGAAAGCCAATTAAATAAAAACGTAACACAAAGGCATCAAAGCCAATTTTATTACATTATGAAAATTAAACCTAAATGAAATGAAAGGATATTTTTAAAAAGGTGCTAATAATAAATTGTTCACAAGTTTTCATCAAGTAGTTACCTCTGTACAAATAGTAAAATAGTGAAAAACCTCAGCGATATGCACCTGTAGAAAGGAAGCCAAGATATCTACATCTCCAGCGGAAAAAAAACAGTGCTGGGTGGAAGGAAAATACGAATGTTAAAGTTTTAAGACACCTTGATTGATGACAGAACTTCACAAATGCTTCTGCCTCATGAATATTTGCAAGTCATGTACGAAATTTAGTATTGCAGCTTTCCCAGTATTTAAGAACAATTACGTTTTATGGGTTCAGTATTTGTATCAGGGCTCTTTTTACTTTATTAGATTTAAATGTAGAGGAAAAAATAGAAAGTATATCAGCAGCAATGATATCATTAGAATAACTGGTTTTCTTTGTTTACATTTTCTTCAGGAAAGGAATTTGTTGTTCCCTCTCCTATCATTTCAAGGTAAAAATAAATACATTGCCATAATCTTGCTTCAGCGTCTTTTTCCTAGACAAAACGCCTGAGAGATGTCTTTCAGGAGATCCCTCCTGCGCGAGAGAGAAGCCTGGCCCCGCACCCTCAGTTTACTAAGGGGACAAGACGCTGGAACCTGAAAGGTGAATAAATAACTCCTACATATATCTAGCCCACCCCCTTATATTTCTTCTCAGTAAATGCAGATAAATCAGACTATTTTAGTCAGGCCTTGTATAACAGCTGAGTTATAATATACTTTCAAAATTAATTTAGAAGGCAACTACGTACTCATCAATATGCATTCATCTCTATTTTCAACCATTAGTTTAAATTAAACCTCCAGCTCTTCTAAATACAGCAAGATTGGGTCAATCGCTATCTCTTGGACTAAGGTATTTCACCAAGTGAAAATAATCTCCCTCCTTTTACTTGTATTTGGTAAAGAAAAAAAGCTCCATCCTGTTTGTCTGAAATAATACCACTTGGAATGCCATATAAATCCCAGCCATAAGATGCAATATAATCGCATTTAATGTAATAAATACATCTCATTTCTAGGAGAGACTCATAAGTTACGTTTAATTTTTGTGGGGGTAAAAAGACACTAGTATTGCGATGCAGGGAGTAAAGAAATGGGGTAAAACTGGCAAAACATATTATCCAAGTGATCTCATACACAAATGAATCGGTTCTTGAATACTTTAGCTCTTTGTCTTCGCCCGTGTTAAGCCAGAACGACAGCGTTCCGGGCACGGCGGGCAGCACGGGCGCTGAGGCACGCCAGCAGCCAGGGTGGGGTGCGGGGACGGGGACAGATGGGGAGGCCAGGGGACACGGCCCCCCGCAGCCCAGGGCCCCGCTCACACGGCCCCACGGCCAGCCAGCCCCGGCCCACGCTGCGGCGCAGAGCCACAGCTCCAACACCACCGCCACCACCTCCCGAGCACTTCTCCTCTGGCAAGGAACTTCGGCACTGGGCATCTATTTCACTCTTCATTAAAAGGTGAATCTTTTTGAAGAAGAAATTTTAAAAGCACGGAATGGCTGTCTGTTGTTTTTTAAAGGCTCTAAAAAAAAAATCTGATTTTTTTCCAACCAATGCCAAAGGAAATAATTTGTCCTTCCCAGACTCCTTCCTTCAGACTTCTTACTCTATTCCACCCTTCAGTTAGCTCTCCAGATACCATCCTCACCACAGGCGACTCCTAGCTCTCCTGCCTCGCACTGTGACACTGATACCCACCATTTAATTAGGAGATCTAGCTACAGTGGGATGTTCACGGTGGCTTTGAAACAAATGAGGATATATTCTTGCTACCATTTCACACACACTAAGTTTACTTTTGCAACCCTTTCTTTAGGATTTTCCATAAACACAGAATACCTCGAGGTCTTTACATATGAAACTAAGGCATAATATTCTGAAAAACTCAATTTTCACTAATAATTAAACTTAACAGATCTACCAGCACTCTGTTTCTGGAAAGCTTCCCTTTTTATAACCAGAATCCTTAATCTCCTCTCCCCAAAAGTGTGAACCAAGTAAAAAGACTTTATTTTTAACCTATCCCAACTCAATCCCCCCTCACATCTGAGAAAGCTATCAAGCAGTCCACATGGCATTCCCTGAAAAAAGTGAACTTTAAACTTCTTTATGGGACCCAAATGTTTCATTCAAAACAGTACTAAAAATGAAAAAAACCCACAAATGTAGAGATTTTCCATACATGTTCCCAATCTCTCTTTTTCTCTCCTCTTCCACCACAAAGCCCCGCTGGAAGAGCAGTCGTGCTGACAACAGTGCACAGAATAATCAAAGCACGTATACACGGTGTTTGGTCACGAATTTAAAACCTAAACTGAGCAAGTGGCATCACATTTTGTGAAACCCCTGAACATCCCAGAAGGAAGAAGAGCCACCATTCCCTCCTAGGCCATTTTTATTTGCCTGTCCCCAGAGCCCTCTCCACAGACCTCCAGTCTACAGCTGGCATACCGTTCCTTTGGCAGAAGCAGCTACAGGCATTTCACAGATGTAGTGGAAAAAAAATTTTGCTTCCCTGTGAATGAGCCAGAGGTGATCTTACCAGTGGGTGAGGTAGAGGGAGCTACTGCTATAAGAAGAAACTCTCATTGCAACAGCTACTGCCTTACACACCTTCACATCCCCTACCTGCAGCAGCACGGAGCAGGGACGCCAGGACCCGAGGGAACGGCAGGGAGATGTGCCAGGGGAGGGTTAGGCTGGGCATTAGGAGAAGGTCCTTCCCCCAGAGGGTGGTGGAGCCCTGGAACAGGCTCCCCAGGGAGGCATCACGGCACCAGCCTGGCGATATTCCAGAAGCCCTTGGCCAAGGCCCTCAGAGACACGGTGTGAATTTGGGGTGTCCTGTGCAGGGACAGGAGTCCCTTGACGATCCTCATGGGTCCCTTCCAGCTCAGGGCATTCTGTGATTCTATGACGACTTTGCAGGAATCTCGACTAGACATGGGTGTTTTGTCATAGGCAGGTATCAACTTAGACCTCACCTGAAATCAGTCCTCACCTCTGTGTTATCTCTGGCACTTAAACTAGCTGGATGTTACAAGGGGAGTCAACATAAGCTCCAATCACCGGGCAAAAATGAGGACACAAAAGGAGCAAAGGAATAGGGCTTTAAGAATATTTTCAAGGCAGTTACAAAATCATCACCAGGCTAACATATTCAGCTAAATTATTTCCTTGGTAAAATACAGGCTTGGAACAAACAGAACTCATGATAGGTTTTGAGATTCCAGGGCTAGAAGGCCAAATGGCCCACAGAGCGAGCTGTAACTATAAATGGGGGAACAAGGAAAATTGCTATCTGTGGGAAAAGGAAGAAAATCTACTAGATATTGAAGGAGAGGCAAAAATACAACCTCTCCTTATTTTCTAATTTAAGAAACAATAAGATCGGGCATCTAAGAACGTGTAACTGAAGACATTCACACATGACTCCATAGTTTTTCCCCCAACAGTACACAAAGCCGCCTCCTGAGTGAGTAGTAAGATCTTTCTTGAACCTGAGTAATTGACTTTTGGTAGGTCTGATTTTAAAATAGAAGTTGAACTTCCTTAAGATTCCAACAGAAGATATCTGTTGATCTTTACACCTAAGTGTTGTGGGCTTCGTCTAAATTCTTGGAAGAACCTACTTTACTTGTTTCATTTCCTTGGTAGCACAGACTATTTCCTCATTTGCAGAGATTTGTTTATCTTTCCACCCAAGCGAGTTGTCATATTTCTAGAGAACTTTTGGATTTCTTATGTTGTAAATGACACATCAGAGCCAAGGGTTTAGATAAACAGTTCACGTTGGTGTACATATGAGCAGTGTCCTAACAAATTTAAGAATATTTTGTCTTCAGGGATTGATTCCTCAAACAATATTCCAACTTATTTCTTGAAACTGCTGAGAATTTAAAATTTCATGTTTACTTTCAGCTACTTCAGTTCTTCTGGAGCAAAACAAGCCCAGTGGACAGGCTCCAGCTGGCCCGCTCCTGCTTGCCCAATTAGGCAATGTTGGTGCTAGGCTGGTGGGACTCATGGAAGGACAGAAGTCATGAGACTTACCCTGACTGTACCTAGAAGTTGGACAACGTTCACTGTTATCTAGCTTGCAGGTCTCAGGCAACTCTGCTGATCACTTCTCCCTAACATTACCTGCAACTGTTTCCCATTAAGCCATTCCTATTGGCCATTCCCTTTCTGAGGTCTCTCAGCTAAAGGAACAGAAACAGCTGTCAAACTACTCAGTATTGTTTAAAAACAATTTCAGCCAAAACCTCCTGTCTGTTCCAATGAATTAGCTAGATTTTAGCATGCCCCACTGGGTTCGTATCCCCTTCTAAATTTCTAAATATGGCCAAACTTCTCCGAAGGAACAAAAACCCAAACCCAACATGCTAATTTCTCCATTCACCTCTGCTTCTATTAGCCAGTGCCCCAAACTGCATCATCTTATTTGGATTGTATACATTTGACAGCAAACTTCCAGCCTTCCCACGTAGAATGCTCTTTGCCCCTCCAAGCAGGTGAGTGGGCAAATATTGCGCTAGATGGCGTTTCTAAGACTACACAGCTTGCTTATCTTTAAGATTGCCTTTGGAAAAGGAACTGGCTTAAAAAAAAAATCTATACCTCTGTGTTATTGTAATATTGAAACAAACCAAAAATCAATTAACCAGAATTACTAATCGAAATATTGAATTCTGGAATATTTCTGACTTGATCCTTTCCCTTACTTATCCCACCTACTTGAAAGGTCAAGACTAATCCTAGGCAAGGTGTTAAATATTTTTTAGATGACCTGTAGTTTTTGCAAACACATTTTATATTATACCTGCAACTCAGGCATGTGCCTCACCTAAATTTTGCTAT
The DNA here is from genome assembly GCF_963921805.1 of Phalacrocorax carbo. Lineage (NCBI taxonomy): Eukaryota > Metazoa > Chordata > Aves > Suliformes > Phalacrocoracidae > Phalacrocorax > Phalacrocorax carbo. The sequence goes on along the minus strand of NC_087518.1, from coordinate 62,009,146 downwards.
GTAGTCAAGTGGTTAAATATTTGGAGCACTGTGACTGCTACAATCATGAAGCACTTTGCTGCCGAAATGAAACTTTACTAGGAGATGAAAGAGTGGTTTTGGATTACCTTCAAAATCAGGGACTGAGAATTCTGTGGCCTATATGCAACTTGTTCAAGCATTTTTCCACTCAGCCAAGTAAGAAATAAGGCTAAGATAACTTCTTACTATAGCATTACCTGGTGCCTTTTTAAGTACCAGTTGTTTGGTTTCTCTAAGTAGAGCAACAGATTCCACAGATTTTGTTTAATCTACAGGTCATCTTCTGGGCAACTATTCTGAGAGCATATGCCAACAGTTAGCTGAGTAACTACTGTATGCCAGAGGCTGTAAGAGGAAAAAAAATCCTACCACTTACAGTGATGAACAGAATAATAATACAAGACAAAGAGAAAAATATACAATAATATTCTCTAATAGGTATTTTATGGTTACGAATCCACATTTTTTGCATTCTGAATTTATCATGATCTCTGCCAAATATTTCACGAATTGCCCCAGAGGCAAAATATTCAGAGTGCCTAAGGAACGTAGGTGCCGTAATCAGGTTTGAAAATGTGACTCAAGCTAGTTTGTTAGCTGGATACATTTGAAAATTGTATTCTATCCTATATATTCAAGGCACATCATGTTAGTGACTGTATTAACATCTTATAATTCAAGTAAACCCACTTGGGGTAAGCGGCCAAATTCCCTCATATCCTGTAATGTCCGGACGACATCTCAAATCTTTGTGATTTCACGTGCTTCAAAAGGTGTGAGTTCATGCAAGAAAGTTCACTCAGAGATACCACCAGTATAAGACAGATTCTACAAAATGTAGAAACAAGCTATTGCGGGTACCCCCAAACTCTAGTTTCGTATTAACCCCTACTTAGTGACCATACCCCAGCTTCAGGTTTTGAGTCCTGTACATGCTGTAACTTCCAGGAACTCATCTACAAAGCTCTCATTTTGGCTTCACTTAATACTCATGAACTGTGTTAGTCAGAATGAGTCAAGCAAATATGTGCATAAACTATATAATTTGCTGATTGCTCTCCCCATTTCCTTTTTAACCCCTTTTAGCTAACTCTGACCCAGCCTGTTTGTCCTCCTTTTGTCTTTGCAGAATTGCATTTATAAGCCACAAGAAAAATCAACAATACCATCACCATCTTCTTCCTTGCGTCATAATGGTAGTAATTTTAACTTAAGTTCTTATGTAGAAGTCCCTTTTCCGACATATATGCTTTGCTTGAGACATAATTAGAAGCACGAGGCAGCTTTTCCCACTTAATTCTGAAGCATCTGGCACTGACCACTATTTGCCTTCTGTATGTCAATGTATATGTTTGCAAAATTAAAACCAGACTAAGATAATCCTTGACCAAGCAAAATGTCAAAAATGAATTCCAGAATCCATAACAAATCTACATCCACACAACGGCATAGGCATCCTCGTCTCCTTACAAGCCTCTGCCTCTATGAAGTAATAAAATCAGTGGATAGATGACGGAGCAGCCTGACAGCAGAAGCATTTCTTTGCCTCCACTTCATTCTTTTTTTTTTTTGTCACATCAATTTGTGCAAACAGTGAAAAGAAGAAGAAAAAGCATAAAAACAGCATCCACCACATTTTATGCATGTTTCTAGTTACATTAGGCACAGAAAGAGAGAATTTACAAATTGGGATATGTTTTGAGGCTATAACTGTTTTGCTGTGAAATATATTCCAAAGAAAACAGTTTACCCCACCAGACAGCACATCAGGCAGATCTGAAGTCAAGTCATACCACCTGGCATGGTTTAACCCCAGCCAGCAACTCAGCCCCGTGCAGCTGCTCACTCACTCCCTTTCCCTTTGGGATGGGGGAGAGAATCAGAAAAGTGAGAAGACCCGAAGACAGCTCAATAGGTAAAGCAAACGCCGCGCACACAAGCGGAGCAAGCCAAGGAACCCATCCCCTCCTCCCCACGGGCAGTGGGGCTCAGCCATCCCCAGGGCAGCAGGGCTCCATCACGCCCAACGGTGCCTGGGGAAGGCAAACGCCATCCCTGCCAGCGTCCCCCCTTCCTCCTCCTCCCCCGGCTCCGTGTGCTGGGCATGAGGCCATGTGGTGTGGGACAGCCCTGGGGGCGGTGGGGGTCACCGTCCCGGCCGTGTCCCCCCAGCCCCTTGTGCCCCCCGGCCCCTCGCTGGTGGGGCGGGGTGAGGGGCAGGAAAGGCCTTGGCTCTGCGCAAGCCCCGCTCAGCAGGAGCGAAACCACCCCTGGGTTATCAGCGCTGTTCCCAGCACAGATCCAGGACACAGCCCCATCCTGGCTGCTGTGGGGAAAATTAACTCTATCCCAGCCAAAACCAGCACAATCACTCATCACTAGGCCATAACTCCTGTAATTTGGTTGTAGGTCCTGCTGTGGTTAATCATATAGACTTAACATCCTTTCCACTCTGTGTATTTTGATATATACTGTATAGTAAGTATTCAGAAATTGGTGGCAAAGAAGATAGCTAATGACAAGCTTGAGCTCTCAAACACAAATATTTCCATAAGAGAATTTTAATTTAGACCATACAGAGCATAATCTGATCCTCATACCAGTTTTAGGTGGTTGAGTAAGTAGACTTAAGTCCATACAAATCATCAGTAAGTGATATGGAAGCACATGATTTAGTGTTTATTAACTCAGGTTATGCTATTTATTTTCGCATTATAAATCTAAGAAAACCAATGTATTGAAAGTATAGATTTTTTTTTTCCTCCACGTATCCTTATGTGGACAGATTACTATAACCATATTAAGAAATTTTGTGCTCCTTGCCAATATGTTACTAGGAGTCCTTTGCCTATTGTTTTTTGACAGGTGCAAAAATGGATCCTTGTTTACTGCTTCAGACTTGTATTATTCAACAGCAGTCTTAAGAGGTAAGGGAATTGTATAGGTTTATATTCCATATTTTCAGTTGCATTCTCTTAAAACTTACTGGTTTTGTAACTCCTATAAATCACTGCCACTTTACATTGCTCAGGGTAGTGGCAAGAGGCCGTCAGACTCGCCTCTTCATCATTTTCTAGGGTTTCAGTTCTACTTTTTCATAAGGAGAAAACAAACAAAAATACCAATATATAAAGCTTATCACCATTTCTTCCAAAATTATGAAGAAAGAAAAGATTCGGTGAGAAAACAAGAGTTGTTCCTGGGCTCTTTTCTATTTTTGATTGTGCTATTTTTCCTATTTGTCACTTGAAAAATCATTTATGGTGGAGGAAAGGAGAAGGAAACTAAAAAATTTAAAATATCTACCTAAATAATATTTAGGCAAAGATGCTGTTTCTATTCTAAAAGGTTTTCAGTGTAGAACATCCAATAGATCTACTAGTATCAGTTTCTCCTGTTTCCAGTGTTCTTCAGTTACTAGCACTGAAGTGCTTGTTAAATGAGCTTTTTTATTTTATCTGTAAAATGACAGCGGAAAAATGAGTTCAAATTTATTAAAGATGCAAGTTAAAAATTAATTGAAAAACCTATGCCTAGAAAATGGTGTCTTTTAGAATTAAACCGTGTGCATAACTTTAATGTGTTTCCGAAGGAAAGTGAGTTAAATTATACCTAATTATGGAGACAAATTCCGAAGAAATTTGTCTACTTGGTCTTTTGATATGATGTTTGCAATGCAATTTTGAAATTTAATTGGGATTGTTTTCCCAAGTGACCCTGTAAAGATTGACTTATACATAGCCCTTAATCACTATCACTTACTCCTATCACTTGGGCAGTACAGAAAACTGACATTCTTTGCAAACTATTCACAGTAGAATCTGTGGGGTTTTTTACTCTGCAAAGAAATGGTTCAATTTCATTTCTGAAAATAACTAAGATAGTGGTGTTAATAATCCTATATAATATGATATTGTTAAATAATTTGAAACATTAGGAAAATCGTTTCACAAATGTACAATCTGATGATACTAGCTGGTAACATCAGTTTGGTGAAGAAGCGGCAAAGGAATCATTGTCACAACACTATTGATCTCTGTAATGTTATCACCACAGAGGTAAGCAAATGCTGTAGCAGTAGTACCCTGTTACAATTATGCATGAAAATACACAAAATAACTAATCCAGAGGCACTCCACCACACTGGACACCTTCAAGAGTCGTCTGGACAGGGTGCTGGGCCATCTTGCCTAGACTGGGCTCTTCCTAGAAAGGTTGGACTAGATGATCCCTGAGGTCCCTTCCCACCTGGGATTCTGGGATTCTGTGTGATTCTGCAATTTCCAAGTATTTTAGAACTTTATTTGCTGACAGGTTTGTGGGAAAGAAAGGGGTGGGGAAAGCTGAGAAGAGATTTGAAATGTACGGATGAAGTGAAACCATAGCAAACCGTATAGCCATGGGCTGACATTGTGAATATTTTCTAAGCATTTGATGAGTTATTCCCTATAAGCATTTACAGTAATAGGATAAGGAATAAAACAGTAGATTCTTACCTTGTTCAGTAGTGGTGAAAGCAAGTAAGGCTGGGTAGTGGAGCTCACCAGGCTTTCATTCAAAGCAATAAAGTGAGGGTTCTCAACTCATATTTCAGTAAAATGCCAAATGCTTATTTATAAATTGATAAAATCAAGACTGTGGATTGTTGGAAAACCTGCCTAACAAACTGAACCAATTTTTTATCCCCCTTTCTAAATCTTAACTAGATTTCCTCCTCAGGGCTAAAAAATATTTCACCCACCATGTTGCATGTAAATCGAGTCAGGATCTGCACCCCTTTGTGAGTTCTGGCCTGGTCTTTCTATTCACCTGTGCAGGATTCGAAGACTGACTCACATGGATGACTCTCAAGAAAGCAGAGCACGTATCTTCCTTGGGAGTGTAGAAAATACCAGTCACAATCGTGTCTGTCAAAGAATCATTAGGGCTGGAAGACATCTAGGATGACCAAGTCCAACTGTCAACCCAACACTACCATAACTCCTAAACCATGCCCTGAAGTGCCACGTCTACACGTCTTTTAAATACCTCCAGGGACAGCGACTCTCCCACCTCTCTGGGCAGCCTGTGCCAGGGCCTGACCACTCTTGCAGGGAAGACATTTTTTCTCGTATCCAATCTAGACAGGCATCCAACAAACTGTATTTCAGTATCTCTAGGTAAATCTTCCCAGCCCTCCTGGCTATTGCGAAGAACATGAAGTCATGGCTGATTTAAAAGCATTTAGATAGAATAGATACAGCTTGTGCTCTCCATCTTTCTTCTTCTGTTCCTGAGCAATGTTCTTAAGTAATTATTATAAATCATAAATTCAGGCTGTAAGACTGAATTAGCTGAATGCTTCAAGCATTGCGCTATTGCATCTCCAAAGTAATGATTTCACAAACGTTACTTTTGTGGAACACACTGGCTGAAATTTGATTGTCCTGTTTCTATAACCTTTCCTCACATTGACTTGTACTTCCACATTCAACTCAAATATATACCTGCTCTGGGCATAAATATAATGAGTTGGAAATCGACTTAAAATAATAGTAATGACCTGAAATGGGAACCTTGGATTGTATAAAGTAGTCCATGAAAGAAGATTAAAGTGGCAATGGGAGGACGAAAATGTTGGTAACTGAAATATGGAATTAAGAACTGGTCATAGAGAGTACGACCCATTTACCAACAAGAAAGAAGGAAAACCCACAATGAATTGCTTTAGAACGGGGTAGATCAGCCATTTTGTGAGAGCTAGTATGACAGTAGGTCTGTCTTCCGGGTGACGAGAAATGTGTTTTTACGGCACAGTTGTTTTTCAGATATTTTAAAGGGAAGGCTTCAGTTTACTTTAAATTTTTAGTCTAGGGTAGTGCACAGACAGCTACCCCATACTGTATAAGGTACGTGGGTGAAACAATACACATCTGGAAGTCTTGGTAAACACACTATCAACCGTACATATGGTTGATTCATTTAAGAATTTGTTGCCGGGCTAAACATAGGGTCTCCAGCTTCTGAAACAAAAGCTCTGTTATGAAGCAAAAGAAACAGCTCCCTGAGCTCAAGCCAGCTGAGTTTGTTATATTCAGTCCAGACTGCTTTACAACCAATAATTCTTCTAGTTTATATACGGTACCCTGCTATTTCCAGAGGGATGGTTTTATTTGACTATCCATTCACCTAGGATACAAGTTTAACTTAAACTCAATGGTGCCAAGTATGGCAAGTTGATCTTACACCGCTTTGACATCTCACTTTACAAAGCCAAAACAAGCATTACCAAGCTCTACAATTGTGGCTTACCACACTTACCATTAAATGCAGCATTTTAAAACTTACTGTGGCATATCAAAGCAATGTGATCATTGAGATGCACAAGACCAAAATTACAGTGCCAGAATCATGTCATTATGTACCGTTTCCTGCATTTTCTTTACGCCGTCATGCAACATAAAATGGATGCTACAATGCATAGATTAACCAAGAAAAACATTAAGACATTAGGAAAGTACTCCTGAACTTCAGAGGTTAAGAAATTTGTAGAACCTCAAGAAAATTTTAAGTTTCATATATAAACATTTTTTTTTCTTTAAATGCTACTCTCTATTTGTGGAATGAGGATTAAGTCAGGTTAAACTATACCAAATTAAATACATGTAATGACTGGCATGGAAGTAAAGCGGCTCTACACAAGAATTGTAACTAGATCAGGTTACTAGTGATTCCCTGTGTTTCTCATTCTAGCTGAGGACACAGGCGCAGATGACACCCGAGTGCCCCAGAAGGGCTTAGATACTCTCCCACACTGGCACGTGTGCCTACTCACACAACAGGACCACTTTCCATTCTTCACCCCTTTTATGTATTTCGATACAGCCCCGTCCCCCAGAAGCGTAACGTGGGAGAAAGGGCACGACAGCTGTCCACAGCGACTCCAAGAGAGCAGCGTTTCTCTTGTTAAAGGAACCAAATGAGATGCAGCGTGGTTTTCACAGGCTGCGATTTGAGCTGGCGTCACATGAGGAGAAACCAGCACGTGGAAACACAAGGGGGCAAAACCTCCTTCATCTCCCTCAGTCTGTGCTACGAAAGGATCTAATTGTCACAGATGTGTCAAATCCGGGACAACCATCACCACCTACAGAGCACCCCTCTTGCTGTCCTTCCAGTTTTGGAGAGAATTGTTTCCTCCAGCTGCTATAGGCATCTCATTAGCAGTTTGAGGTGTGAAGAAGTGTTGGCATTTAGGTTCGTACAGTTAAAATAATTAATGAAGTGCGTTTTTTCTCTGTTCTTTTTCATTATCTAGCTCTAGTACAACCAAGTCCCCTGCTCAAAGTACAGCCAGCTTCAAAAAGCAAGGCAAAAGTTTGAATACATAAGGATCAAGATAACATGGAAATAAAGCCACAGGGTTACAAGAGACTCCTGAACACCTACTCCTCTGGTGTTTCAGGCAACACAAAATACAATCTCTTTTGTGAATTTATCAAGCCTCATCTCAGATGAGTTCAGTTGCTTCTGTAATGGAAAGATTGTTCCAGAAGTCCCTCCTCTGATGTTAAAAAAAAAAATAAATCATCCAATTTACTCACTACATTTATTCACGGCTAATTTATACCTATTTTTTAGGTGACTGCATGATTACTCTTCTTCCCTCCAGCCACTCATTCATCTGGTGTATTGATAGTAAGTTATCATATTCTCCGTTAGCATTAGCTAACAGGTTGTACTTTTAGTCACTCTTGCAAAAAGAGCTCTCACCTTCCCTGATACATTCAAAATGAAATGGATGCAATGAAGCATCTTTTAAAAAAATAGCTTAGGGTCTTTAGGTGAAAGCCTTTACCCGGAGTACTTGTGCCTTATAGATTGATAATATGTACTGGTCAGGGTGTGTGTGTGTCTTATTTTTATGTGTTATTTTTGTTACGAAACATCCTTCAGAATGAAAGCAGATACTACAGTAGGGTATGAATTTTTCAATGCAAAGGAAGTGAACTGTCTTGATCCAAATTTCCCGGTGCAATGCAGGTCTTGGATACTTTTGCTGCCCTCAGCAGATGTTTTTGTGGGTTTGCAAAAGGATACCAGAGTCCACAGTTTCGTCTCACATATCTTATTATTCTGAACCTTTCAGGTGTGAAGGAGGAAGCCATGCATCAGGTTCCTAAAATATGTATTATTCCATATTTAGTAAGATATGCTCGCAATTTGCACTATACAAATGCGTAGATGATAAAACTCTAATCCTACTGGGTTTACACTTCAGCTTCATTAAAATGCAGAAATTAAATAAAACATGGAGAAGAATATTAAAAATAAAATATTGACCCAAGCTTCCAAAAGACTCACATGTCTCTGGACAGAATAATAAACTAGAGTTAAAGACCCTGCTTTAGGCTTAAATCTCATTAATTTCCTGCATTGGGAAGTACATACTTAAAACTTTAGGATTTTGTTTAGCAAATATCCTGGTGTAAGGTTGCTTGCTTTGCTGTGTTAAGAAAAAAAAATTATACAGATCCGTTCTACGGTCAATGATTACTTACAGGTGCAGCTGGGAAGACATTCATTAGATATGTAATTAAGTCTGAATATGAGAACCCTGAACTTTAAAAGGGGGCGGGGGAAACCCCTTCCTCCATGTTGCTCCCAAGCTACCCCAGCTGACAGTCTGAGACAACTGCCAGAACCCAAGTGCAAAGACAGGTACAAAAACGCAGATGGGAAAAACCCAGTTAATTATTCTGCCAGCCCTCTTATATGCCACAGACTTCATTTTTGGAATCACGGGCTGACTGTGTCAGGCTAGGCCCGATAAATTTATTACTAAAATGTTCTTCCTAACATCGAAGACTAATTATTTTTAACTTTTAGCCTCACCCGCACTATTCTTCAGTATTTATTCCGGTAAAATGAATAATGAACAAGGATGAACTACATAGTGGACGTGCTACAGTGATATTTGGAGAGGAAATATTTTTGATTTACCAATACATATGTACGTTTTAAGAATAGTATGTCATTGCCTCTTTTGCTATGTTGACTCATCTCAGTCAACTATACGACAGGCTATCTTTAAAGTGCCACATGAATTTAAAATAAACATACTACATTGGCACGTGGATTTGAAGAATCTGCGACTAATTTCTATGAGGAGGACTGACTTTTTAATATACTTTGTGTAAATGAGAAGCAAATACAATAGAGAAATAGGGGAGGGAAAATAAATTTATGCCAGTAAAATAAATTTCTAGAAGAGACACACATGGGGAAAAGGAAAGAGCTAGATGATAGACACAGAACAAGAAATGAGCCTCTTTGGACATTCTTTCTTTGACTTCTTTTCCCTAGTGGGATGCAGAAAAGGCATGAAAACAAAGCGTAATACCTGTCTCTAGTGTCGGTACTGATGCCTTTCAAGGAGCAGAGGAGATACTTGCTTCATGTAGCCAACCATTTTCAACAGAAAAGATTCTAGTTTCTCAGTTGGTCTGAGCCAACAGGTGATTGTACAACAGTAATTTTGTGTGACTACCGCAGCATTGCTATTTAACTTAGTAGTTCATAACGCGCATGAGTCGACTGCTTTCGTTCCTAAATGTAGAGCATTTCTGAATGGCTTTAAGTTGATTTAAAAACTGCAAATACTATTTTCTTCAATATTTCTTCAGGATCTTTTTGTGAACAGCTACAGCTTCTTTACTCTTTCTGCCAGCTCCTCCTGAATTACTGGACTTCCTTAATATAAATCAAGGCTTTATCACCTCAACAGGGCAATTTTTCTTGTCCTAAAAAATCTGAAACCACAGCAGATGTGTAGATGCTGCAGACAGCAACCTGCTATGAATAACTTCCTTTGTCCTTGAACAAATGGAATAATGTCCTATGGCTAGAACCATAGGTGGTTAGAATTGAGCTGGACAACAAGTAATCACTTCAAATACAGCCAATATTAAAATAAATCAATTATTTGTATTAATAATCTAATAATTTCATGCACTTCTGTATTAAAAGATGAGTGAATTCTTTTAATCCACTAATTTGCTGGTATGGATTTAGCATCATCATGCAAAGAAAAATGTGTTGTGGTTTGTTTTTTTTTTTTTTTACATCAAATCACAACATCAATCCTAATCTTACTTAAAGAATATACTACTTCTATAAAAAAATAATATTGTCAGCCATTTGAGTCTGTTTTTACATTAAAGCTAGATCCATACCACATATTTCTGTCCTTAAAAGTGAGACTGATGCGGGCAGTCACCTCGCTCTCTTAAGGAGTTAGATTTACAGTATAAAATGCAGTAGTGTAATTTTGTGCCTACGCCATCATTTTTTTCTCCTGCTTTATTTGTGGTAAATGATCACGTCTCTCACGAGTCTTTGCAAGGCTTGCCTTCTTTGGCAGTTCATATTGTACTGTCTCTTCCAGTTGTACATTTAAAGGAGGACACCCTAGCTTTAATATAGCATGCCTTCATAGAAGACATTCTGGGACTACCTGTTCCCGTTGCTTTCGTATTTGGTAGAACTTCTGTAAATGGGAAACGTAAGACACTGCACTGCCTTTTTGTTCAGTTTGTTCAGTTTTGTTCAGATATTCCTTTATCCATTCATACTGTTTGCTAAAAACTGTGGCTTCATCCTTCAGAAAGCATTTTACTGATACCTGCCTCTCGCTCTGGTTGCCTTGCATGTACATATATCCTGCACATCTGTGCTTTTTCTGTGGTTTCTGTTACTACTGTATTTGCGTCACCTAATTTAAAACAGACTTTCAGCTGTTTTCAACTATAATGGGTTTGTGGCTTAGTATGTGAAATAGAATTGACTGCACAAAATGTGAAATTCTGATGCTAGACATTCCGGCTAGGTCTTTACAGACAGGAATGTGCATTTGTCTGGGCAAGTATTATAGTCCTAGGGGTGCTTAGCGCTTTTAGTGACAGCCTGAATATGTCGAAGTCATTTGATTTAAAAAAAAAAAAAACAAAAAAACCCAAAGATAGAAGCGTTCATTTTAAAGAAAAGAAGCAACTGCCTTGGCACGGCTCCAGCATTTGCAGTGTAAATCTCACACAATACAAACTGTGGAAAAATTTGTGAAAGGAACATTGAATGGAGAATAAAATCTCTTAAGCGTATAAAGCCCTGAATACAAAGAAAACTGTACAATTTAAGAAAAATGTTTAGTAGCGGGGTTAAGTCCTACTAAAAGAATCTCCCAAGCATAGATAGCTCCTAACCATCATCTACTTCTGATACTTAACTGTATCTGCAAAGGAATGCAAACACATCAAATCCTCTAACAGGTTTTTAAATTTTAAAGCCCGAGATGGCTTATCCCATTTCCAGTCCCACCTCCAGTTTTTGGAGAAAGCAGATACTTCATGTTGCTCTGGCAGTGACGAGCACAAGCCACTAGAACAGCCACAAGAAGTTCACACACAGAGAGCAAGCTGTTAAAGCTGGATTGTCCCTGTGGGGAAGTCTCTCTAGACAAGGTTAGGAAAGAGTGAAGAATGAGGGAGGAGAAACTCCCGCTCCCAGGATAGGAGAGAGAGATGAGGAGGAGGAGTTTGAACTCCTCACAGAAGCTTCTCAGGGCAGACTGATGGGAGTTACGACTACTGAAAGTCCAAGTGGTTTTTTTTAAGTTCAGGTTTCAGAATGCAGAAAACATCTCCCCTTCAGCCAGCTGCTAAGAACGGCCTCCCTCCTCTGCCTGCAGCAACCTCAGTATGTCCTGTTATGGCTTTGGGTTCTAGAGCTGCCTGTAGAGCCTTAGGTCATCGTTCCCAGGGACAGGAGCAATTCAGCAAAATCCATCCGATGGACACATAGATATGTAGCACAACCGTGTAGCCCTTCCATAGGAAATCAGCTGAAAAATGCTGCACTCCTGATTCCTGGCCCAGGCAGTGCCAGCGATCTTGTACTGCCAATTCCTCCAGCAGCCTGGCTATCGGAATTGGTAGGACTCCTCTTAGCAACACCCCAGCCCAGGGCCACCAGCAGGACTTTGCTTCGAGGCTCCCTGCAGCTGCGCTGCTGGCTCCAGTGGTCTCCTGGAGCAGCCGGCACAGCACGCAACATGGGAGAACTGGCCATCGACTGAAACTCCAGTTTAGAAATAACTCATTTCTGTCAGTTTCTGTAACATCAATTTTACACATTGGACTTTGTGGTTAAAACAAACGATGTGCTACTAGTTCTTTAAATAATGTAATGGAACAAAAAAAAAAGCATAGCACACGGCTTGGATCCATTTTTGGCACTGGCATAAAACTCACTTCCAAAGCAATGCGTTAACTTAATTTTAATTGGATTTTTTATGAATAAGGAGACTGATTTTACTATGAACTGAAATGAAAATGTTAAAAGAAAACAGAGCTCATGTTTATATTGTATTATACAGCAAGGCACGAGGCTCCTGAAAGACAGGAAACTGATTGTTTGAATTGGTAATTCTCAGTTTTTTCCATTCTGAAACTCTATCTACTCCCAGGACCTTCTTGTGTCTACTCAGGAACTAGAGAAGATTTCCTGTCTGTTGAGGAAGCATACAATAGCCAGAGGCAGAACAGCTTAGGACTTACAATTTAAATACTGTATGATCACTGAAACAGCTGGATCATGCAAATTCATTTTCTAGTATCTTTAGAAAGCACTCGGATGCTTTTGTAGCATTCACAAAAATAAGCACCACTACACTGCGTCAGATCCAAGATCCCTCTAACCCAGTATCCCGTCCCAGAGAGCGGCCAGGAGGAGAAGCTTACAGGGGGGTAAGAGCATCTCCCAGTGCACTGTCCCGCTTCTAGGGCTCTGCTATTGAAGATGTTCTAGAGTGGAAGCATCTTCACCACCACATTTGAAAGCTACTGACAAAAATATTTTGCATTAATATGCTTAATTGTTTTTTGAATCTATTCATACATTTAGCATTCAAAATAGTGCAGCTACAAATGCTACCATTTCGAGATGCAATATGTGAAAAAGTATTTCCTATTTTTAACTTTAAACTTAGTGATAACTTCTTCATGTGACTCCTAGTATTTGTCTTATTGTCAGAATCTGAGTACTGAAGTATAGTGCACAGAAAATTATCCAGAGTAATTCCAAGACCTCTTAAATTTTTGGTAACCATTTAGATCCCAACATGTTATGTGCATATTTAAAGTAGTATATTCAGTCTGAGAAACACAGTCTCTTTACAAAGGCTTAAGTGTTCTACCACCTTTTCACAGCAAAATCACCCCGTAACTCTGGGTGTGTGCAGCAGGCGAGGGTTGGTATTTAACACAGAGCAGGTCTCCCAGCTCACAGTTCTGGTGAGCACCACAGAATTTGGATTGCCAGTGGGAACTATGTTTTTCTAGATGAAAGTTTGAAACCCCTCATACTGACTGCAGATTTACTACAAACACTTTCTAGTTTTGACTAGCCTTGGAAAAGACATATTGGTATAATAAGCAGTTAAGAAATTTAATACTCCTCCCAGCTTATCTAAAATAGATCAGTATATGTAAAAGAATTTGTGTATGCCTTTATGTGAGAGAAAGCTGTTGAGAAACCAGTTCGGAAGCTTTCTGTCAAAACATTTACTATGACCTGAAACACACTTACCTCGTCTGCTTTCTTCAAGAGCTTGTTAGGTGTTTCTACCTTAAAAGTAATATGACATTACATTCTTTTTCCCACGTTTGTCACACATTCATGTAAGAAAGACCCATTTTAGAAAAACGGAAGATGTAAATGAATACCCAGTTCATGAACACATGCAAAACTGAATCCTGGTCTAACCATTTTACACCGACATACTGCAGTTAGTGAATTGGTCTCTTGGTGTCAGTAACAAAGAAATATGAATTATTGTAATCCTTAATACTTAGTGTTTACCAGTAGCCTACTTTATGATCTAACTGCTAATGCCTAAATTATAAGCTTTACAATCATCCTCGTTTTATTCAAGACAAAGTTACTATGCTTAACTAGTAAGTCCCTAGCCACATTTTCCACTGCGTTAGCTAAATGAAAATAAGGCTTTTTTTGTAAGGCTACATATTTAGAGAAAATGCTACAAAATTGCCCCTGTATTAATAGAATCCAGAGCATTCCTTGGTGGTGGCTCAGCACATTACCATGTGAGCTGCCTGCCCTTGAAAAGGCATAATTTGATCTTAACAGCTTTCCTGAATTCTCTGGTAGTTACAGAGAACAAGTGACCACAGTGCAGCTCCTCAAGCAGAAAGCTGAGTTTAGAACCACAGTGATGCTGACTTATACGTTTCTGAATTTCAACAAGAGAAGGAAACTTCTTTCTTGCAACTGAGTCTTTCTGATTCTAGTGAAGAGTTGGAAAACTGAAAATAGCAAAGTGGTCCCAGATGGAGGCTTTTTTTTTTTTTTTTAACTAAAGTCTTCTTCAGCGGTAGAGCTGTCCGTCAGCTTCAGTAGATACCTCTGCGGAGGGTAAAAGGCTGGGTAGTGTTGTGCTAGACCAAGAGGAATGTCAGGGAAACACTAGAAAGAGCAACATATGTACTCTCGAGCCTATAAAGTTAAACATTTAAGAAAACGCCATCAGTATTGTTCAGTGTTGTTTCGGCACACTGCTTATTTCCCCTGCTAGATGTAAATCTTAATTACCAAGGAAAGGAGTAGTAGTAACTTAAGTGATATCCAAGGAATAAATTTCCCCAAAAGACAAAAGAGTTAATAGAAGGTTGGAAAGCATAGAATAAAATAACTACATACTTCCTATCAGCTGCTTTTAAGCAAGAGAATGGAGTTCAAAGGCCACATGCTGATCTTGGCTGCAGCAGGGCAAATCCAGAGCGGCTATCTGTGAAAACAGTAGAATTGCTGAAGATTCACATCAGCACGAATCAAACTAACATTTGGCCATTAGAAATGTCATTTTGAGGGGGTGAATACTTATCCTGCTAAGCTGATTTCATATTTCTTTTATCAGAACATTGGTAAATTCTATTTGTAGCTATTTCTGTGGGTTTCTTTCCTTAAGTTGATGTTTTTTTCTTGACTTGCTTTTGCATCTAGCATCTTAAGGGTGGTGTGCTATTAGGTTTTGATTGTGTTTTATTTAAGTAATGCTGATTTTTGGATTAGTGAGATGATGTGAAGTGGTAGTATTAATAGAGATTGACCAGTAACAATCCAGAGCCGTCGAGGCGGATCTTTAGCTGGGATAGAGGCAGACGTTGGCAGCCTGCCTAGAGCAGAGGAGGAGTGAGCCTCACCAGGGCACAGAACATAAGATGTCTCTGGCAAGCGCATATGAGTAGTGGCTGAGAGGATTTGACAGACAAGCGTAGATGGCAGACCCCATATCTCCCACAAGGATAAACAGAGTGCCAAACAGATAAAGATACACAGCTTTAAGCTGAAGAAGAGCTGATGCAGATAATTTCTACAAGGATGCTATACACATCAGTGAACAGATATTACGTAGAATTCGGAAGATAAAAATGCAATAACTTTTAAGCAAAAAGCATAGGACAAAGATCTCCATTTAATTTCTAGTGAAACTTGTTACTTTTACATTGAAATGAATAGCCCATGTTTGGAACTGTATAGAAAGATTGGTTATGTCTCCAACAGAGGAGATGTATGATGTATGGACCCAACTCCATTATGCTCACTTTCTGCTTCATTAAGAATTAACATTAGAAATAAACAGTTTCTAATGATTTCATTCAAAATGGATAAATTGAGGACATTATATGTAACTATACGTAACAGTTTCTGCAGGAATTCTAGTGGGCTATCATTAAAAAACCATTAATGGGGCGTTCCTTAACCTTCAAAACACAGGTCAAATATTTGTTTGAAGACCACACAGATGTCAAACATAGGAAAACAAAACAAATGGCAGTTGATCCCAGTCTCCACCATAAAAATTAAACAGCAGTTCTAGGTGAGATAACTAGCATCAAGACAGTGTCAGTGTACAAAGTTATTAATGAGAAAAGCAACAACCTGTATTGGTACATAAGCTTGTTAAACAGCTGTGGATGTTACAGTTTGCTTGCATACATGCAGCTGTGCCACCAGCGAGAATTTGGGTTTAAAAAACGATGTTATCAAATTATATATTTTGAATATACTCATAACAAGCTGGTATTTCACAGTAAATTATGCTCTCAGGTGGTACTGAAAAAGAAAACTTCTTTAGAAGTCTGATCTTCAGCTGAAAGTATGCCTTATATTTAGAAAAATAAACACAGAAAACACTAACCTGATTATTTAATTATTAGTTATGGAAACAATAAATATCAAGGTACTCACAAGCAAGCTTCTTTACAGCAGGCTGACCTTTTCTCCCCACCAGACTTTCAGATGGTTTTCCAGTTTACACAACAGTAGGCTAATGTTTTGGACACCTGGTATCCACTTTGGCACATCTGAAAAAAAACCCAGAAGTTGTAGTTTACTTGTGGTCTAGCTAAGAAGTGTGCCATAATTGGACCAGCTAGTGATTACCCTCATAACATTAGATCACAGAATTTGCTTATCAAGATGGTGTTAACATTTTATCTCGTGAAAAAAGACAACATTGATTTAAAAATAAAAACTTTTAAGTGTTTATATACAATGGGAAGTTGTATGGTATCTATAGTTCAGGTTATGGAAATATCATTACTTAATCTGCTGTCCAAAAATACATTGTTGATATTATAGATTTCTTTCTTCATTCTAGTTTAAAAAGTTGAATTCAATCTCTCTGTTTGAAATAATAAGCCTTCCTGAGAGAAAATTAATTTTCTTTTTTTTTTTCTCCCATGGAAAATTTAACAATTTATACTGAGAAAAGGTTTATGTGTGATCCTTTTCTAGAAGTTCACTCCAGATTCCTTTTTTGTGCATTCCTCTACTGAACAATCAGCTACCACAAACTCCAAACTTCACGTGTTCATGTGAGCATGCAGGTGCATGCACACAGTAATATCTGCAAGGAAATCCATGTTTGAAATGTCAGAATTAAACTTGTAATTTACTTCTCCCCGGCATCTCAAAAAGCTGACGCCACCACCCACAGAGGAGATGAGTACGGGTGGATGGTTCATGAGAGGGAGACTGAGGGTCGGGTTATAAGAGGAACATGTGCAGGAGTGTTTTGTGCTGGAGATTTACATGGACGGAGGTGGAAGCAGAGCTCTGGGGCAGTCTGCCAAAGGCCAGTGCTTTAGTAAAGAGGCAGGGGCTTTCTCTGATATTGCCACCTTAGCACTTTGCAGGGATGCTGGCAAAGACCCTCTGGCGTTTTCTTTCTAATATATTAGCAAAGTGACTGGTAAAAGCAGTGCCTGCAAAGAACCAAGTATCCACCTGCACTGGTGAGGGGAAACACCCACTCTGGCACCTGGAGCGCCGCCTCCTCCTCCCCCTCCTTCTCCAACCCTGGGGGTCACAGGGCTGTTTCTCACACTTTTTTCCTCACTATTCACCACTTTCATGGCATTTTGCCCTTTCTTAAATACGCTCTCACAGAGGCACCGCCAGCTTTCTCCGAGGGGCTGGGCCGTGGCCTGCGTGGGGCTGGTGGAGCTGGCTGTGCCCGGCCCCACAGGCCTCCCCTCACAGGGGCCGCCCTGCAGCCCCCGCCACAGACACCTGGTGCAAACGTGAGCTCAGAACTTTCCTAGGAAAACTTTTAGTTCCTGTTCATAAGACTCTCCTGAGAGGTAAATAGAACTTGTAGATACCAATGGAGAAGGGAACGGGTGAGACAGGCAACGGAAATTGGTTTCTCTTTTTGTTGTATGATTAGGATGGATAGAACCAAGCCTGGGAGAAAAATATCCGTGAGAAACTTTCAGCAAGGCTCCCCCTATAACCAAATATAAACCCAAACCTACAGCTTACAATTTCTCCTGCCCTTTTCCATATTTATGATTCAATTTCTTTAATGAAACTGGAGACCCACCTCGTGTTGTCAAGGTGAGGCAGCTGGGAGGATGGGGACGAGCTGCCGGCAGCAGAGGCGGGCTGGGGCTGAGGCAGCCCTCCTGAATGGAGCCCGAGTCCCTCCAGGACAGTGAAAGCAGCTCCGCCAGCTTCCCCCAGCTCCAGGGGACGCGAGGCAGACCCCAGCGGGCAGCCGTAGCTGCCTTTGGCTAGGCCTGGGCCTGGGCTCTGCACCCGGGACTAGTGCCACCTGCCCTCTTGTGTCTTTGGGGGTTTCTTAGGTGGAACTCATTAACTGATTGAGGAATTAATGGTGAAAATGGGCTTGTGTGCTGGTTTCAGCTGGGATGGAGTTAATTTTCCCCACAGCAGCCAGGATGGGGCTGTGTCCTGGATCTGTGCTGGGAACAGCGCTGATAACCCAGGGGTGGTTTCGCTCCTGCTGAGCGGGGCTTGCGCAGAGCCAAGGCCTTTCCTGCCCCTCACCTCACCCCACCAGCGAGGGGCTGGGGGGCACAAGGGGCTGGGGGGACACGGCCAGGACAGTGACCCCCACTGCCCCCAGGGCTGTCCCACACCACACGGCCTCATGCCCAGCACACGGAGCCGGGGGAGGAGGAGGAAGGGGGGACGCTGGCAGGGATGGCGTTTGCCTTCCCCAGGCACCGTTGGGCGTGATGGAGCCCTGCTGCCCTGGGGATGGCTGAGCCCCACTGCCCGTGGGGAGGAGGGGATGGGTTCCTTGGCTTGCTCTGCTTGTGTGCGCGGTGTTTGCGGTCCCTGTTACCCTGTCTTTGTCTCAGCCCACAACAGCGATAAAAACTTCATGGTAAACCACACAGTTGTATGTTCTTTTAGAACAAACATATATCATTTTTAGATATATTCATCAACGTAAGACACGTAAATTGAGTTATATTTTAAAATTACTGTGATTGCAAAACAGACTGCTGTAGTCTGATGAGTCTCATTCTGCAGACTTTGGAAAAAGAGAAATATATAACTGAAAAGTTGTATTCATTGGTTGATTTCAAAGGCAACCAGATCTGTTTTATTTTACGTAGGAATGTTAGACTTTAAGGTCTGGCATCTCAGGACTCATTAATTCAGTGTAATTTCCCCTTTTTAATTATATCAGTCTCCTAGTTCAAGCTTTCACTGCTTGTTTCTTGCTCTAACAGACTGTCTCAAAGCAATTCAACATTGGTCAAAAATGGACTATTGCCCTTCTGGGCTCCAGGTTAGCATAACTGTGAGACGAAACTCCATAGCTGGTGTGGGGAAAGTGGGAAAGGTACATTTTTGTGGTGCTTCCTTTAAAGAAAGAAGCAGTCAGCTGGCTGCAACTGCTCAAAGGTTTGGAATGTTACAGCCACGTTGCAGGAGGCTGGCTGAAGAGGCAAATGCAGGTGAAATCATGAAGGACACATGATAAGTGAAGTTTATCACATGACTCCATAATTCCTCATAATTCAATTCACCAACATCCATATGTTAACAAGCAGGCAAAGAGACAGTTCCACCTTAGCTTCACCACATGAATCAACATATTTGCCTTAGAAAATCTGCTTTTATAACCCTGTCTGACAGGGCAGTAAGCAAGTCAGGACTTTTAGGCAGAACCATCTGCACGTTTTCCTTAGACTTAGCATTTCAAAAGCAGTTAAAGTTTTCAGTTCCTAAACTAGGTTTTAGTAGAACCCAAACTCAAACAAGGTAGCTTTTCAAATAGATGAAATACAAATCTGTTGAAAGAGACAGGTTCAAATACCTTTTGTAAGTAATCTCCTCCCTACCCTCAGTACGTGTACATCCAAATCCTGCTCCCAGGTCCAGCAGTTTTCATTCCTTAGATTGCTAGAAGCTCAGCGTTCCTTTTTAAAGCCTAAGGAGACTTCCCTTGTCCCTTCATGTGTAGCTACATGGCTACTCCCCGCCTCTCACAAGAATTTCCCAGGACCTCTGCAAACTCCCCAGCTGCTTGTACTGAGCTGCAGAAGCTTTGCCAGCTGAGCATGGCCAGTAACACTCAGGAACTAATTTCAGAGAAGCCCCACCATCCCCTCCCTTTGGAAAAGTTCACCTGAACTGAATAAATCCCTCATCAGGCCTATTTTCACCTGTTTATAAAACTTAGCACGAAACAAGCTGTGATCAAACAAGTGGCACAACACACTTCCCATCACACCATGGCTGAAAGATGGTGCTCAGCTGTTAATTGTTAACTCTAAAATTATATGGCTGCTGAGTTTAGCCTGCTTGCTTTCACAGGGCAGCAGGATGTTCTGTACTGCCCAGCCTTCCCTGGTTGTGTTTCCTGGCAGTACCACAACAGTGGAGAATCCTTAGAAGCTCTCATATGTGGAGCTCTACAAAGCTTTCCTTCAACATGTGCTTAATCAAGCAGACTTCACTGATCTCTGCTCTTTTCACTTTAAATGAGACTTTTTAATTTCACGCTCAGATATTTGCTGGATGGATATAAGAGCATATTTCTTTTGCAGGCAACAATGCTTTAATGGAGGAGGAACAGCAGGGCAGTTTGTTTTTTGAGACAGGTCATCTTTTCCCATGAAATGGCCTTTACTGGTATTAAGAGAGTTTGCTGGGTTTTTTGGTTGTTTTTTTTTTTCCCAAACTCCCCAAACATAGGTTTGGCATAGACCTTGACACTTAGAATTTTTCCAAACAAATTAATGAAAAACTTGGATCCGAGTTACCTACCGAATTATGACTCTCAGAATACACAGTTCTAACCTGATTAAATAGAAGCAGCAAGCTTTTAACAAATGAGGATGAACACATTGTTTTAAAGTGAGACACCTAGCAAGCGAGAGAGGAAGCAAAGCACTAAATATCTATTTTTAAGGGGAATTTTTCAGGAAAAAAAAATAACTCCTGCATTTCTTCCTGCTGTCTTCTGCACAGAAAGAAGCCACTGTTCTACAGGCCAGACCGTTCTGCCTTTGGGGAGGGGAAGTCGGGAACAGGGAAACTCCCTGTTGAGGGGACAGCAGCAGCAGCATTCCCATGCCTGCAGCCCATTCCTGCGGCTCCCGCAGCTGGCAATTCAACAGAAAAAGTGGGTAAGGCAAACTTGTGGTCAGGTTTCAAAGTTAGTAGGCTGCACTAGCTTGGCATGTTTGAAATCAAACTGTGCACTCTTTCATTCCAGTTTTTAATCGTCTGATAAATGTAGGTGTCTGAAATTTTATGAATATCTACTGTGACAGTGTACTATTGCTCTCTCAACCACCGCAGTTTTTAAAACATTGTGTTTCTCTTTCTCAATGCAGTATTAGATTAAATTTCACACCGTGACGAACAGTGTAAGGGCAACTAATATTAAATAAATTAGCAGCTTCACTTTGTAGGGTAATTTCATTGGTCTTTCTAAACTATTTTTTCTCAAAACCAGTAAGTCCAGGGAGTTACAGAAACATACCATAAAGATATACTACCAAAAATTACGTTTCTAAATGAATAACAGGCAACAAGCTACCATCATTTTGCCATTACTTTGAAAGAAACAGCTCCAGAGTTTTATTGGGAATTTAAGACATATTCAAAGCAGATAATAACATGTAAATTCCTTACAGGCTAAGGTAAGCCATCGGGGAAATGACGCCTTGGAGACAAAGTAGTTCTGAAAAATCAACCCTGACAGAGATGAACAAAGTGACAGACCCACAGGCAAGTGAAGTCAGCAGCTCTACCGCTTGTGAAGCCTGCCAAGGAGCATACCATGCCCAGGTATTTCCAGCTGCCTGTTCATTATTCTCATTCCTGTCAAAATGCATCTTTCTTGCAACACTGTCATTCACAAAACATTCACTTCAGGCTCCAAAGGCAAAAAGGCCAAATGCAGAGCTCTAATAATCTGACATGAGTTCACCGGAGTCAGTAGTTATGCTCGCTTATATTCATGAAGAAATTTGTCTCAGTGTCTTAAAATGCGGGAAATTCTGATCCTATTCAGTTAGATGCAATTTACCATGAGTCTGTAGGAATTTAAGGGATTATTTCAAAAGTTAAAACTGCAAGACTGGTGCTTATCTCACCATCTGAGATTGTTCTACCTGGTTTTAGCATCAGTATTTCATGAGGGAAATTTCTCACAGTGAGGGCAGTCACCATAGGAATAATCTCCCCAGGGAAGGGGTTGGCTCGGCCACATTGGACACCTTCAAGAGTCGGCTGGACAGGGTGCTGGGCCGTCTTGTCTAGGGTGGGCTCTTCCTAGAAAGGTTGGACTAGATGGTCCCTGAGGTCCCTTCCCACCTGGGATTCTGTGATTCTGTGAGTCTTTCCCTGGGCATCACTGAATGATGGAGACTGAATGTCCATTTGCATTTAGTGGTTCTTCTCTCCCAAGGCAGAGCATTGCAAATAACCCTTTCTCACTCCCCTCTTCCTATACGTCTTTCCAGGTTTTTCAACAGAGCTGGGACAGGGTCTGGAGCACAAGTGTGCTGGGGAGCAGCTGAGGGGGTTTAGCATGGAGAAGAGGAGGCTGAGGGGAGCCCTTCTCGCTCTCTGCAGCTGCCTGAGAGGGGCTGGAGTGAGGGGGGGGCTGGTCTCTGCTTCCAAGTTCCTAGTGATAGGATGAGAGCAAATGGCTTCAAGTTGCATCAGGGGAGGTTTAGATTGGATATAAAGAAAAATTTGTTTACTGCCAGAGCGGTCAGGCACTGGCACAGGCTGCCCAGAGAGGTGGGGGAGTCACCAGCCCTGGGAGGGGTTTAAAAGATGTGTAGACGTGGCACTTCAGGGCATGGTTTAGGAGGCCTGGGGGTGTTGGGTTGCGGGTTGGACTTGATCCTAGAAGGTCTTTTCCAACCTTTATGATTCTATGATTCTATGATTTTGGGTCCCACAGAAGAGCATCTACAGTGAGCTAATTATCCTTTTTTTTTTCTTTTTTTTATCCACTTCAACTCTTCTCCAACTCAAAATAATAGTAACATTAGTCCAGTTTATCTGTGTCTTAGCCACCATCCAGATGCCCAAGAAATACATACTGATTCTACTCTTAGTATATAAAAACCACTGCCTACACACAACAATTTTAGAAATTACTAGCTACCTTGCAGTAGTTGGAGAGATGACATATATATATAAAAGAGACAGATATATATATATATATGTGCACACGTGCCCCAACAGGGTACAGAGGTATACTTACTTAAAAATTAAGCACCTGTCAAAATGCTAGGAGGATCAGAGTCATAGCTGGCTTGCAGATGCAGGTATAAATAAAAAATAGAAACAGTATTTATGGTTAAGATAGGTAGGATGTTCTTACCTAGGGGAAAGTAAAAGATGAGATTGCTATCTGGGATGAATTTTGAGCTTTTTACATACCTAAAAATAAAAACAGATGTATAACATCCCATTGGCATAACAAAGCCCAATTTAGAAAAGGCTGTTGCCTGCAAATGTGGTGATCCTTAAGGTCTATCTTTAGGACGATTGAAGGATTTTGAGCAATCTGGGGATGATAGCAAGGTGGCTAAACAATCAATATTTGGAGTCAAATACGTTTTTTTTCTCTCCATTTCTCAGTCCCACTCTCATATCTGATTATAATTCAGTAGAGGATTAGAAGACTGAACCATCTAATACATTTTGGAAAATTACTGCAGTCATCATCTGGCATCAATCTGGATGCAATAGGTTAATCCTTAGCATAAAATATACGTTGCCTCCTGCACTTCAGAACCTGCAAACATACACTGTAGATGCTATAAACATACCTGAATCTTGATTTCTCCAGAGGCTGAGAATCTACACGAATACTGCACCTGGCACAGACAAGCAATCTCTGGTTTCAATGTCTGAAAGCAGTACAAATAAATAGGCATATTTCAACAGTCATTATTTTGCCCGCCGTAGTTCACAAATTTTGCAACTTGTTTATAGGCATCTGACAGTACTGCATTTTGGAATGTTCAGATTTTATTCTGATCGACGTTTTGCTTTAGCAAATCTAATCTCAAAGCATTCTGTATAAATTCATCAATTTTTTTTTCATCATGCCTATAGAACTTTCAGTATATAAATAAGCAAAATATTTACATTCTGATAATTGATGTGAAAATTGCCAGAACAAATTAAATACTGAAAGAATTGAATTCTGGACTCATCAGCAGCTACTGAAGATTTTTATCTAGTATAAAATCTACTTATTACTATGATAACTTAATAATCAGTAGCCTAGTACTGTAACCTTGAGTGTCAGGATCACATAACTCATAAAATAATACATAGTGGGAGAAGCAATGTAATGGAACTCGCATTTCTTTAACTAAGAATTCAAATATGAACCTTCATATTCCTATCTTTTTATTGCCTATTTTATAGTACGTCATGAAATGAATATTAATAAATTAAGGAAGATTTTAATCTAGAGTTTTACATTTTGTTTCTAGGAATCTATTATAACTTCCTCCAGTTTACTGTTTTCATCTTCCGCAGCTATCACTACTCTAGTAGACCTCATTACTTTTTGCTCCAGTCCAGCCTGGCTACAAATGAATCTAATTATTTTACAGTTTGGGCAATGTGCCTGGCAGACAGCAGGGCCTGGACACCCACTGCTGCTTTGAAGATACATTTTGAAAGAAAAACTTGACTTTTTTCTGATAAAGTTAATAATTTTCATGGTATTGACTGAAAAATAATCATTTTCTGGAAAAAAAGAGAAGAAAATAAGGGCAGTTGAGGTTATTACAGACTGCTCACAAGCTTTGTGAGCACCCGTTTGATATGGTTTTCAAAGTGTTAAAGGGAGATTAATTCCGCTAAGACTGAATGAAGTAGCAATCAACATACTGAACATTCAGTGTAACACACATTATAGAGCATAAAGGCGAATGACAGTGTCAAGATAGCATCAAATAGGAAAGTTAGGAAATAGTTATGGGAAATATAGTATATGCAGAGATGTTCTGCTGTCCTGCACTGGCTTATTCTTTTGTGATTCTCACAGACCTGCTATATTCTCCCGTTTGTCCTAATATCAGGTGCAAGTATTCACATTTTATTACAGTAAACAATGATTAAAATAACATTTTCAAGAGACTCGCCTTTTCAACATCCATGCAAATGCACAAAGACGTGCAAATACGCTGCCTTTGAGAGAGGAATTGCGTGATCTGCAGAAATCCATGTCCATGGACAGGCAGCTCAAGGCGATTTGGCGGTTTTAGTGCAATCCTTGTTTCATTATTCCCTGTCACATGAACTACTCGATGCCTCTGGGAACTGCTCTTAACACACACAGCCCACCAGCCTCCTGGGACTGGTCCCCAAGGCTTTGACAGGGCTTATGTACCGAAGGCTGCCCCACACTGCAAAAGGCCATGGTCAGCCCTAAACAGATTTTTCAAATCTTAAACAATTAAAAGGCACTAAATCAAATTAAAAGCTTTGCCATATCTCAGTTTTAAAGCTACTAGACATAACTCAACCACTTTCCTCAAAGGGGTTTCTTTTCTTTTTCAGTGATAAATATAGAATTATGTCTAATGAAGAATTATTACGTAGCATGATAATGCTTGTGAATCAGTTCTCGTCAGCCAGTACTCTTAAAATGGCCATTATTTTACAAACTGAGGTGGATAATGAGAAATATTTGAACAAGTCTGCCAGCACTCTCATGTTCCAAGGTGGTTATCATTTGACAACCCCTGTGAGTCCTTTGATGGAATGTGTTATCTTGGAGGAATATGAGTGAAATATAATGAGACTTAAATATTTATTGAATGATAAACTGTTAATGTATGTTTTCTTTTATTTATTTATATGCACATTATGTTTTGGCCCTCCTCTTCTCAAACTTGGGCAAGTGAGATGACAGGCATGAGGCAGGGAGCTACCGGAGGCAGAAGGCCTCCCTGGAACGTTACCTTTGTTTTCTCAGTGCTCTTTCTGATAGAACAGGTTAAACGTTTATTCTACTCCAAAGTACTTCAACAATTGATTCAGCTGCGAGGTGTCTACTCATAGGAAGAGGAAGTAGAAGACTGTCATGACTAGGCATAAATGAATTTGCTGTTAGCTAGTCACCTTCTTCGTTCTCTCCCTGTCTTAATTTCCCCCAGTTAAAGGAACTGCGAGGGTGGTAGCAGCAGTGTTGCCAGAAACTAATAAACACGCTACAAGTGTGTGACACATGCAGACCATTAGTCTGTGCCTGCACTGCCTCCTTGTGTATTAGACAGGCCGCCAGGACTCCCCCAGTACAAAACAATGCCACAAAACAATGCAGAACAGGGACCCTAAGAGGCCTTCTACAGCTAAACATCTGCGTTCTTAATTTGTCACAAGGCGTAATTAAAACTGGACTGTGGTATGTAGATGTTGGCCCACTGCTTCAAGAAAACTGATGAAAGCGGAACGGGTCAGAGAGACTCTGCCTGATAATAAGATAAACAGTTGGCAATGAGAGCAACTGAGCCTGTCCAAACCGTCCCCTGTTAGTTCCCCCAGCCCACGGATCTGTTTCAACTGGTCTGAAGCAAAAGGAAGTCTCAGATAAATCGTAAAAACAAATGAATGACGGAACCAATTAGATACCCGCAATTAAAGGCAAACATTTGAAAGTGTTGTGTTGCAAAACCATGATAAACTTATAATTAAAGGTAAGTTTTTGTTAGCCACGGATTAAATGCAGAAATGGCAATCAAAATGCAGATTTTTGACAGTTCTGGTGCATAATGGCAATATCTAAAAACCAGATAGAAACCGAGAAACTAATCCCTACATCAAACACGTATGTCTCATTTTTAGTTGTCTTAAAAGAGGGAAACTCCGGTATACTTAATATGTCATGTTTTAGGGACGTATTACACATCACACCAATTGCTCACCTATTTTTTTTTCTCTTGAATTAAGTATAATTATGATTACAACAGGTTATGATCCCGAGAAGAAATCCATGCAAATGAAAAAGGAACAGTGGGTTGCTGTATCAATTACACTGGGCCGTGCTATAAAGTGCCAGTAGGTGGACCTTGAAAGATTAGGGAGTTTGGCTGAAATAAGCCCCAAAAACTTCAGCCGAATTACCAAGCTGAGCTGGCAATGCTATGTGATACTTGATACTTCCTGCCGCTTGCTGAACAGGATGAAAACGTTGTGCTGTTTATTTGCTGTAAAATGCTATTTCAGCAATATTCTTCTCTCTACCGAGGAAGGTGCAGGAACTTCAGACTATTCTACAAGGCAGTCATGATTAGAGATCCAACAAAGCCAATGAGACCAGGAGGGATAGTGAGTGCTGCTTTTCTTCAATGAGCTGCACAGGGTGACAGAATTTTAACATTCTCTTTTAACCTGAGGTCAAAGACAGAGCACATTCCCAGAACAATTCCAGTCACCAAATCTTCCATTCACAGAGGTGGGATCCTATGGATCCACAGAGAAACTCACATCCCCGTCACAGCATACGCTGTGGCTGCTCAAGGTCATCTGCCTCAGCATCAGAGCAGTGCTGACTCCTGTGTGTAAAGCAAGAAAGGAGGGACTTCACAGAGAGTTACAGATTCGTCAGACTACATCTACCAATGGAAGAACAAAGTTAATGAAAAAATTGTTCTTAACTGTGGCAAGGCTTTATGTAAATGCAGTCAGTTACTTTTTCTCTCATATAACAATATAGATGCACACCGATAAAAAGGAGGGTTGGGGTGTAGAACACGTGAAGGAAGACGTGACACGAGGAGTGCGTCAAAGTGGCAAAGCGGGTAGGGGACTCAAGGAGAGAACACATGCCCTCATCTTGTCTGCACAGACAGGTCAGAATCAAGCAATAAGCAAGTTTTTCTCTAAACCACCCTGACCTCCATTATGACTAAGTAAACAAAACCAACAGAAAAACTGAAAATAATGCATTAGCTTCTGATAACACCAGTTTCTTTCCTCTCCCTTTGATGCAGAGGATCCACAGGGAGAGGGTTCTTCATCCTTCTTTTCCTAAACCACAACGTTAATCAGACCAATAACCACAGCAAACATGAAACTAAGAGACTGGCCCCTAACACTGTCTCTGTGGCTCACACAAAATCAGCTGACAGTTCAGGCTCTCCAAGTGAATTCTTCTCAAGGCCAACTGTGATACACAGCTAGGTGACCAGCGCTTACAACAAAACAAAAGAGGACGTGTTCTAACACCAGCAAGACCCGCAGTGTCTGAGGAAAGCAAGACTTTTGCGCTTTTATTGCCTAATAAGCACTAAACATAACCCCAGTCCTAAGCATTACTTTCACTGCAGCAAGGTCTGTACAAACTGTTTGAAGTTGTAACCTTAGGTGTGGTCTGTTGGCAACACTTACACCACACCTGAACAAAGACAATAGCCCATGAGACATCAGAGCTGCTCTTACCTCAATGAGCTGTGCAGAACACAACAATTCTCCGGCATGCTCCAGTTTTCATTTCCCAAATGATACCTCCTAACTCCACCCCAATCCCTAATTTTATATGCATACATATGATTATTGAAAAGAATTATTCCATGCAATATCCTATTCCTGCAAGCTGTGTAGAATCTGGCTAGAAGTGTGGGTCTTGACAATATTCTTTTTCTACCCTAATCTTATCCCTAACCCTCACTATACCCTGTCCTGAAAACAAGGCATTGGCCACTGATAGCCAATAAGCTGCTTTGTGTTCCCCAGCAATAACCCGGCCTCCTGAAGTCACCTTTTGTAGCATAACCTTAACAACAACTGTATACAGGCTTGGCAGATGAAAAAGTAAACTGAAAATCATATACGGGATCCCAATGATAGCAGACCACTTTGAATCTCTAGATCCAAATAACTGGGTTGTCTATCGATTAAGTTGTTGAGTCCTCACCCAAACCTCTCCTCTTTTGACAGCAACCTTCCTAACTCTTCAGATCTGTAAAAACTGGTGGTGAACTGGGGTCTTGACACTTTCCCTAGTCTTAATCTGAAAGGCAGTAAATCATTGCTGAAAGAGAACAGAAGGCACCAGCCTGCAGCATCACGGGTCTCTTTCCTCCAAGAACCTTCCAGAGACTAGCACTAAATTGGACTCTAGATAGTAAATCTAATCTCAGCCCTATTCAGATCAGACACCTCAGGGCCATAGAACAGTCCCCAGCTCATTTTATTTACTAGATTCAGTCTAAAGATTCCCAAACAGTAATCCCAAATTCCTATACCTACCTCCAATTCTAACTCTCGCATTATTAATAACTACAGGATCCATTACTAGAGGAAAAGCCAGCAGCTTCTATTCATATGAACTGAGTCTTACAAATTCTGGGAACACTGGAGATTCTACCATACGGTATGCTCTTTATACTTAGTCATCCATTTCCAAAACCCTAGCCTTAACAACCTGTTTTAAACACTAACGACACGCTCCTAGGGCAAGTATTCCTACAGAGGTTGACAGAGGAAAAGGCAATATAAGGCTTCTAGCAGTATCTGCCCAGTTCTCACCTCTGTAGCCTCTGCAGAGTCCAACGCTAATTTGTAACTGATACGCAGGAACCTACAGATGTAATCTAAGACAATATCAGTCTCTGGTGTTCATTTGTATTGTTCCTACGCCTACCTGCAGGGGACCCTGTAGAACAGAACATTACTCAGGGATGCAGACACATTGTATTGAAAAACCTAAGCTCCGACGTAACAAAAGCCTTGTTCAGATATAGAGAATGATTTCCAACTGTAAAACAAAGCACAGACCCTTAGCTTATTTCTCCATCTGGTGTAGGAATATTATTTTCTCTTGAGAAAGAAAATGACGAAAGGCTTTGGCTGCTAACTGCATTAGCACAAAGCTTCCTGCCAAGATTTTTGCATTTAAGAGAAATGAATTTACCTGTTGATGCTTTATTTTCCTAAGCCTTAAACCCTCTGCCTAACACTAGACTTATTCTCAGCTTACAGGAGAAAAAGGCATTAGTTTCTGTCAATTGGTATAAGGCGCTGGCTTCTGTCAATGCCTACCTCCTTCTTATCTCCTTGTTTCCCACAGGTTCAAAATGCAAGTGGAAACTGTGGCAATTTAGAGTCCAAGTATCAGTGTTAAACTCATTGCTAATAGTAGTTTTATTTTTAGGAAGGGCACTGATTTCTACAGGAAATTGCAGAACAGTACATCAGATTCTGTTAACACCTCCCTGCTACTCACCTTTGGCAGTCTTGCAGAGTTGAGCGTTACTCAGGGTTTAGGAGACTTAGGATTCTCAAAGTAATCTAACACAATTACTCGAACACCAACTACAACTTGAATTAACTAGCACAAGCCTCATAGATAATGTTAGTCAATGGTTTCTGCCAACACACTTAACTTCGGGGGAACTTGTAGAAAGCTCCCCCTGAACTCTTTGCTAAAACCTTCAGCCTAAACCTGTCATACCCACCTCCTAAACAGATAGTCTACTAGTTGCTATAGGATGGGTATAGCTCCAGGCACAGGTTTCTGTCAAGCCAATTACTGTCTCCACAGGTCAGCAGGGTCCAGGAACAATCTGGTTTCTTAAGACTTCAAAATCCTCAGCCCTAACCCTGTGCCAAATCTTTTCCCTTTTCTTATTGTTATAGGTGACATGAAAGCCTACAGGCAGAGACTTCATCAGGTACTGGCTTCTATCAACAGCAATCTCTGCAGACTCTACAAAATCCAAATCCAAAACCAAAAGAAAATGTCCCAGACTGTAACCAAACCCCATATATAACCTCTCATATACAGGCTATGGAAACACAAGGGCTTTTTTATACTATAGTATAAAACTGTAAGAGGTAATGGGTTTTCCGGCCCAGGCCCCTTCAAGCTTCCGGGGGGACTGTCAGATCCACAGTAGAGTTTCTGATAATTTCATTTCCAAACCTTCTCCTATTTCAACATCCTACAATAACCTACTATCTTTACACTGTGTATTCCAAAACCCTGACTTAACCCAGTCCTAACCCTAATTTTATGAAACCTGTCAGCCAAGTCCTAAAACCGAAGAAAACCACCATACGCCTCTATGTTCTCTCCCAGAGAAACCTAGAGGGGAGCAGGAAGCGATGCCAGAAGCAGAAAGGGAGGAGGGTGTAGGAGCAGGTGACAGGAAAGGAAGGAACGGCTACTGGGAGCAGAGAGACGAGCAGCTACCAGAAGAGAAGCAGCTTCGAATGCGACCAGTAGCAGCTTGAATCTGGCCTCGCCACCCATAAAGATTTGACAATCCTACATTGTAAACTACATATTACTGCAAAAGGGGGAGGCAATCAACTGGCCTAGAATTTGCCTGACGGGAAAGACTGTGAAAAGGTGATAGTTAGGAATTTCGTATGGCATGTTACTCTGCTTATCTTCTTTGTACCCACCCGCAATTCACTTTTGGAGCACAAAAGAGGTTTAATTTTCCTGGTTTCCTAGGTAAGGGCCTGAGCTTTTGTTTTATTATCCAACTCCCTTAAATACAAAAATATCCCTTGTTTCCATAAACCAAGTTCTGGCAGAAGGATTATATTTATTTATGAGGGATCATCCCTAAAGTAAAAGACAACACAGGTTATAGTCTTGCTTTTGTTCAAACTTGCTCTTATCTTCATGATCCTGGAGAACAGGATGCAGTTTTGATGGTTTACCTTTTTATCTCTCAGCGCTAACTGTATGAATGAAAAGGGGATAAACCCCTGCAGCAAAAGAGAGGTGTAAGCTCCAACCAGCTACAGCCCCCTTCCCAAATCAGCAGTCCGCCTCTTTCAAACAGCAGTCAGGTCATTTAATCCTTTAAATCTCTAACTCTAACCTTAACACTAACTTTATTCCTAACACACTCCTAGAAGTTTTAATCTCTCACGTTGGCGTTTCTGGTAGCAACTCCAATTAGTATGCATTCTGTTTACAAATATAAGGAATTTTTCACTGGAAACTGTACAAATTCAACCTTCAGAATAGGTACATCAACAAATATGCCTCCAATCTGCAGCCACATCACAGTCCTGTTCTGGACTCCTGCTTCTGGAGCTGTGCAAGGCCGCACAGTGCAGCCGCACCCAGCCACTCCAGCTTTGCCCAGCTCAGCTGAAGAGCCTTCTTCACGTTCTCAGCAGAAAACAATTAGTAATCTGATGTTTCTGTAGGCTTTTGGCTACAGAATGGCTAATGAGTACTGAACTATGCTCTTTTGCATAAAATTTCTCTTACTGTTGTCTGCCCTCCCTAATTTTTGGGCATCTCAAAGAAAGAATCAATGGGCACTGGGCCATTCCCTAGCCCAGAGAGCTTGGTGGGGCACAGCGAAAGCCTCGGCTTCATCCTGCAAAACCTTAGACAGCAGAACTCGGGGGAGCTCCGTGAAGCTGTAAGCTATCCCTGGTAGTAGCAAATGGTACACTACACTTCCTGAAGATAGAATCATGGAAAGAAATACTGTCATTTATTTTGTCTGTATGTATGCGTTCATATATGTCTCTCCCTTTAAAACTGCAAAAAGAAGCCCATTAACATTTCACCTAGCAGATCATTCCACTGGTTTCCATTTTTAAGACACCTTTTTTCACACGGGTTCACGTCACTGAAGCAGTATAGCTCACTTTTCTTCCCAGTATTAATCACACAATAGAAAACTCTTAGAAAACATAGATCTGCACCAGAAATGAGATAAGGATGAAATAGGCACCACCATAAATCAAAACAATTACAGTCACAGAGAAGGCAGTGGGTGTTGGCTTTTAAGACAACCATTATTTTGCAATATTCACTTCTGTGCTGGAGAAAGAAGTTTTAGAAGGCATCAACATCCGTGTGAAGCTAGAAACAAAGTAGTTTAACCCAAGAGAATGTCCCTGAGATACACGGAGACCAACAGTAAAAGCGTACTCTTCCTTACAGCACATTAGTTATTCCCAGTGAAATGACCCCTTCCTACAGAGAGGAGTCTCTTGCTTTTGGTGATGTTGAGGAATATGCTAGGAAAAACCCAGCACGATTTCAAGACAGCCAAAGAACATCCCATTTACAGTCACGTTTCCTTACGGTGCCTATAGGCTGAAGACGGTGAAGCACTTCTGCCACGAGCTCCCGGTGAGCCGTGGTGGCCCAAGGAGCGCGCTGTCCTCCCCAGAGCACCCAGCCCTCCCCCGCTCTGCCCCAAAACACACAGCGGCCCACCTGTGCGCACACAGAGAGCAAGACCTACTATTTAAACATGGCCTAATCTGCCAACGTTGATGTAGCAGGGACAGAACATAATGAATGTCACAGTGCTCAGGCTTTCTTTTCACTATAACTGTCCTGAAGACTAATGAGGAACACGGAAGCCAACGGAAAGAACAAACCACTGTGGGTCACAGTTGGTTCGAAAAATAACCTTATTCACTTCTCTTCTGTTTTTCTCTG
The DNA here is from genome assembly GCF_963921805.1 of Phalacrocorax carbo. Taxonomy (NCBI): domain Eukaryota; kingdom Metazoa; phylum Chordata; class Aves; order Suliformes; family Phalacrocoracidae; genus Phalacrocorax; species Phalacrocorax carbo. The sequence continues at coordinate 61,975,821 of NC_087518.1, read as the reverse complement.
AAAACATTTTCACGTTTTAACCCTCTTTCAGATTAAAGAAAGAACATATTTCTCCCAAAATTACATCTAAGGGTTGAAATTTTCTACCAAAAATCTTTTGAGAATAATTTTATAGCGCTCATAAAGCTTATCTACGCTCTGAATTGTTATCTATTCTTTGACATCTTTCCGTTGCACCTAGGCTGCAATCACCTCACTCTGCAACGCCATCATGGCAATTAAGAAGATTACAAAGAATAAGTAAGAAAATCAGTTAAATGGATATCAATAGCCCTTAAATACTGCACTTGACGGGCTGCGAGATGTGGTTTGTCACCTAAACGGCACGTAACTTTTCTCTTGTAACCACAGAATCTGACGGTAATTTATTACATGTGTGGCTTGATATGCCGACATGCAAAAAATAACTGAGCTAGCTCTAAGAATATGCGGTTCTGGTACTAGAATTAATAGAGAATTATACAGAATTGTATATTACTATAAGCACGCTACCTCACCTGGATTAATACATTTTTCCTTCTAATGCCTTGCGGGGATCTAAAATTCTACCAAATACTCAGCATTTTGTCCTGTTTGTTCTGCTTTGGATTGAAGGAGGATCACAAACATCACTGGTGTCTTCCCACCGACACTTTGGGGGCTGAACCACATCTCCTAAAATGTAAATAACTGTAAGGGCGCTGTGTTGAATTCCTGTTCTCTACACTGTGAGAATACCTGTCCTTTTTCACCACCTACCTGAAACGCTTCCGTTTCCTCTCTTGGGCAGATTTTTTCCTTTCTACTAGGATGCAGTTTAGGTGTATTCATTCATTCTAGTAGGAAGGTCCTCAAAAAAATGTCAGAGGCAACGTGCAGTAAGAGACTGGAAGTAGCAAGAATGCTGGTGACAGAAAGATGTGTAAATTATAAGCATCAAGAGGAAACTCAAAACTTTCTGGCATAAGAGATTTTCCAATGACAGAGTATTAAGAATAAATTGTCGTTGGGAGAACCTAGTGACGACGTAACGAAGGAGGATGAAACATCAAGGCATTAACTCGATCTGTTCTAGGAAGCGTCTCGCGAGCGACTGAGAAACCACAGCCTGGCAGGGCAACCATACCAGTGCTAGTGCGCTCTTCCTCACTTTCGGGGGCCTGAACGTGGTCAGGGTTTTAGGCGGACGATTGTAAGGCCGGTTCTGAAGGAGCCAGCTTTGCTGGAAGCGGGATGGGGATGGCATTCTGGTGCTGTGGCCAGCCACCTCCAGTGCCCCAAGAGCCCCATGTGCCGCGCCACCGATGGGCACGCAACACCCAGCACCTCGGGGAGCCTGGACGTGAGGGTGCCGCCACCGCCGCCATCCCCTCCCATCAATCTAACGGCAACGGAGCCAAAACCAAGGGCAGAAAGGGCCACATATGTTAATACAGTGCAGTAAAACGTAAGATGTTGTGGGAACTGATAATGCACTTCAGAAATTTAATTTGACATATAAAAGTAACACCCATTTTGTGAATAGACCGCAAGGCATTCAAGTAGAAAGGTCTCAGCGAAGGCAAACGTTCAAAGATCGATACACACACCTCTGCTAAAGCGTGACGGCCTTCCTCCCGCTCGTCCCGTTCCCCGGGGAGCCAGGGCAGGGCCCGCCCCGCAGGACCCAGCTCCGCCAGGTGTCCCCGACCCGCGGGTGGCTCCCCGCGGCCCCGGTGGGCGGCAGGACACGGCGAGGCCGGCCGGTTTCCCGGGGGGGAGCTGCCGCCCCTCGCCCCCGCTCCCCAGGGCCCGACGACGCGGGGAGCGGGGACGGACCCCCCTCACACACACACCCCGCTCCCTCTTTCCCCGTCGCTGACCTGCCGCCGGGTCCCCCGCAGGGGAGTGGGGACGAGCTGCGCCCGGGCGCGGGGGGCGCCCCGCAGCGCCCCGGCTCCCCTCACGCACGGCTCTCCCCCCGCCGCCCCCTCCCTCACTCCCCGGCTTCCCGCTCGCCCCGGCGACCCCTCGCGCCGCGGCCGGCACTGCGCATGCTTGGGGCGGCGGGCGGGAGGCCGGCGGGCAGCGCCGGCGGCCAGGGGATGGGGATGGGATAACGCGGCGGCCTCCCCCGCCGCCCTCCCGCCCCGCCGCTCCCCGCCGTCCCGGTGCCCCGCGGTGGCGGTGGATGAGCGGCCGGTGCGGCGGCGGCAGCGGGGCGGCGGGACGGAGGGCGGTGCTGTGGGCGGCCGGCGGAGCCGCGCCATTGGCCTCCGCCCGGCGGCGGGGCTGTCAGTCGGGCCGCAGGGCCGGCCCCGCGGCCGCCCGCCCAGCCCTCTGAGGGGATGGAGCCTTTAGGGGCATGCGGCGCTCCCCGCGCCTCGGTTAAAGCCCCTCGCCTCCCTTCAGTCTGAAGGCAGGGCAGCGGGAGGGCGGGCCGGAGGGGCCTGAGCGAGCGAGGGGGGCGAGAGCGAGCAAGCCCCGCTTATGGCTCTATAGGCGAAGTCATCTCTGGGAATATAGCGGGAAGGACGGAGCCGGTGCGAACTGAAGGCGCCCGGGTTGAATTCGCGCTTGGGGGTGCCCAGCATGGAGGTGCAGAGATGGTCCTCAAGGTGGAAAACGAGAAGGTGGCCCTGGGACTCGGCCGTCACCCTGCTCGTCACCCTCGCTCTCCTCCTCCGGGCTGCCGAGGTCAGAGGAGGTAAGGAGCGGAGGGGAGCCGGGGGGCCCAGCCGCCCCTCTGCCGCCCCCCACCCCGCCGCGGGGCACGGCAGGGGTCGCCGCTCGGGTGGAGCCGGTCCGAGCGGCTCCGGGGGGCCGGGGGGGGGGCCCGGCAGGGCGGGCAGGGGACCCCCTCCCCGGTGCGGCGCTCCGCGGCGGCTGTGTTTGAGCGCGGCGCCGGGGATGCGCGGGCGGGCCGGGAAGGGCTGAGGGGGACGTGGGGAGCGGAGGGAGCTCTGCTCTTCCAGCGCTAAACTCAAGCTTTGCGGAGTGCGCGCGATTCCGCGCCCTGTTGAACTTACGGGGTCGTTACTTTGCTGAAGTTCACCGAGTTGGGGCCGCAACGGAGCGACAAGTATCTGCCGCCGCCTCCTCCTCCTCCTCCTCGGGCGAGGAAGGGGAGAGCGGCGGGGGGAGGCTCACCGCTCGGATTTTCTCCACTCTCCGCTTTTCTTTTTTCCCCTTTTCAAAGGGTTTCAGTGGGCAAAAAGTTTTCCAGGAGGCGAGGGGAGGAGGGAATGTACTTGAAGGGCCCCTTTGCCGGCCGCTGAGGAGAGCGGCTCCCGGCGGCGGCGCCCCGCAGGTGGGGCTGGGGCGGGGGGGCTCGGCCGGGCGGTCGCTGGGCTCCGCACGGGCGGTGTCGGCGCCGGGGCGCCGTCCCCAGCCTCCACCCCCTTGCAGCCTCCCCGGGGGGGCCGAGTGGTCCCTTAGGTGTCCGCGGACCCGGTGGGGTCCCGCTTGCGGCGGGAGCAGGGGCAGCCCCGCGCTACCACCCCGCTGCTCCCGTCCCCGCACTTCGCCCTCGCACGGCTCAGCCCCGGCCCTCCCGCCTGGGACGGGGCGCTCCGGCCCTCGGAGGTGAGCTCGGACCACGGCGGGGCTGCAGCGGCTGACCCCGCTGGCGGCAGCGCTCCCCTCTCCTGCCGCGGGTGAGGACGCTGCCTCCCTCCCTCTCCTTCCATCCATCCCTCCCCTTCCATCCCTCCCTCCCTCCCTCCGGCGCATCTGGGGGCCGGTCTGGTTGGGACTGAGGTTTGTATTTCCCTGTGGGTCTGACATCCATGCAGGATGAGGGGTTTAACTCTCTGAAAAGAAAGGTTTAACTTTTATGCATTTATTATTTCGGTGAGGTATTTCTTGGTCTGAATGACCATGTTCGGAAGGAACGGGAGCCCCGGGGGGAGCAGAGCCAGGGGATGGGTGTGCCTTTGGGCCCCTCATCCCTGGGTGCAGCCTTGGCGGGGCTTCAGCTCCCCTGGCGAGGAGGGGCAGGTGTCACCCCTCCGCTGCCCCCCTGGCTCCCCAGGAGCTGCACCCAAGGCGCCGGAGCCTGCAGAGCTTTGGGGGTGCTGCTCGTCAGGGCTATGGCAAAACTGAATTTTCTCAAGAAGTGACACTGTCCGCAAAGCTAGGATAGCTTTCTTATGCTGCTTTTCACGTGACCCTTCCAGCAGAACTGACTCTACACCAGTCCTGCTATGTAATTATCTTTACATAATGGGTTGGATGCGAGCAAAAAGTTAAAATCTAAACTCAAGCAGCCCAGGAAAAATCAACAGAAGTTACCTGGTACTTACTGAAATACACTTAGCAGCATTGGTTTTGGTAGCTCTATTAAAATGCCGTATTAAAACTCTTCTCCTATAGTCTTCTGTGTAAAAGACACCTCAGAAACATAAAACTACAGGCTTCCTGTCTTTGTAGACTTGTTCTGAAAAGAACTTGGTTCTTGAACTTTTCTGAAATGCAGCATGCTGTTTGCTTAGAAACTACAGGGAGCTGTGTGTTCGGGGCTATTGAAGTCAGTAAGAGTTTTTCCATTGACTACAGAGGGAGTAGAATTTGACCTAATTTCCCTAATGGAGTACAAGGGAGATGTTTCTGAATCGTCTTTTATGCATTCTAATCTTATTTAAAGTAGCTACAAGATAAAGTAGGACATAATGATTCATATCTGAAGGTAGGGGAGGGTAGATACTGAGGAACAAAAAAAAAATAGCGTACTACAGCAGGTAGACAATGTGACTAAATGAAAATGCTGGGTAAAATATGAATCCTTGCCCTTATAAAGCTGTCAAATTAAATACTATAGTCTTCAGGCATCATTTCAAAAACTACCCCTATGTAAAGAACATTACATGGTGTGTTCATATAAAGTGTTAATCATATAGCAGTGACTTCTTTTTAAGACCACAGCATCCAAATCCATTCCATGTAGAGAAACCTCAAAAGATTCCTAAAATTCTTGACTTTTTTTTTCAAGTTTCTTTATTTAACACAAAAAAAGGAGAAGTATGAGGTGTCTTTCATTCTACCACGAAAGGGGGAGGGGGGTAAAGATCTGATGGGGCTCTCCAGTTATTTCATCTGGAGACAGAAAAAGTTACAGAAGCACAAAGCAACTGAATGGGAAAGGCAGTGACTCATGTTTGGTCAGCTCGGTGCCCACCAGCCCTTAAGCAGCTCTTTTTAGAAAATATTTTTGCTTTATGACTTGGCTAAAGTAAACAAAATTCAGTATTTTAAAAGACATCCTTTGATTTCCTTTCTCCTTCCTCACCTTTAATACTGGATCTGTTGGTAATGTGTTTGGAATGAATAAACTCATTTAGTCGAAATGGCATGGCTTCAACGCTATAAATTTTTTGTAAGGGCCTGGCATCAATGCACTATTGTGATGCTGATTTAAATTTCATGGGCAAGAAATGAAAAATCAGTCTTTTTATTATTTATAAGGTGATTTTTTTTTTCAAGCAAATAGAAATCTAGCTCATAATCTGAGTGCAGAAAGATTTAAGAATCCTTACTGAAAATGAGGCTGTGAAGCTGTACATGGAAAATACACTTTGGACCTTCTGTGTAAGTGACAAGCAGATTTGTTTCTAATACAGAATAGATACTTTTTACAGTCATCTTAGGAAATACAAAGGTTCCTTGTGCTTCTCCCACACAGGCTTGGGAACTAGCAGGAGTTCTAGGTGCAGCAGGAACGCAGAACTAGGCCCGCTAGTGATGGTGAAAGGAGGGTTTTCTTTGTGGATGCACACTGAACACTGATCTCTAATTGCTTAGTGAGTTACTCTGGGAAGCTGTGGATCTGTTCTTGAATGAAAACTGTTCGTTGTATCTGGCTAGTCTCAACCTGTACAAAAAGGTGTTTTGAACCAAAAAGTATGAGTCTCTTCCTACAACTGTTAGTGATGTAAAGCACTGTTGATTTGATCCGATCGATTCGCTTTTAAAATTGAAAAAGAATATAAACGTTTTCATAGTTCCTTTATTTTCCAGTGAAATAGTCTTGTGTGTTAATTTTAGTGTAACAAAATGCCATTAACCTTCAGAAATGGAGGATGTACAGGGGTTTCTCAGACAAGTATTCACAAAGTGAGCAAAAGTGATTAAATCAGAGGGTGATTTCACTAGTCACAGCTAGTTGGTCCTAGCTGAAGTTTTTCTGAGTCCCAGGGATCAGCAGGTGAAACGGTCCAGTCTTCCCACTACAGTGCAAGAGACACCTGCGTGTATGTGTCTGGTTTGTTATATAATTCAGATTTCTTTTAAATTGTTTCCAAGGTAAAGTAATTATTTTGACTTCAGCAGCAGACATCTGACACAGAAAAATGACTGGTATGTGTTGTAGATTCTCTAGAGCGTGAATCTTTGCGTTTAATTTAGAATGAGACTTCACAAGGATCCCAGCCTGCAGGAAACTGTGTCTTTTTACTAGCTCTGCAGAAAAGAGCATTCTCAACTTCAGTTTTCTGTATATCTTAATGAATGTAACTATATATAAAGTACATACAGAATACCCACAAATATTCAGTGGTTTTGGCTTGAAATGGTCTCTGTGCCTAGCACCTATTACTGGAATGTCACTGGAAAAAACAACCTTTGATATAAAACTTTTCCTGGTGCTATGGTGTTTTCTGACTACTACAAAAAGGAGGGGGGGGGAAAGAAAAACATTATTGGTAAAATTGGTGCCTGTAGCAGCTGTAAAATGTAGGAAAGGCATTGTCATACTCAGTTTTACAATTGTCCTGCCCAAAGGTATTTGGTCTCCTCTAAACAGGGCCCTTAATTCTTGCAAGGTTGCAGCATGATAAAAGAGCCGTGACGTTACTGCTGAAGTGAAGTTATACCTAAAACACACTGGAGCAATTATGTCTCTCCCGGATTTGTTTTGAACAGTGGTGAACAGTAGGGTTTCCATCTGCCAGCAAGATTAAGAAGTTGCTTTTCATTTCTCTGTAGAGCTCTCTGCTTCTTTTCAGAAGAAATCTTCCCAGCATTGGTTAATTTATCGTTGTTCGTATTTGTTGATAATAGGGGGGAATAAATTAAGCAGAGATTGGGAGAAATCTCTGATGTTCTAAGAATGTGAAGTCTCATGCAGTGATAAAGATTTGCCCTCTGGATGGACACAATAGAGAGCAGTGGCTTAAAAGGAATTAGGTGAACACACATGCCTGTTGCAAAGGCTTATAACTGTACTACTCAGTATTAAACACCGAGTTTACAGACTGTAAATGTAAGGATTAATTGCTGACCCTGTTATTACAATAGTAGTAGAATCTGGCAGAACTTAAATTCCTTTTAGCACATTATCACACATAAGGGGTTGTAAAAACCTTTGTAAATTCTAGGTCTGGGATTTCACTGTATGTCAGAGTGTTAATGCATACAGTATGTGAAGTAAATGTTATTTGGCAGAGCTGATATTATGGAAGCAAAGTGTTTGCTGCAAAGCAAGTTGGAAGATGTATTATAAAATGTGATTAAAAGCATGAAGATCCCGATCCTGCCATGAATAATGCCACTGACAGCTAAGCTTTGTCTATAATGCAAACTAACTGAGTTATGAGTCAAATTATGGTCATGTTGTATTACTGTATCATGCATGTATTATTGCAGCCTAAGTTTTACCTACTCTGTCCCTTACCTGTGTATTTACTCAAATTAACATAGAAATCTGATAGTTTAACAAACAAGCATTCATAGTTTGTAAAAACTTGAATTTTATTGTTTTTTTATAACCTTGCTGTCTACTTAAGTGGAATGCCTGCTAATATCAGCAGGATACAGAATTGGGTCTGATTTCGTTGCATTGCTCACAAAAGGGAGATAATCCCTTTGACATCAGCGGAAGTATGGTGAAAGTAGTATGATTTAAAAAAAAAAAATTTAGTAGTTTTTCTATCAAATTAATTGGGTTACTTTAGATGGCATCATTTGTAAATCTTGTCCTTAGCTGTGTTTTTCTTTTATTCTAAGCTTAAAGCCAAAAAATGTACAAATGTTCTACATTTGAAAACTTCCATTTGTTAGAAGACATTTTTGAAGTCTGTTGGGATTATTTCTGAATCAATACCTTGATAGACAAAGCTTTTAGGTGGGGTCCGCTTCCCTCATGTTTAATTTCTGAGGGAACACCTTGTCTCTTCCTGTAGCGGTGACCATTTTTAGATTGTGTCTTTTTTTGGTATGGTGATAGAAACAGGATACTCCAAGAATTTAATACTTGTTTTGCTGATTTTCACAGTTGGAAGTACAGTCTCTACAAAATGATCTTTTTGAGTCTAGCAGAGGCCTCAACCTAGTTAGAGACTTGGACTGCAGTTCTGATATAACCCGCTGTGGTGCGGAACAGGAGTATCTCCACAGGAGTATCGAGACAGATGGTAAAATATTGTAAACTGACGGATCGATATGGGTCTGCACCAGGTGATGAACTAGCCCAGTCCTCGGTGGGTGACAAGTGGAATGTTTTATGGAATCAGGTCTTTAGTGCTTGATTGTAGCCCATGTTGCTGACGAAGCGATTAAAGTACAATCGATCTAGTCTAAAAGGAGGGTTTAAGTAACAAAAAATTCATGTTTTGCAGCAAAATGTGTAAAGCACATATGAAATGTCAGTCTTGGAATCTAGGTTACGCTCCAGAATTGTGCAATGTAACAAAACCCAGAAAGAACTATTCTTCTTTTTTTGCTGAATGCTTCCAGTAAATAAATAAGCCTGCAAACTTATTAAAGATCTGAGTGCGTAGGTGTGTATAGGCAAGTTTTCCACTGGTTTCAGTATGGGATTTAAGTGGGTTTTTGGTGTTTGTTTTTCTTTTTTTACTTTATGAGTGTTAGAGATTGGTCTTCAAAAAGAGATATAGTTAGTGGTTGGTGAGTATTAAAAATGCACCCCATGTATGCATAGACTGTCTTTACTGCCTTTGAAGGACTATTATATATTTAGTAGCTTTTGCAGCATAGGAAGTCACTGAAAAGTTTCCAAATAACTGGTGTGGAAAGAGAAGTAGCCAGTTCTGAGCAGTTTCACACAAGCCCTCTGTTGGTGAAGTAGTCAATCATAGGCCATTTAAAGCATTCCTGTATGCATCTGGATAGTCTCTAGTTCTTATGATCACTAAATGTGAAGGCACTGCAATAACACCTTCTTCTAAAAATGTCACCCGCCAAGATCCCAGTTACATATTTCATCTAAAAGCTAACACATAGGAAAATTTTTAACAGGTAAAACAACCTTGAAGTATGTGTCCAGAAATATATATGTGGGCAATATATGTTAGTTAATGTCATAAATTTATATTTAGTTACCAAGGGGAAAAAAAAGCAGCTTGATTTTTCAGGAGCACTATCTAATTACTTTAGGCAGCTTAATCAGCTTGATTTTTGTACCTGGAAGATGCTCAGTAACTCAGTTTTGCAGCCCACAAAACAGGGAGTTCATATTATCCAGTTCTGTAAAGTCCTTTGGTTAGCATCATGAAAAGTATTGGAACCTTCACAAAGGACACTGCAGAGCCGATGCTTTTGATGCTTGCTCCCAGGACAGCCTTCTGTTACATGTCTGGGCTCTCAGCAGAGTCAGGAGGTGTGCGACTCTCAGCCTGCCGGCCCCAGAAGCCCCTCAGGAGGCGCAGAGCTGCCCGGAGCTAGGCAGTAGGCAATGCTAAGGATGGAAGGGTGTCTGGTGCTTGCACACCTGGGGCAGGGCTGCAGGGAAGCCTTGCTTGGCGTGCAGAGCCTAGAGCCTGCAGTGGGCAGGTAACAGCGTCCTTTCTGAGGACAGGGAAGCATTTGAGGCACAACATGCTTTTGAATTTCTGCTCTTGGATGTTTACTCCTGAGTTAATTCTTAACAGATTAAGAACACAGTAAATTAATAAGTACAGATAATAATAATTATATGTATTTCCATTTCGAAGAGATATCCATCATACCTACCCACCATGAGTAAAAGTGTATAAGGGTAAAAAGAAGAACAAAAATATTCCTACCACATTAGAAATAGCACAGGTTTCTGGTAATAGATGGGTCTTGTGCTTTATCCTAAAGGCCAACAAACTAACAGTTTAGCAAATCCAGATCCTAACACTGCTAGTAAAGACTTCTGTCATGATAATTTGGCAAGGTGACAGCATTTATTACTCTTCCTGCTCTAGCAAACTTAGGTCTAGCTGGTAAACTAAACTGCTTGCTAATGGTTGATAGAATCGGAAACTGGACTAATCATCTGGGAGAAGGAATGCAAGGAGGGGAGAAGTTACCAGGTTTCACAGTAGGAGGACTGCTGAAACAGCTTGACAAGTGGTAGTTAAAATAAACCCGTGCAGAAGAACTTCGACACAATCTGTATTTAAGACTGTTTTAAGAAAAAAAGTCTCCCTTTTTCTGGCCTGACTGCGCTGCTCTGAGAAGTCAACAGCACAACCTGAAGAGTAGTTACCTCTTCATATGAGTCCTTCTTGTTCATCAGAATATTTTCAGCTCTTACATTCATTAAGCCTTGGACCATCTAAGGAGCATCAGAAACCTTCGTCATGGTAGTTTTTATCTTCACCTCCCTGTAGAATAGACAGAGTCCTTAGAAGGAGCACTTATTGTTGTGAAGATTCAAAATTTTAAGAAAAGTAAATAAACTACATAACTGTAGGCTATTATGCCTCCAATAGGTAGCATAGTTTCAAAAAAGCTGTGGAGCAGCCAGTACCTTCTATTTATGTTCCTAAATATATACCCAGAAACCTAACCATAGGTAGCCCATTTTGAAAGTCCTGTCCACAGATATAAGGAGTCCCTTCATCAGTACCCACCAAAGACGCATATTTTAGCCTCCCAGGTTATAATGACTTCTACTGTTTAAATGATCTGTCACAGTGAACTAAAACTGGACTAAGCTTTAAAAAACCAGTCCATCTAGAATTGTAGATCAATGTTTCAACACTCTTAAGTTTTAGTTTTGCAGTGGTTCCATTGGAACAGATTACTGGCAGAATGAAACATTTCCATGGAAAAATATGATGTAAAATAATAGTAATTTAGAAACATTAGTCTTTCTAAATTTCTCAGATAATTCTTCTTACTGGGGCAAATTAAGCTCTCTGCTACTCCAGGGCTGTATCTCACCAGTTATGAGTTATTGACAGTAACTCTTACAGGCTGTTTGTGGAGTCATCACTGATAAATTTTCACCTTCACAGTAATCAGAAGAAGGGCATTGCTGACAAAGTATGATAGCTCAAGAAGTTATCTTTATTAAATCTGAAAAATATATAATGCTGTCCATTATAAAAATGTTTATTGTATCTGGAAAAGGAAAAGCCACAGTTACTGAAGTTATGAACAGTATAACAAAGAGTTGGATACTCAGTTTGCTAAGGTATAGCTGTAAAGTAAAGAGTACTGGATCTTTTTTTCCCCTTTGAGTTTTGTTGTTATTCGCATTTAAAGCATGTCCCCCAGCATGCAGTCTGGGAGCATCTTGTAAATCACGTAGGTGAGCATAGCCTTTAAACAGGGAAGGATCATTATGCCTTGGCTCTCACATAAAATGAAGAGACTGAGACTCAGGAGTTACAAGACCAAAAATCTGAATATAATAGGATTTCATCTTCTATGCTTTATTAGGCAATTGAACAGAATGAAAAATACTTTAGTCTGAGTCATCACCTGAAAAATTTCTTATGGGAATGAATTTTGTAGCCAGAAGTTTCCAGGACTGACAGGAAAGTGGCTGTGGTGGCGAGTTTCACTTTGAGGCCTGGCAGCAAAGTCCTTCCTTCTGAAAACGCAGATGATTTTTTTTTCCTCTGTATGCCCTATCTTCAATAAGAGTCTCTCTTGAAGTGTTTGGTCCTTACTGACCAGCACCTTTAACTGCCGCTAAAAATGCTGTGCTATACAGCTTGCAGAAAGAGAACAGGTGCCAAGTCTGGTAGAGCCTATCTGAAAAGGTTCAGGGCTATATTTGTTTCTCACTGCAGCTTCTGGGTGGCTCACAGCATGTTGTGCGTAGACTAGAAGAAAACTCCAGGATGGCACCTTCTGGATAACAAGGACAGTTGTCTGTTCTGGCTTTCTTGGTTATCTCTTAAGGAATAATCAAATTCACTCAGAAGAACACTCTATTCAATGAATAATATGTTTTCAATCTGCACGTATTCCAAGTCTAGTGAGGACCACTGCATGCATCTGTGATGGAATCACTCTAGGCGTTTGATCTATTAAGAGCTAAGACAGACGTGAAACACTGAGTGAGATCCACAGTAGTGGGGAATTGCAGCCACTCATGGACTTGACCCATAAACTGCTTCTCGATACAGCGTTATATAGGAAAGGATGGTCAGAAACCCATCTGAAAACCAGTAAGCCTATATAGGTAAAAAGAATTTCTGAGGAAGCTCTCGCAAGTATGTAGAAAACCTTTTTATTTGCAGAGGAGAAAAATTCCAGTAGTAGGGTGTCCAGGTTGTTGACTATCGATGAAATGAATCCGACACAGAATTTGTCAATTGATTTGTGACAGCAACAGACTTAAATTACTAGTAAGGGTCTGTCAGTGGAAGCTGATATGCGTGCTAAAAATCAGGAGCTCAAATGTTCTGTGTGCCTAAATGTAAATTTATTGATACATACACATTGGCTGCCCGGAATGATATGGGACAGAAATTCTACTTACATAAAACAGTACAGCTCTATTTTCTGTGTGTGGCAATGGCCTCACATTTGCATACCTAGCGTTTCCATTGATGCCACTCGCTAGATTGAGTTGAATAAACCGATGTGATTTGAGTAAGCCTATATGGGGAGCTTGCTTTGGGTGTGGATCACCGCTGCAGTTGGGCAGTAGCCAGAGCATTGTAAAAAAAGTATCATCTGTTGCAAATAAAAAAATTTCATAAATGCCATCATTAAAATGAAGATAATTAACCTTACAACATGATTGTAGCTAGAAAGCTGATACGTACAGATTTTACCCTTTTATCCGAAGTGATCGCTGCAGGCGTAATTCCAAAGGTGACGTTGCTGCCATTAGAAGCACTGTTGATCCACCCCTTTTGTGCTCTGTATGGTTTGCCCTTGCAGGGTCAGGTGGGCTTTGTCCCAGTGCAGAACTTCAATGGTGGCTGCGGAAGCAAAAGCAAGACATTTTCTTTCCTATCACTAGGATACTGAGTTTGCCATGACCTCAGGTACAGACAGGATACATCTTTTATAAACTAAGAATATATGATTAAACACCATTCATTTAATTATCATCTGCATTTAAATAAATCCAGATGTTGTGAACCAGACCTGACCATTCCAATGCAAATTTTCTTCTGTCTGATACCACTTGTCCCTGTCTTGTAATGTCTGTCCTTTCACTGAGGTTTATGTGGTCACCTTCAAGAAGCATTCCCATAGAGATGTGAAAATGCTAAGCATTTATACCAAAAACTGAGGTCGTCCTTCAGACAAGGAGGCTCGATGGCACGTACTGAATAAGTCACTGGCACAGACCGTGTGTCCAAAGGACTTCAGTTGCTGCATTGTTGTGCAGTTTCCCAGTCCCTCGTTGCTCTGATGCCATAACCTGTATTGGTATGGACCTGGGAGCCTCCCCCATGGGCAGCTTCTGCCAAGACAAAGGGAGAGCCATGTTACATGATAGATTCCAGCTCGGGTCCGTTGGGAAGTTAAAGTGAAGGAAGCAAGTCCTCTGATCTTGTATAATAAGTGCTGTTTATATTTATGACATTATAATATACCAGAAATGAATCTGCTGTTTTCACCAGCTTCTACTTAACTTCAGAAGAAATCACATTGAACAAAGGCAGTGTCAGGTATAATGCAAGATAAAGGCATCAGAATTGGATCCATATGTGTAGTACCAATATCAGGAATGATATATCACCGGTTTGATTTCAGTTTAGAGATTGTGGAATGAAATTAAAGCTATGATTTTTTTCAACTAAATATATGACCAAAATGTACTCTAGATTTTTACAGGGGTTCTTTTCAATCTATAATTGCATTATATGTTAAAAAGATGTTATTAATTCATTGAACAGAATGCATTGTCATAGCCTTTAAATATACAGTGATACATTTATTTTAAAGAAGTCTGGCCTTAAAAATGCTAACCAAAATTGGAACTCAATGCTCATATGCATTTTCTTTCTCTCTGAACAAACAGAAAACACATGAAGTTTCCCTCACATAATTCACTCCTGGTACTGTGTCCTGACCTGGCAGTGTAAAAGTGTGATCTAGCATCCAGTTTACAGCTCCTTAACTCCATTGAATCCTTTTAACTTCCAGCAGGGATATGCTGACAGACTTTCTTTTTATTTTCTTCTTTATAGTTAACATCCTTCTACACATGTCTTAGTACCATTTCAAGCAGCTTAAAAGATTTTATATTTCTGACAATCTCTTCCCCCCCCAGGTTCCTACTTAGTTCCTATGGAAGAAAGCTAACGGTAAAGCAAAGGAAGATTAAATATGACTTTGGAGTTATGTTTAATATGAAATGCTCTGGACCAAATGCCCTTATCCATACCGCTATAAATATGGAACACTCACTGAGTGAATGGATGTACTTCAGTCATACCACAGTAATGAAGACCAGAGTTTGGCTCTACAATTTTAAATATTGCAAGTTACAAGTTATTTCAGGTCTTCAGATATTACACCATTATTTTTTTGGGGGGTGGGGGCCTTAGCTTCTTTAGTTTTGAAAACCAGGGGCTTAGGCTGGAGCTGAATGATTAACAGTTTGGTATCTTGGAAGATACTAGGACGTTAAGGTTCCCATCTCTCACAATTCTGCCTTCTACAAAGGGATTTTTGGAAGAATTCTCCTTTGCCATTCCAGAAATCCCAGCACTTCTAAACACTTCTGGCTGCTACTGTGTACCCTGTTCGTGGCCATGAAAGCTGCACGTCTCCCTGAACCTTTGAATCAAGGACATGTGCTGTGGAACTTTGCACTATAATATTTAGTGAAGAAAAATGATCCCCTGCAGTTGGTTCTCTATCAGTGGAAAAGTAGCACGGTGGAAACTTGCTTTTTAATTGTGGTCTGAAACTCAGGAGAGCTTAGCCTGAAAAATGCAGGCTTGCCCTGATGAACGTGGGCTGCTTTTCAAAGGGTTATCTTGTGGCTTTGCCCGGCTTGCCTGCAGGAGGTGGCCTTCAAGCAGCAGGGCACTGTGGCCGTAAACATCTGCATGAAGAGACGCGCTTTCAGGGGCTGGATCTGGTATTTTGTCAAATTTGCCATGGCCAACAGCTGGGTTTTCAAAGCTGGTGTCTAAGTTTCGTAAGGGGAATTCACTGCACCCCAAGAACTGGTGAAGAGAGCTGTTTGCATAATGCTTATTTGTTGGTTATTTCCTTGCCATATTAAGTCTTAGCACCAAATTGGAAGGATGCAAAAGCATTACATCGTATATCATTAATTTGCAGTTCTCTTTACTTTTCTTATGAGAAAACTATCCAAGGAAATTAGGCTAGAAGGAAAAACCATTTAGGCAAGCTGCCTTAAGCCCCGTAAGAAAGTTCTTGTGAGACAGCCTAGATCTGCCAATATATGGGTTACATGAATGTTGCCCCGTATAAGTAAAAACTGTAATCTTAATCTGTGGACGATGCAAAGAGGCAAACTGCATGGCCTTAGCACAGGTGCTGTTTCTGGCGATTTCTTACCATTCCCAGAAATTGTGTGGGAGCAGAATGCTTGGGAAGAGGCAGTTTTCAGGAAGAGCTGAAGCTCCCAGGGTACAGTGACACTGTACCCTGGTCTTCTAAGCAGGCCAGCGTTGGCTGTGCGAGGACTTCCCGTCGTCCTTTATAATTCAGACAGGTTACTTCTAGCCAGTTAGGATCAAAGCGCTGCTGGTTTTCAAGAGCTGTTTATTTTTGACTGGAGTCCTACGTGTGTGTGCTCTGTGGCATACCGAGAGCAACTGTGCCTAGCGCTTTCTGCAGCGGCGTTGGGCAGATCATCTGAACAGGCACAGTGAGCTCATCGAGGATTTTGAGACGGATGTCATGGCAGCCTGGTCAGGGCTGCTGAATGCTTGCTCCACCTAGGTTGCCGTGGTTCCAGAAAATATAAAAAAATCCTGATATTCACCAAAATAAAGTTTCCACTAGCAAGAATATGGTGTTTCTGCAGAAAGCCCAATGCAGGGTAGCCCTGTGCATGGCACAGGAAGAGCAGAGGGGAGGCGTGCGTTAGAGTGAGCCCTGCTTTCAGCTGGGGGATGGCAGTAACAGCAGTGAGGAGACTTCCAGGCCTGCTACCTCCCAGCTGAGATATAGGATTGGTTGCATCTGGCTGAGCAATAGCCAGCAGTGCCAAGGAGGCCACCAGCCCCCGGGCTTGTGTCAGCCCTGGTGTGGCCAGCAGGGGCAGGGCAGGGATGGGGCCCCTGTGCTCGGCACTGGGGAGGCCCCACCTCAAGTGCTGGGCTCAGGTTTGGGCCCCTCGGGACAAGAAGGGCCTTGAGGGGCTGGAGCGTGTCCAGAGAAGGGCAGCGGGGCTGGGGCAGGGTCTGGAGCACAAGTGTGCTGGGGGCGGCTGAGGGAGCTGGGGGGGGTTTAGCCTGGAGAAGAGGGGGCTGAGGGGAGCCCTTCTCGCTCTCTGCAGCTGCCTGAGAGGGGCTGGAGTGAGGGGGGGGCTGGTCTCTGCTCCCAAGTCACCAGTGACAGGACGAGAGGGAACGGCCTCAGGCTGCGCCAGGGGAGGTTTAGGTTGGGTGTGAGGGAAAATGCCTTCCCTGCCAGGCCCTGGCACAGGCTGCCCAGAGAGGGGGGGGAGTCACCATCCCTGGGGGGTGCAAAAAACCACATAGACGTGGCACTTTGGGACATGGTTTAGGAGGCCTGGGGGTGTTGGGCTGGGGGTTGGACTTGATGATCTCAGGTCTTTTCCAACCTGAATGATTCTGTGATTCTAATCTGGGCGTTCGATGAGACTCAAGCCCAGGTGAAATGATGACACAGGAATGTTACAAAAACATTTATGACCAAGAGGCTCAGTCTGTTTATTTCATAGTCTGAATTATATGTAGGTTTCTATGAAAAGCAAACTTTTGTAAAGCAGCATATTAAATCTTATACATTCCTGCCACATGTTAAATCTTATACATTCCCACCTGGCTTGTGTGGAAACTTCTGAAGAACTTTTTAATGATTGGTCAAAGTGGCTATCTGAATTCTTTTATATAAATTAGGGAAGCTCTTTCTGTTACTTGTGATCTGTACGTTTTTAGTAAGTCAGCCACGTTATCGTTGCAGATAGACTAATTACCCTTTTTTGCATAACTTACTCCATATAACTTGTAATTTCCATGGCAAGTTATATTTCTAGAAATCCTTGTAAACTGACTATTGTTTTTTACGATTTACATTTTGTGAATCACAGTTTGTGGAAATAAATGTCATCTATGAACTATTAACAAAATGTTTGTTCTAATTATTTGGAATTTGTGGTTTGAAGATTGTTCTCTTCTATTATTATTCTGTTTCTTGCCTGGAAGTTTTTTAGCAGCAGAACTAGCAGGGAGTAATGAATAATCTTGTTTATGGATGAATACTCTCCCAGTCAGCCAGGCCAAGAACAGCCATTATTTTAAAAAATAATGAAGAATCTGGTACAAATTATAGAAAAGAGCAGGGAAAAAAAGGAATGTAGCAGTGGTTGACTTATACAGCAACTTGGAATTTTTGCTAATATTTCCAGTGACTGGTTCTACATTACTTCACTGGTTCAAATTATTATAGGTACTGCAAAAATAGCCATCGGTTACAAGGAAAAAAGTGTGGCAGTTCTTTCACTATGGTAGTAACTAGAATTGTGTGGAATACCTATAGAAAATACATTATATCCACTGAAATTATTTAGTCAGTACTTAACAGGGGGGTAGGACTAATGTTTCAGAATTTGCTCGCTATATAAACATTTCTTTTGAGAACATTTAAGTATAACTTCTTGAATCTGCAGGACATGTAGAATGTAAGTAAATTCAGGCGTGTAGCATTCAAAACGCATTAGCTTGCAGCAAGCGTTGGCTATTGGGTTTATACTGGTTAACATGATCTGAAAAAAATGTAAAGATGCTCACAGGCATTTTTTTGTGAATATACTTTAAGATGGGGGCTATGTGTGTTCTAGGCTGATTGAGAAAACCTCAGATTTTGGTTTTAATAACAGCAAAAGTATATTCTTTCAAAGACAGGTTTCACCACAAAGTTGAGTTCTTCATATTTGGCAATGCCAGGAGATGGAATGTGATGTGCTACTTAACTTTGTTCACATCTGTTATTGATAGTGGATATACTAAAGTGACTTTGGGGATACTACAGTGGCAAAAAAAAAATAGTAACACTGCCTAGAACTGTACAAATAGTAAGAAAAGAAGGTAAATATGTTCCCATCAGTGACTCTAATTAGAATATCACTTTGCCTATGTTTTTACACTCTTCCACTTGTTGTTTGCAAATAGCTGTTGAAATAGTTGAGTTCACACACAGTGAATTCTGGGCCTTAAGCTGGTATTTGTTGATGCATAAAAAGAAAAATAACAGCGAATAAATTAGCTAGAGTTAATGCCGCAGTGCGGTTCAAAGACGTGAAGAAGGGTCAGATTTACCAAACACAGTTCTCAGCTTTAACAGTGAAAGCCGTGTCAAACTTGTCTTTTCAGATAAAGTGGTTATGAGTTTGCCAACATAGAAAGTGCAGAATAGTCCCAGTGTAAAAATGGTCTATTGGAATTCTGTTTCCACTCAAAAAATAAATTAGTGAAGCCATGATCTGCAGGGAGTATGAGAATGAACAACTTAATTTTTCCTAAGGGAGAAGATATGCAGTAGGCAAACTGTTGTCTCGCTGCCCCCCTTGAAGTGCTTGTCCATACAGTACTTGGCCCTTTTGCTGTGGTGAACTTTTATAGATGAAAGCTTTGTTGTTGGCTTTATATACATATATATATACATATATATACATATATATATACATATACTTTAATATAATTTTCTATCAGTGCAGTAGCAGCTCTGGATTTCAACTTTAAATTGTGGACACTGAGCATAAATGCAGCCTGACTGTGCTTGGGCTCTAAAGTACAAAGCAAGTCCACCTGAATTTGACTTGGAAATAATGAAGGACTGTGTGTCAGTCCATTCACTCCTTGTAGGCAAAGCAGGTACATTTTTCTTTCTCTAACTGGATGAGAAACAAGGTTAGCTTCTTCCTTATCACTTTGTGTCTGAGAAAACAGTCGTACGTAATCAGAATATATTTTAATGTTGGCAACAGACAAGTTTTTGACAGTAGATTATCGGTCGCTGAATGCTTCTGAAACTTCTGTGCAGACATCTACAGTCAGTTCTGCTTCTTAGAAATGGCTTATTAAAAGAATGTGTTGTAAGTTTCGATGGCCAGGATTCTCTGTGTTTGGGAAACAGTGATTTTCAGTGCATAGGCAAGTAGTTTGAAAATCTGATCATAGCAATTACATGGGATGGGATGGACTCTTATACATTTAAAAAATTAATAATCATGTTAAAATAATATTCTGGTGTAGGAGTAATCTGCAGTAAATCAACACTGCATGTAGCAACTGCTATGATTACACATACGCTTTTGCAATGACATGGATATCCATTTGAGAGGCTGCATTCTGTAGAGATGCAAGACGAGTAATTCTTTTTGTTGTGGTTTTTTTTTCCCCCCTTTGTCAGCTGAACCTGTTGATGTGCTAAAAGCATTAGAATTTCACAATTCACCAGAAGGAGTATCAAGAACAGCAGGATTTTGCACAAACAGAAGGGATTCAAAAGGATCGGATGTCGCCTACAGAGTTTCAAAAACGGCACAGCTGAGTGCCCCCACAAAGCAGCTGTACCCAGGTAAGACTGTCAGAAAGCTATTTGGTAAATTATCTTACTGCCTCTGCTTTTATGGTATCTAAAGCACAGCGTGTAGTCCGTCATCACTACCATGCAACACTTCGGTTACCCCTAGAGTTGGCTCTGCATACAAATGACAGGACGTGCTCTTTATCCACTGAATGAATCAGTCTTTCTTGTCTTCAGTTATAAAGCTCTTCATCAAATTCTGTGTTGCTGGCAGAATAGGCCTGTAAGTCATATTACCTGTTCTTTCATGACACTATCTGACGGAAGGCTCTTTTGGTGGCTTTGGCAAGTTTCCTCCAGTTTCAGTAGTCCATTTAAAAGCGGCGCTTCCTGGAGTAATGCTGCAGTGGTAGAAATGAGCTGCGGTTGGCCATTGCAAAATTGTTCCCAGAAGTACCATCTGTTAAAAATTACCTAAGAGTATCTGGGGGACTGAACGAGGCTAGTTGTGGATAGCAGGTAATGTGATTCCATCTTCTCTCAAATTTCTCTGGAATGAAATAATCACGTTTTGGAAGAGATTCTTTGGATGCTGAGGAGAGACTTCTCTTCCATTATTTTGCTGTCACTTGACCCAAACTGTTGAGGAAAATTATAATAAGAATATTAAAAACCAAAATCTGCTTTGATATATCTTGCAGAGTTTGAAATCTGACTATAAACATACAGATTGGATGTTTGCAAAGATAAATGCTTTCCTTTTTGTCTTTCAAAGTAGCAATCACATAAATATCATCCCAGCTGTATAAAAAGGGGAAACATACATTATTTTGTAGTAATACTGGGTTCCCGGAGCAACGTGGGAAACAACTCTACACAGTTCAAGCATAACTTACATGTTCTCTTAACACATTGGTTTACTTTTTTATTTGTGGAAGAAGATCAAAGCTAAATTCCCTACAGATGTAATATTTATATTATTTCAAACACAGTTCTTGATTTCTAATATACCCTCTCAACTAAGTTGCCTACAGTTAACAGCCACCCAGCTGGAAATATCATTCACCAAATGGCACATTACAGTCTGCAATGCCTTGCTGATATTAGTGTGACTATGTGTGTAATGAATTACTACTTCACCTAAGTAAGGTTAGCAGAATACGGTCTGCTCTTTCTTTACAAAATGCAGAAATGGTCTGTTGTATTGAACAACTGCACAAACCACACACTGTAATAAGTTGGCAGCTTTATAGTCTGAGTTCTACAATGTGTGTCATTGAAGCCAAGTGGTACAACAAAGAACTTAAATGAGCATTCAGATAAACTGACTTGGAATCACTGATATTTTCTGAAGTCTGGAACAGTACAAGCACCTTCTGCTAAATCAAAGCCTGAGAGTCTGGAGCTGGAAGTCTGAGAGCTTGGGTTGACTTGCACTTATTCATGAATCACATTGTAGCATAAGGAGGAGATCTGGCAGCTGCAGTAGTAACTGTTCATATGATTCTTGAATGCCAGAACAAATAAGTACCTCGTGTTGTTGGCTGACATCTAAATTTCTGTAGCCCTTGACTGCCTTAATCTAGGTACTCGTCTTATTAATGCTTTCAGTTTCTGCTTTACAACCAGAATGAGTTTGCTTGATTCTACCAATCTGTTGCAACACTTCTGTGTGCAGGAGATGAATAAAAAGCATTGCTCAGTCACAGTATAAAAGAAGCCACCACAAAACCTCACTTAATACAGGAAAATGTCATGCTATCCTCTACTTCAGTAAAGGACCTAGAAATTACTTCCTTTTGAAACTTGCGGAACAGGCACCCTCTCCCCACCACAAGAAATCCTTCTTTTTCAGAGGTTATTCTTAAAGATACTTAAGTGATCACGTCCCTTTTTCTTAGTGCTCTGTAGTGGTGGAAAGACTACACAAGATATCCAAGACAAGACCGAGCTGTGCGACATCATTGTAGCTCAACAATGCCAGTTGTAATGCATCCTGTGCCTGCTTCCATCTCACTCCTGTAACTCATCAGGAAGTATAAGTATTCTTTAGCTACTGTAGCTCAAAGGGAGTTATGAATGGCAAAATCTGGGAGCATCAATATATCCATGTTTTAAAAATGGATCTAATAATATTTACCAACTTCCCAGAATACAATAGGCGCTGATTTCACTGACTGGAAGGCGATATATGATTCTAAAGATAACTGCTTAGATTTTTGTTGTGCTGTTTGTTTATACGCTCCTAGTTATCTCTCGCAGAAGCATATAGGACTTACAGGAATGGCAACCCAGATATATGCACAGATTCCTCTAGTGATTTTCCCTCCAGTTGTTATTGTTCTTTTTTGTTGTTGTTCAACTAAAACCATCCCAATAAACAAGAAATTCAAAAGTAGTTGAGAAGACTTTGATAACTATTCCAGAGAAGTGTCCAAGTACTATATATACATAGCAGTACATAAAGTTTTACATGTTAGAATGTCATACCCTTTTGTGACTTTTTCAGTCAGAACTGTGTGTGGAGGAAACTTACTTATGAGTACACAGTGTAGGTGCACGATAAAATCTTTGGGAATATTATGCCATAGCAGTGATAACAGAAACTACTGAACTGAGGCACATGACTCATTTTCAGTCACCCTTCTTAGAAAGCTCCCAGGTTTTTCTTTGTAGTAGGTTATCTGTTTGACGAGGACATGCCCAGACTAGCTGAATTAGTGTCACCTGCCTTAAGCATTTTCAACAGATCTTTCAGATTAGCAGTACAGACAGGGCAAATGTTCAGTGCTTGTCAGATCATTTCTTTGGCCTCTGTTGACAGTCATTTTTTCTCTTTGTTCTTGCTTTACAGTCTGTTTACTCTTACGTTAAAATGTGCATTAATGCATTAATCTGTAAACTGGCAGCTTTGCCTTGTCATTAAAAAGCTTGACCAAAGGCTCACCAGAGTAAATGAAATGCTTCCTATTTATTGAGCTTTGATCCCTTCAAAATAAGATGTTGGAAGCGGTTAACACTGGTGATTAAAAGTGGTCTATATTGCTACAGTCTTTCAGCAATCTTCCATGAAAAAGGTTAAAAAGATGGTAGAAAGCACATAAAGCAACATTGCAGCAGACAGTACCATAAGCGTAGGGGTTTTCTGCTTTGGAAGAGTAGCATGCCATTTAAAGAGCAATGAAGATTTTATGCATTTTGTTTTCATACTGTAACTGAAGAGTTAATGCCATCAGGAGCTTGTCTTCACGGAATACTCCGCAGAATCCTGAAAGAGTTTTCCCACAAGACCTGTCTTGGAAACAGTCTTATCTTTTCTCCATTGGAAGAAGCAATTCCTAAATCAGCTTTTGATGTTGAAGTCTTCCATACTTCTATTAATTACAAAAATGTAACTTTATTTTATGAAAACTTACTGTATTACATTATTTAAACGTTTAAGAACACTTTACCCATGCCCGTGCACACAAGGTTGCAGTTACATTCATTGCCAATGTTACCATTAGATTCTAATCCCTCTATTTCTTGCATGTCAAACTGCAGCTGAAGCCACGTGGATCCAGTGTATTCTCTGAATTTTAAAATCTGTCTTACACTTCATTTGATATTAAGCCTAACAGACCTTCCCATCAAGTGAAGTGCAGATATACTGCCAGATCAACAGGAGCAGTACTGAGCACAAACCTCAGCCCTTCCTTTACAAGGAAGCTGTAGCCACTTTTAATTTTGTTTCTTCCTAGTTGCAAAGATTGAAATGATTGATATATAATCTCTGCTTCAAAGAGAAAGCATCAGGGAATAAATGAAAATTAAATGTTCTTTGGTTTTGCCTAAAGCTCCTATTAAGTAAAAAACTAGTTATGTGTATTTTCAGTGTTATACACAATATTATTCTAGAAAGACTCAAATACATATTGTGAGAGGGAAGCTGAAACAAGTGGTTATCGAGGGAGATGAAGTGCCTGGGAACATATTTGCTATAATACAGATACTTATTTTGTTGAGTGAAATTGCAGTGCACACTTTTACATTAGAAGATTAATAAAAAGATGATGAATAGAAAAAATAATGAACGTGAAACTGTCATGGTTCTTGCATAAATTGTATTATAACATAAATTCACAATAGATTTACAAGTCATGTTTTTAAGAATCTTTAAGTTATATCTTTCAGGAATTAAAGCGAGACCAGAAAGAAAAAGAGAGATAAATATTTTCCTACTGTAATTTTTATTCTATTCATTTTTGAGAATTAAAAAGCCCCAACAGTCTGTATGTGGGATCCTCTGTGCTCATAGAAGAATGTAAACCCTTAAAGAATGGGTTTATCTTTTCTGAATTTGTGACTGTATATATCACTTTGTTTACAGGTGGAGATTTTCCAGAAGATTTTTCAATATTAATGACAGTCAAACCTAAAAAGGGCATCCAGTCCTTCCTTCTGTCTGTCTACAACGAGCAAGGAATTCAGCAAGTAGGTGTTGAAGTTGGTAGATCCCCTGTCTTCCTGTTTGAAGATCAAAATGGAAAACCTGCCCCAGAAGACTATCCTCTTTTCAGAACAGTCAACATTGCTGATGGCAAGTAAGTGTAAAATTTTAAGACGAAAAAGAATACCACAGACTACTGTGTAGGTGATTATGGTCTTTACAAACAGTTGTCTTAAATATTTAAGTAAATCACTAACACAATTTCCAGCTAGTTGGACTGCTGTGGTACAAAATCAGAGAGCCTTTGAGGCAGAGTACAGTTCCAGCTTCAGATGGTGTATGCAGCTATAATGAAGCCAAACCACCTTTCTTATTTGCCAGCTCTATAAGTCAAGAGTGAAGAAATAGTCATAAAAGCTAAACCCACCAAAACTAAACCTATGAAGGTTCTTCCTGTGCAATATAGAAAGAAACTCCGTTTTCAAAGGCTGAAGGAATAGTCTCAGCAGAAGGGCTGGCTCATCCCTTTGAAGGTGATAGGCAGAGGGAAGACAAGTTGACGAGACAGCACAGAATTTCTCCTATCCTGAATCAAACCAGCAGATAAATAAGATGGTTTGAGGTGCCTCTATGTAAGGGAATCAGGGAAGAATAAGATAGACAATTAATCTGAAGCACTGCAAGGACTTATACTGCACCCTCAGTAAAGGCAATTAATCTCAAACACCTATTGTGTTATTCATGCCATTGTTGACTATTTTTTTTTCGTACCTAGCTTCCCTTTGTAGACAGGCAGCCTTTCTCTGGGAATGTCATTCTAGTGCTTGGAAATGGACATTCATTCTTTCAAAGGCTGTTTATTTATTGTGCTGCAGTCCAGGAAAAGCAGCCGCGGTCTTCAGAGATAAACAGAATGAAATTTTATTAAAACAAAACAAATCAGTAGAGAAGGAAGGGCAAAAATTCAGCTATAATGAAATATGTTTATAAAGCAACAAAGGATAAAAAAAGAAAAAAGTAATTGTCTTCTAGCCCTTGTATTGCCAGAGAGTGAAATTATACAGTGAAACCTAAACCTGACACATTTCTGTAGCAGGAGGAGTGATAAAATAAAGCAGCAAACTTTTTTTTTCATTGACTTTGAAATAACAAAGCTTTGACATGGATTTCAGGACTTCACCCAAAATGTTGAGAAATTTGTAAAAATTCAGAAATCAAAATGAACTCGGTTTGGTACAATTTCCTGCAGTGAGACTGTAGAACTAAATCAGCTAGATTCAACCCTATCCACAGCGAGCTATGTTTTCATGCTTTCAGCTTCTAGGCTCTTTCAAAAGGTAGACCCACAGTTTTATCCTGACTCAGCAGTTTTCTGAAGGGTCTAGGACAACAATCTTCATCTCAAAATGAGATGTATTTAAGAAGTGTAAACAGTGTAATGTGCCTGAGGATGCATGGACAGTTTGCTTTTACAATGATAATGTTCAGCTGTGTTCCAGAGAAAACATGGAATTAGAGTTCTGGCTCGGTGATACACTTCAGCAGTCAGATTCCATTAGCTCCGAGGTGTTCCTTTTGATATACAGAAGCTCTCTGTAACAATGATCGAAGTTGTCTCTCTGATTTAGACAATCTTAGTGCCACAAATGCCAACTGAAATAGTTGGATTCCAGCCTTCCCCTTACCAGTCACTAATATGACATACTCTGACATTTTTTGCCCTAGTCTATCAAAGATTCTTTGATGTTTTGCTCCATGTTAGACTGCAGAGCGGCTTGCTCTTGCTCTTAGATATTTAAGTTGTCATAGCAGAGAGGCTCACTAAATTAACGCGGTCTATCATAATAATAAAGTCTCATAAAGAACATAGTGTAGTTGGGCAAATCATACAAAACCTTATTCTCAAAAGTCTTTAAAATAAAGTCATTTGTGGGTATTCTGAATCACTTCATTCACTTTCTAGTGAATATTTATGTAGGCAGAGCTATTGTTGCAGGAATATTGGCAAGCGTTTGTAAGAATGTGTGTCTGGAAAAGCATCCGTGTTGGAACTGTTGTACATCTTTGAAAAATCTCTATAGCTATGGGATACATTCAAATAAGCAAAAGAACAGAGTAGAATTTTGGTGATTGATCACAGGAACAAATAGTAAAATGTAAATAACAAAGAATAAGCTGCTGGATTAAATACATTTGCACAAGTAATTCCTTGAGTAATTTGGAAAATCAAACACATTTATAAAAATAAATTCTGCCCTCATATCATTCAATCTAATAAAATGTAAACAGCGTGCTTGCTTCTAATTTGGGTTTACTGATGTTCGCTGGGTAAAGCTTCAGAGGTCAGCCTGAACTTCATCTTACATAGGATATCCACAACGAGCTACGGATCAGATTCCTTTGTACTAAGGGACAGAAGCTATATAGTGACTAGACAAAACACTGCATGTGTTTGTGTATGTAAGAAGGAAATAAATGGAGGTATTTAAAATTTCATTTTGACTTGATTGGTGCAAAATCTGTGATAAACTGTCTTAAGAACACAAGGACCTGGTTTTAAAAACATAAATTACAGCAGAATTATGTTTGGTTTTTTTAATAGGTGGCATCGAGTAGCTATTAGTGTGGAGAAAAAAAGTGTTACAATGATCGTTGACTGTAACAAAAAAACTACGAAACCACTTGAAAGAAGTGACAAAACAGTTGTGGACACCAATGGCATCACTGTCTTTGGAACCAGGATTCTGGACGAAGAAGTTTTTGAGGTAAAAATCCGTACGGAACAAACGGGATTGGGCAATTTTTGTGGTGAGTGAAGTACTTAATGGAAATCAGAATAAATTTTTTAGGGCAGGAGCTGGTGTAGTGTAGAAATTTCGATTTATAGAACCTCTTAGGGTAGACTGAAATAAAAGAGAAGGTAAACCAGGGAAGTCTCTCATTGCTGGAAGATATGACACATTTTTCTGTTCTTTAGATTATGTTGTGTCTGGAAGGGGCTTGCTTTTTTTGTCTTTCTGCCTGATACTGAGGTACCTGAGATTTAGGAGAATTGTCCTAGGAAAGTTGAGTAGCACACTACTGAATCATTTTAGTTTTGTCTCTCTTAAACATTTACAGATATTTGTGCATGCTAACAGTATTTGGGAGAGGGGGAGAAGGACCTGGAAAATTTTCTGTGTAATATGAATCCCTTATATTGTTTATCCCACTTACTACTCTTTCCAGTAACTGGAACATACTTTGGCAATAAGGACATATATGTTTCCATCATTTACTGGCCAAGAAGTACATATAGGAAGGGTAAAATGCCTCTAAGGAAGTATGTGACTGCCAATCTTGAGGCCTTTCAAGGTAGAATCCTTATGTCAACGATTATTTTTACAGACTAATAATGAAGCTTCTCTAAATCTACACTATTGAGTTTCTTTTATAATATTGTTGTACAATAGTCAGAACTGTAAAATTTAAATTAAAACTGAAAAATAAGGAAATACAGATCAGTAGTTAACTTCATCTACAGAACATCTGTGCTCCGTAAATGTCCAGAGTTGTAATCCTAATTTAAGCAGAGCTTGAGAAGCTGCGTAGGTATCAAGAGAGGATATATGAATTTTGAGTGTAACATTGCGCCATTGTTATCTCTCATTTCCATGGGCATGATGGAAGACGAGACTCTTGAATGGGCAATTTCTGGGATGACTTAATGGGTCAACCAGTGCGATATGCTCGGTACACAGCCTATTTTACTTGTAGTCCCTAATACAGTTTGCATCTGAGGAATATTATTTTCCATTTGAAGATGAATTCCACAGGTGCCTTATCTGGGGTGGGACAAGGATTTTTGGTCTCCACATGGGATAATTACTTTCAATTTTAATTAGTATTTCTTTCTTAGGTCAGAAACCAAGTCTCACAGTATGTGTATTTGGTAATAAATGGTCAAAATATGCGCAATGTTTATATACATAAAAGAACTCAGCAAAAAAAATGCAATAAAAGTAGGTAAACTGATATTATGTTAGTGTTTTACAAGTGATTTTAGATCTTAATAGAAACCAAGACAACAGACCCTGGCTTGTTTTGAAGTGGTTACAAACCTTGCAAGAAGTTGTCAAGGAGGGAAGCGCACAATAACTAAACATTGGTGTTTAGTTTGTTTTACTCAGTGCAGCTGCTAAACAAAAATCCCTGCCTGAAGTTTCAGAGGTGCTGAAATGATTGTACATAGCTGTTTGAAAATAAGTACAGTGGTTGATGATATGTGCATGAAGAGAGAGATTTACTCCTTTGCATTAAGTAACATGTTGAGTAAAAGAGAAGCATGCTAGGGGCCTTTCATCTCTGAAGTTGTTGACTATTATGATACTGTATCTGTCCTCTATATTTTGAACGGTTTTAAATGTTAAATCCTCAAAAAAAAATTTGTTAGAGATTAAGACCATTCCCAAGGTCATACAGAAGGAGATAGTAAAAAAAACGATAATTCTGAAAATCTCCTGCTGTGTCACTCGTCTGTCACAAGGGTTATTAGCCACTTAGAGAGAAAGATGAAACTTTGAGTCATAACCAAGAGTAACTATTTTAAGGCAAAATAATTCCTACTCTAGCAGTTCCTCCTCAGTGATCGTTGCCTCCATCGGTACCTTTTGCAGTTGTATATACAATTCCCTCCACTCTTTCAAGCCCTTCCTTCAAGAGGAAGAAGAAATGGGAAGGGATGTGTTAGAATGTAATTATTTTTTGGTTAGCAACTGCTGGAAGAGTCACTGAGGTTGGATGAAGGCATACTTAGCAAATTGAAATTGGTCCTTAAAAATCAGAATTAGCAAGTTAATTGAAGAAACCAAGAAAATAACCCTACATTTTTCATGAAGTCAAACTTTTGTGAAGTCAACATGGACGTGAGGATATAACTTTAACAGAAATTGCAACAATGATTTAAATAAAAATACTTTTCTCTGAGGGTGTTTGTATGTGTTAAAGGATAAAAAAGGAAGCTAGTGATCCTCTGTCCAATTTCTTGCAGAAATCTCCTATATTGACATGGCAAGTCAGTGCTTTAATTCCAGCTGAGACCCACTAAGAAGAAAGATGACTTTGGACTCACAAAAGAATCATAGATTAGAATCATTTAGTTTGGAAAGGACCTTTCAGATCACCCAGGCCAACCATTTACCTAACATTGCCAAGACCACCACTAAACCATGTCCCTAAGCACCACGTCCAAATGTCTTTTAAATACCTCTGGGGATGGGGACTCCCCCACCTCTCTGGGCAGCCTGTGCCAGTGCTTGACAACCCTTTGGGTGAAGAAATTTTCCCTCATATCCAACCTAAACCTGCCCTGACGCAGCCTGGGGCCGTTCCCTCTCGTCCTGTCACTGGTGACTTGGGAGCAGAGACCAGCCCCCCCCTCACTCCAGCCCCTCTCAGGCAGCTGCAGAGAGCGAGAAGGGCTCCCCTCAGCCCCCCCTTCTCCAGGCTAAACCCCCCCAGCCCCCTCAGCCGCCCCCCAGCACACTTGTGCTCCAGACCCTGCCCCAGCCCCGCTGCCCTTCTCTGGACATGCAAAGCAGTGGCGCAGCTGTCTGCTGTAGTCAATTTACAGGCTGAATCTTAATATTCAGCACTGAGAACAGCAACATTTTTACCATTTGTAATATCGCTGTACATTTCTATATCCCTTCAGTGATTATGTTCCCTTGCTTAACTGATTGCACCCTTTTCTCTTGCTTTAGTCCGAGAAATCAGTTACATTCTTGTAAGGCTGTTCTTGTAATTGCTGGGGACTTAGGTTTAGTCTGAAGTCTCTTATATTAGAAGCTTACAGTCGTGTCTTTTGGGATAGGTTTCTGCTTTCTCTTTTACTGTACAGCCACCATGGGTACATTCATACCTATGTTCAGTTATTTGAATCTATAGCTAAAAATGTGCATTATGAAAATGGGCATTTAGAATGTCCCTCGAAGTTTAAACAAAGTACTATGCCATATACGGTTTTAATGATGTGTCCATCAAAGTCTGGCCAAGCAAAACATAATCTAGTTTTTTGTCTCATGTTTTTTCACTCTCTAAACAAGATTTTTTGTTTCATTAACAAGACTTTATCCATCCTTAGCTACTGCTGCTACAATTTCTAAAGTCTGGGGCTGTTCCCTGAAATTTGTCTCCTGCTTGGGAATCTCCTGGCTGTGTCCTAAATGTTCTGTTTGTTTCATTCGTGGTAGCACAGAGTGATGTTTGGTGGTTCCATGGTTGTTCTTGGTAGTATTTCTGTGTTGTGAACCCTGCTGTATCTGGAGACCACAACAGGCACTGAAGAAACACATAACACAATGTGTCTTATTCTATGTGCAGAAAATACCAGAAATGAACTTACTTAACCATGACATTAGATTTAAGTGCTTAAGACTTAAAACTGTATAAGACAGACTTTCCGTATGACATTTGATGCCTTTATTGGCTTAAATGTAGGAAGCACATAAAAAGAAACACAGAAGTGTATAGTGACCTGTTAGAATTTACAGTATATTGTATCCATGCACCACAAAGTCTGTTTTATCTTGGGTAATAATGATGGTTTTAGTCATAGTAGGCCATAGATAGTTCTGTCACTGGTGACTTGGGAGCACAGCCCAGCCCCCCCCTCACTCCAGCCCCTCTCAGGCAGCTGCAGAGAGCGAGAAGGGCTCCCCTCAGCCCCCCCTTCTCCAGGCTAAACCCCCCCAGCCCCCTCAGCCGCTCCCCAGCACACTTGTGCTCCAGACCCTGCCCCAGCCCCGCTGCCCTTCTCTGGACACGCTCCAGCCCCTCCAGGCCCTTCTTGTCCCGAGGGGCCCAAACCTGAGCCCAGCACTCGAGGTGGGGCCTCCCCAGGGCCGAGCACAGGGGCCCCATCCCTGCCCAGCTCCTGCTGGCCACACCAGTGCTGACACAAGCCCGGGGGCTGGTGGCCTCCTTGGCCACCCGGGCACTGCTGGCTCATGCCCAGCCGGCTGTCAGCCAGCACCCCCAGGGCCTTCTCCGCCGGGCACTTCCCAGCCCCTCTGCCCCAGGCCTGGGGCGCTGCCTGGGGTTGGTGTGACCCAAGGGCAGGATCCGGCACTTGGCCTTGTTAAACCTCACACAGCTGGGCTTGGCCAATGGATCCAGCCTGCCCAGGTCCCTCTGCAGAGCCTTCCTGCCCTCGAGCAGATCAACATTCCCGCCCAGCTCGGTGTCATCTGCAAACTTAACTGAGGGTGCCCTCGATCCCCTCGTCCAGATCATTGATAAAGGTATTAAACAGAGCTGGCCCCAACACTGAGCCCTGGGGAACCCTGCTCGTGACCGGCTGCCAACTGGATTTAACCCCATTCACCACAACTTTCTGGGCTTGGCCATCCAGCCAGTTTTTTATCCAGCTAGATTCATCACATGTACCTGTTCCCTTAGATAGTACATCTAACCCTCTGGGAGTTCTTCCACGAGTCAGAAATAGATATTATTACATGACATTATCCTGACAACTGGATTGTGTCTTTGGAAAAAAGATTCACTACTTCAGTCATATTGCTCTAACGTATTTGCCTGGACCATTCATTTAGAATCCTCAGACAATGTTTGAATTAGATGTTTCTCTAATTCAAACATTCTATTTGAATGAAGAACATTCTTGAACTCAGAACGAGTCTGACACTCAGAACAAATACTGCTCCTGTGAGGAAGATTTCAAAACTTATTTTAAAACAGTGTTACACTGCATTCAATCAGATATTCTTCTTTGTTTCTAACTGGATTATTTTAAATTTGTAATACGACAAAACGTAATGCAGTTAAATTCTTGGCTATTTCCTTTTCTTTTTCTGTTCCTAATATTAACTTCTGTTTTCTAGGCAGTTCTGCATTTGCTCTGATTCTGGCAGTCTGACTATTGTTAACCCAACGATTTGCTAGGCTACGCTGGGAAATTTTAAAAGCCTGCATTTTAATCAGTTTGCCGTGACTACTTTGATATAACTTTCCTATTCCCTATTGATCCTATGATCAATAATTTGTGAGTGAGTGAGTGTGCTGGCTGTCCAGAGATCAGGTAGATCACCACTGAAAGAAGGAAAGGGCTGATTAGTGTTCCAAGAGCATGATAAATGACTACCTAATTTGCTCTTTTTGTATACTCAACAAACATAATGTTCCTTGGTAAGTTTACCTACTGGTACTAGAGCCAAGAGGCGTTTGTTTAGCAGTGCTCTCAGAAAGATCTTTGGTTTAGCTTTACAAGCAAGAAAAAAAATTATATTAAGTAATTTCCAAATCTTGTGGGGGGGTTTGTGTGTTTTATATGAGGAAATTTTAATTTGGAGTTGCCTGTTGCCCATTCCTGAGTGTGAGTGCTAGTCTGAGATTTTATAACATGGTCCTCAGTTAATACGGAAATCAACATGTCGTCACAAATAGTCAAGATTTTGAATACAAGTGAGCATTAAGCATCAGGTGCATACAAGTGATTGAGAAGGAGGTGATAAGCCATGAACGTGTTTTAAAATAATAAAATTATGCTGTCTAGAAACTGTATTATTACTAACTGCCGAATCATGAGACCTTCATTTACACTGCTAAGCACTTGCTTGCTGAAGTGGATCTGCTGCTGTCAGTGGGCCTAACTTGTAAATGCTTGTTTGTGAAAGACTGACACAGAATACCTCAAACTTCTACATGTGTCATTTGAAATTAATCTCTGCTCTGTTTTCAAATACATAGTGCAAGAAGGGCTGGTTTGTAAGTGCTTGCTGCAAAGGAAATTCCTACAACAGCGTACAAAAATAAAGAAAAAAATAAATTAGATGCTGGTACATGGCACCCAGTAAGAGAGTTTTGAATTGTATCCACTGAAGTATGTTTGTAGCTTAAATGTTTGATAAATAACAGGGATCTTTTTATTCTTTGCCAGCTGTAAGGATTTGTCACTCCTCATTTAGTACTGTTGGTGAGAACAATGCAACAGGTTTTTATAATAAGCATTTTATAATAAGTTAATAACTAACAGAGTCTTTATGCAGGTGTTTCCCTATAGAGACTTTTTTCCTTCAAAACTCCCCACATGTCAGACCAATACAATGATATTTAGGCACTGTGCTGTGAGTATAACAAGATAAAACCTTGATGTATATAAGACTCTCATTCAAAGCCACTGAAAGCTTTAACTGCACACAGACTGAGATTAAATCCTTGCACTAATCCTTGTTTACAAAGCCCTGTTCAAGAGAAAGGCATTCATACGCTCATGTACAGCATAGGATTCCTTCAGATAGCGTGAGTGAGCAGGTGAAGATAGAGTGCTAGTGCCTTACTGTGGTTTCACTTGCAGATCCCTTCAGGTGAGTAACCATGCCTCGAGTATCTGTAAGCATGGGAAGTCCAAGGTTGCAGGTGCAGGAAGGCCATCCCTCTGTGTTGTTACTCCGTGAAGAAGGTAGCAGTAGCAGAACGGGTAGAGCTTTTACTGACTGACCAAAATTGCTGTATGGCTAAAGCAGAATAAGGAAGCTGGCCCAAAGTCAGACTCCCCCAAAGGCGCGGAGTGTGAGTGATGTGTCATTAGTACCCTCTGTTTCGTGCTGTCCCGCTGAGCCGCGCTACTAGCTGGGGAGGCAGAGCCAAAATGATTCCCGTCATACGTCACCTTTAGTAATTGCTAGTGACTCACTAAACGGGTAGTGTCAGTCAGGCTAAAGTGTAATGTTTAATGTAACTGGGACAGGAACCAGAAAATGGAATTGGTTCCGGGCAAAAATATTTAGAAGCAACCTTCTAGCTGTCAACACCAGATGAGCGGCCAACTTCCAGCATTGGGAGGGAAAAAAACAACAAAAAAGTAAAAGCAAAACAAACGATTTTTCCATTTCCGAGGCACATAATAAAAACCCAGCATTTTTTACAAAAGCTTTCATTTGGCTTATTTTGTTTTGCCTTGTTTTGCCTTTTTTTTTTTTTAATCTGAAAGAAAGGTGATTTGGTGTTTTTGGCTTTTTTTTTTAAACAGTATTTCCAAACTTTTGCTTGATGAACAAAGGCAAATAATTCTGTCTTCCTTGTTTCCCTTCCTTAGTTTTGAAACCGGGGGGGGGGGAGAGAGAAAAAAAAGCAAAGCTCTGGTAATTTGTTGGAGTTCAAGCTTGTATTCAAGGAATATTCCCAAGAAACAAAGGCATGTTCATTTAACTAAACTGTTTGTACTTACGTTTAAAATTAACAACCTGGCCTCAAAAAATGCTGCCTGTTATATCAGCTCCAGTGAATTTTACAGATGGGATTTATTATCATCTCATTTAATATTGTGTGTAATACATTTAAGTTTTAAAGAACAGCTGTAAATGAGGTTTCAAAGGAAAATGACAGCGTAACAGGTTTGCAGGTCTTTCATCAAGAAAATAGGATGTCCCAGGTCGTGTGTGTGTGTGTGAGACGTCCACGTGCTGTATGTACAGGCACTGGAATAAAATCTAGTCTCTCAGCCGACAATTGCGGTAGACTTTGGGCTGTGAACAGCTATGTTTTGAAGGTTAAAAATTATAACTGGTGTATCAACCTATTTCTTAACCAAGCTGCGTATATGCTACTATAACCGTGGAGTTTCAAAGAATCAAGGAGACATTGATTTCTATGGAAACTTTGATCTGTACAGAATCCTGCTTGCACAATTTATTGCTTTTACAGTGCTTCAGTCTGGCAGGCTCTAAATATCTTTCTCTAGCTATATTATGCAATGGGCCTGGGTTATGGAATATTATATTAAAGGCCCCTGGAATTCTTCAATCCCTGAAATTTTTGCAGGAAGATTAAATGAATTCTGCAGCAGGTTCTTCTAAATTCTATAGTAATAATATCCAGGCTGTCTAGACTTCTGTTCTTTGGAGTCTATAGTTGTGCTGTCACATAACTAATTAGAGAAAGTGGGCATATACACACAGGTTAGGGTTTCTGCTGATCTACTGAAGAGTCCACTCTGCAGTTCCTAGGCTTTAGCCATCATTCGTATGAAAATGAAGAATATTGGTGGTGTTCTCCTGAGTGGCTATAAGTGCCCAGCACTGGTTTTGTTATGCTTTTATCACCACTTAGGTAGTCATCTTTAAAATCTAATTATTCTTGTAAGCCCATAAGAGGTACTCGTTTTATCCAGAATGTGAATCAGAAGGGCGGTATTTTGCTAATACCAACCATCCCACTCGAGTTGTAGGAAGTCTTTCTGAACCTCAAATATATAAATTAGACATTTAGGTAATTGCTGCTTTATTTTTCGTTACTTTTTTGTCAAGCTGAAAAAGAACAATGAACTTTCTCCTGATGAAATAATTCTAGAAAATTTCATTATTTTACAATAAGAAACTACAGCTTGAGTTCTCAGCTCTGGTCCAGTCACATTGTAAGTAGCATCCTAGTTATGCAACTACCAAGATCACTCGTTCTTTGAAAAATCTTTTTTTAAATGTTTAGAATAATTTGTGAAGTTTTATCCTGTGGAGGGGGTCCTGCAGAGCTTCTCAAGTAATGCTCACCTGCTCTCCCCTGGACAAAGGCCACTTCTGCCTGGCAGGGCTGTTGTTTTAGTAAGATTCGGGTGAAAGAGATCCCAAAAATCTGTTTCTGCAACTGAACAGTTTGATGTTCTTGTAGAACTAGGGAACTAGGCCATAAAATTTTAAATACTGGAAAACCCAGTAATTTCAGCACTGATTGCTTCACGGAGTGCCCTTACAGCCTTGCAGGAATCCATACTTTTGCCTTTTTAACGATGCTGGCAGGTGACAGTAGAGATGTCTTTTATTAGCGATAGAAACTTTTAGCTGATAATTAGACTGCAAATGGACTACTTTATGGTTGTACTTCTCTAACAGACCATATTTAGAAAGCATTAGTAAGACTACGTAGTTAAAAGGAAGAGAGAATGTTTCAAGAAGAGAGACAATATCTAAGACTTTTTACGTAGTCACAATTAAGTTACTAAGCAGCCATTAACATTTATTGCTTATACTGATAAAATAATTCATTCCTTACTTTCCAGGCCCTCAGTGATTTACCTCATTGAGAAAATCTGACACCATCTCTAACTGGAGTTTTTTCTTATTCCGATTTCTGCTGTGGAATCTAAGAAAAAGGCTCTAAAAGGTGGAATCAAATATAGTGTCTGCTACCGTGAGGCTAACTAAAGCAATAATTACATCAAGAGAAAGTCAGTAAAACTGGAAAGAGAACCTGGTAGTCTACTGCTTTCCTGCAAACCGGCTCTCCATTTTCTTTTTTTTGTTAGTCACCGCTTTATCTTTTCAGTGCTGCAAACTGTGTTGCTATCAAGAGGCTGTGTTTTCAGTGCAGATACCCCACCTTGTGCCTTACTACTTAGGGAGGTGTGTTTTTCAACAAATCCTGGAAGTGTACGTACACGTAAACGTTCTTATTCTAGAACGGCACTGTGGAGACCCACAGAGGAGCTTTCGACCACCCGATTCACCACTTAGCTGGGCTGTTCCTTGGTGTAGAACGATAACCTGAGTGGGGGGCCGGGCAGCTGTTCCAACAGGCGGGCGTTCGACTCCTTTGAGCATGTTCCCGCGTAGCTCTGGAGCCTGGTTCTCCACATTTGCTGTGGCGTGGCCGCA
This sequence comes from Phalacrocorax carbo, assembly GCF_963921805.1. Classification (NCBI taxonomy): domain Eukaryota; kingdom Metazoa; phylum Chordata; class Aves; order Suliformes; family Phalacrocoracidae; genus Phalacrocorax; species Phalacrocorax carbo. The sequence continues at coordinate 61,938,918 of NC_087518.1, read as the reverse complement.
GAGGAGCAAATGTTCCCTCGGATCGAATCAATTCCTTTTAATAGTCTTGGAGGATTCCGCAGAGAGTAGCTTATTTGGTAGAGCACCTTTTATGACGATGCTACAGCAGTAACCCTTCTGTACCATGTTTTCATGCTAGGCATAACTGGTATTTTATGATTCTCAGGCAGCTTTTTTCATATAACCACGAGGCTGATTCAAAAGCCTCTGATTTTAATTATGAGCACGTTCCCAAAATAGAAATTAAAATGTTCATAGACTAACTTTTTTGGTTCCGTATTGAGAGGAATTACTCAACTATGCATTGACTTTATGCGTTATGTGCTGGCTTTGATTGACAACAACTTAGTGTGTATTTTGATCAAGTATTTATGATCCAAACTAAACATTAAGACTCCAAATTGATCCATTTTTCTTACAAGCGGTACTTGTATGCTTAATGTTAGGGATGCCTGAATACCTTGCTGGATGCCCCCCTTCTCCTCTGGGCAGCTCAGGCGGAGACATAACCCTCTGCTATCTCATCCCTAATATGCAAGTAATGTTAAATGTCTGATAAACGCTGTTTAAAATACATTGTATTAAGGATTATCCAGGATAAAAAAATGTCATAAGGCAGCAGATATTTCTTCTTAAGTGCTAAAAAGGCTTTTAGCCCTTCTGGGTGCAGGTTAAGCATGCACATTGTTACAAGTAATAAGATGAGAAAGTGGCTTTGTAGATCTGATACCTCACCACAAGTTCTCTGCCTTCTACTGTCATCCCACTTACCTCTGACATCAAATCATGGTGGAAGGGTGCCTCAGCAGAGACATCAGACATTTGACTGTGTAACACGCTGTATCGTCTATCAACTTTGTGAAGTTGATAGCCTTAGACTGCCAGTGCAGTCTTTCCCAACAGAGGTGGTCACGACAGTTTCCCAGGGAAGGAAACAGAACCAATCTATAGAGAAGGCTGCCTCTCGTACTTCTCTCTTGTCCTTCTGCACTTTTCAGAGGACTTCAAGGATGGTCAGGTGTAACTGTAAACTCTGCACTGTTCTCCTGTCTCCTTCCCCAGCTTGTCGTCCCTCTCTTGCTTCCATAATTCTATCCTGGGAGACTTCCCTCTTCCCTGCAATTTTCAAATAAGAATGACATTATGCACATTTGTATATAGGTTTAGATACCTCAGCGTCGTTTTAGAGACCAACTATTAGAATTGTTAATAACCCATTACTCCATTTATCCATATTTTCATTTAAACTTCTTGGGACTTGTGATGGTAGTGCCTAATTTATGACTCCAGGTCATGAAGTATGGCCTGATTAAGTATATGTAGTTTATTTGCAAACAACTTTATAAAATTCTATTTCGGTCTCACAAAGTCAAGCAGCTAAAATCAAAGAATGTGTTTGTGAAGGCTGAAGTCGTCCTGTGAAAAATTCTCAAAGAGAGACAGTGTAGATTTCTCCAACAAATACCTTAGAGCGATAACTATATCGCAATAATGTATGGGGAATTGCATGTGCTGAGGTGATCGACCTGATCCGAAATGAAAGCTCTTCGCCGACGAGTGAAACGGCGCTGCCAGTATGTCACGTACAAATGCTCGAAGAAGCCATTTAATTAGCAAAGGCAAAAATATAAAAACAAGAAATAGAAAAAGGAAAACAATAATTTACTGGAAATATTTTTATAGCAGATGTTGAAGGAAAGAGAGGAAAATTAACATTTGAGGTGCCAAATGTAAAATTAATCAGTTCCTCAACAAACTTCTGGCACGTGAACAGCCAGTAGCAGTTTGTGTGTACTGCGGAAGACACCAGCGAGGACCCAAGACAGGCAGACAGGCAGGGCTGGCAAGTACAGTCAATGGATCAGGAACAGCTTTAACCAGTTTGGGGACATCTAAGCCAAGTGGTAGCAGCATGCCCAGTGCTTCTTGTGAACGCACGGTCCGGCAAAACCCAGTGCCAAAATTCCGTGACATTCAAGACCAGCACACAGCAAGCTCCACGCTACTGGCTGTGCTGCCCCACCCGGGTTCTCTTAGCTCATCACAGTAAGCAGCAGGGGTTTCGGGAGCAGTTGTGGCATTGCTCCCACCAGCTGGCACGCTGTGTCCGTGGTGAGCTGTGTGGGCGTCCCAGGAACCCGTGTGTGTTCAGGGGCGTACAGCGAGACAATAACCTGAGCTCTACAGGGTAAGGGCAGGGGTTCTGCACCTCCAGCTCTAATGGTGGCTCCAAGAGAGTTACCTCTTTTGTCTTTCAGTTGCTAATTCTCTAACCTATTCCTCTGCTCCCCTTCCTTATAATTTGGCTGGTGAAAGAGGAAGGGCCGAGCACTTTGGAAACGCTTTGCTGGAGGTGGGGGATGCGTAGCCCAGGCTGACGATGGCTGTACAAAGCCTCTCAGAGCACTCAAACTCCTGAGGGAGTCACATAAGGAATGAAGGGGCGAATCTCTCTGTATGTCGAGCAGGTTTTGTAGGAAGGTGTCCAAATCAGGAAGCATTAGTGAGCTAAGGAAAATAAAAGAGGCAGTCCAGAACCACTGGCAGGGCAACCTCCAGTATTTCTGGAAGCTTAAAAAAAAAAATATTCCAACTCTAAATTAGACACACACATGAGTCTGTGGAGTAAAATGAGTTAAGAGTATTGTAAAAAACAGATTTGCAATGTGTAGCAATTATGTGCTAAGTATTTCGTATTTTACATTAAATTAATTAATAAAAATATTGTAGAACTAGGAAAATTGCAGAAAGTTGTTAGATTTTTTTCAGTTTGAGGGTTTTTGCTTCTTTCTGTGATTTTTCTTTTTGAAAGGAAAGAGCATTACAAATTATTCATTACTATTTTAAAATATTCTCCAATTTCGTTAATTTGTTAAAGGCTACTCATTACTAGATATAAAGCAAATTTGGAAATATGGAGATAATTGTGAATTTTCCCAGCTGTACATTCCATCAGTCATGATGTTTTCTCTTTAAAGACAAAACATGCACAGTTATTCCTTTGCCCCCATTTTTCATAAAAACAACAACAAAAAAATTACATTAGACATATATAAAATCTTAAAAATCCCCCCTTCGGGGAAATAGGGAGAGGTTGAAATTAATGGGTTTTGACCAAGAACATGTGCCAATTTTCAACCACCTCATTTTTATGACAGCAGAAGAAGCTCCTGAACGAGGAAATTTATAGTGGAAACGTTGGCAGGAATTTACCTAACGCTGTTTAAATGGCACCACTATGTTAAGAAGTGCACTGGATACCGGGCAGCTTTCTGTGGAGAACGATAAACATACCAGGTCTCTGTAGGGAATCTCAGCAGAGCCTTTTTCATTACCCGGAATAGTGGGTCTTTTTACTGTGATGTTGCTTTTACACAAGATACACGGGAATAGAGATGAAAATAACATTCATTAGCTGCTAAAATTTTTATTTCAACATATTCTATAGCGTGTGATTACACGGTGCTTACTTAATTATTTTTTATTCCAATAGCTGTGGTTCTGGTATAGTCTTTTTTATTTTATTTTATTTCCCCCCTTCTTTGAGAGTACAGATGTGATGCAAACCCTCAGAATTATACTGTTGATCACTTGCATGCTGAGCTGCATGCTGGTAATAGGAAGTGCCCTGAATTAAATCTTAGGAATTTAGGCTGGTTCCCAGTGAAGAAGTAAACAAACAGCATGAGAATGACAGAGCAGGAGTTACACCTTCCCACCCTCTCCTTTCCAAACCAGACAGTGTTTTTAAGCCAGAATTTTGCACCTAGTCCATTTGGTATTAATTTGCATTGGTTTGCCATGTGAACAACGGTCAGGATGTTTTCCAGAATAGCAGCAGAAATTAAGTAGGTATGTTATTTATAACCACAAATGTTAATGTAATATCTAAGTATTATGTGCCTGGTTTTGTTTTCTGAATGAAAACTCTGTACTTCGGGTCTTTCTTTTGTATTTAATCTGCATCTGCTTTCCTGCAGGGTGAGATCCAGCAGCTGTTGATTATAGCTGACCCCAGAGCTGCATATGACTATTGCGAGCATTATAGCCCAGACTGTGATTCCCCAGTGCCCAATGCTGCTCAGGCTCAAGATCCTCAGGTTGAGGAGGTGAGTAATCAGTCAGGTATTACTAGATTTACTGCATGTTAGTGGTAGTGGTGGGCGCAGGTTACCCGAGGAGCATTTACAGCTAACCGGCATGCGTTGCTCTAGGCATGAGGGACGAAGGCTGCAGGAGTACATTCGGTTTTGCTATCCGCTCATTTATGTCAAGCATTTGAAGGCGCCTATCACACGGGTATTTGAATAACCAGCACGCTCAATTAAGTTAAACTGTAATTCCTTAAAAAATGATAGCGATATGAGTTTGTTTAGTTGTATCTATTTGTTCTTCCTGTGTATGTTTACCATTTAACTGATGCCGAGTACCGTCAAACGCCGCGCTTGAAAGATACGGGAGCTGTGAGTGTTCTGCAGTCGTAAACGTCTTCTGCTAGAAATGCCACGTATTTTAATGAGCTGTGTCCGGTGTACAAATGCACGTACACACAAAATTACTTCAGCCAGCTCCAGTCGTAGCCAGTAAATATCAACGGGGACAAAACAGAGTTGGAATTTTTCCCAGAAACACAAAAAATGTTTACAGAAACCATTTGTCACCGTAGACAGTTGTCACTGCCATAAACCGAGTAATTCACTGAGGGCAAGATAGTTCCTCAGGTTAGACCTCTGAGGGTCCGCAGTTGTATGGGGTGTTGCACACATTCTAAATGCCTGCATCAAACCCTGTGGAAGTGGAAAGCTTCTACAAAATATAACTAGTCTTAATTGAGCTTGGCTCTGGACAGTTAGTGTGTGCTCAGCTGTGTGTGTGATCTGACTGGTGATTGTTGCTGATTGCTCAAGAGGTCACCATTAGAAACTTGCTGAATTGTTCTCAGGTGCCTGCTTTGAGCCCATTGTGAGACAGAGCTTTTCCTAAATACATGATCATTTCGTCTGTTGTTACTATTTATTCTTTCTGACTGAAAATTATGTCATCAAGTGACTAAGGTCCATAGGGCCCAGAACTTAGTGCAAAGGGACTCCCAGTTGAAAGGGACTCCCACATCCAGCGCATCAGAGCTATCGTTCCAGGTGCGTCAAGGCAATTACTCATAGGCAGGGGCCTTTCCACGACATTACAGTGTGTGGAGTCTGGTCTCTTCACGAGGGCCCTGCAGGACCTTCTGTCTGTGCGCCTGGCTACGTGCATCTCCATGCTCTATATTCCAAAACAGAACAGGCTGAAAGCATATTGTTGATATTTTAGGGGAAGAAAATAAAAGGTAGCAAAATCAAATTAATTTTTTCTTGTTATTACATTTCAAAGAAATGTGAAATTTTGCTTGGGAAATTTCCTGGGCTCCGCTGCCTTGCGACTTAGCGCTCAGACCCTTTTTCTATTTCCTGTGCAAAGATCTGGGAGGTTTGAATAGGGCAGTGCTTTTGTACTTCGAAATGAGACTAAAGAGTAGTCAGTCTAATAAACTCCTCTTTGTGGGAAAAGGTTGTTAAAATCATCCCTCGGTCTCTTTCTTGAAGAGGGATATATCTAAATACTTAAAATGCTTTAGCTAAGTTGGGACTACTGCCACCTCCAAACTCGCATCAACTCCTAAGCAGGCGGTGACATGGCTCAGAGAGATTGCAAACGTTTGCTTGCTCCGGCCACCACCGATGGCTCCTGGCCTTTAGTGTAATGCATGTGGGCAAGGCTTGGAGTCCCCAGAAATTAGTGGGGATCACACTGTGGATTCAAAAACCTATTCTAGATGAAGAAGGATGAATACTTGTGCTTGATTATTAGCAGTGACAACTAGTGAGTTATTAGGGTGTAATTCAATGTTTCTAAAGGATGTAGAATATGAATAAAATAGCCCAGGGATTCCATTCCCTCCATAATGGATGACTAGCTGAATCTCCTGCTGTCAAATATTATGTTTATACTATAACAAAGATGTTTAACACCAGTGTCAGTTGAGAGCACTCATTTGTAGATCAGAATTAAAAATAATTATAAGAACTAGGTGCACATACATAGTTCTATGCTCATCGTACAGAATTCCCAGTTATATACTGCATATCTGTTGAAAACAGCCTGTGAGCCCCAAACAAGGAAAGGGAACCATGAAATCAAACAATAGGTGCTGTTCTGGAGCCTCCTGAGTAGAGACCGTCTACAGCCTAACGCAACTGCCACCGGAGTCAGCAAATATCGTTAAATTCAGCAGCCATTGCAAAAATGCTTTTGGGGTTAGTGGTTTTTTAATGTGTTTTTCTAAGGCCTATTTTTTTGCCCTGTGGGAGCACCTACAGAGAAAAAGGTAAAATCAAAGATCTTAGTTTGTAATGTAACATTTTAAAATGAATTTGAAAAAAACTTGAACAGAGCTGAAAGATTACGAAAATGGGGCGCTGCCATTTCTGTTTGCTTCCATTTATTGCTCTGAGTGGTGACTGAATCGTTTTGCTTTCTGAACCAAGATGCAATTTCCTTGTTGCTATCCATAAGCTCATATGTGTAACTTCGCAGGAATATCCCAGTGAAGTCAATGGATCTCTTCAACATGTTGTGTAATAGTAATCCGAAATAATCACATCAGCAATACTACCAGTGCGATGACTGTGCAGTGGAATAATTGGCTGACTGAATTGCCCAGAATTACGGGATTGTCTGCTAAATGATAAAAAAGCAGCTTGCTAAACCTCGTTATCTTTTGAGATGCTGCCTATCGAATCACATGGATAATTCATTTTGAGGAAATAAGTGAAACCAGTCTTATTTAGGTACTGGAAGAAGTTATGGAAGAAAGCAATGCTGATTTTTTTGAACTGTGATTCCAAAATTAAATAAGGTGTTAAAAGGTAAAAATATATTTACAGGCAGCCTATATGGAAAGCAATGATTTCAAAATGCCTGATTGCATGTTTTGAGTTTACAAGTTTGATAGTGGTATCTGATGGAATTCATAGACTTAGACCTTCATAAGGCTCCTGATTTGTCAACATATGGTATTTGAATTTTAAAAAAAGGCATTGTATGGCAGAGATGAAGTACTTGACAAAGAGATTTGAATCTGGCTGCCTTATTAAGAAATTACTGTAAACCGAGAGCTATCACTGAATTAACTTTTTAGTAGACTTGCTTAGGAATTTTGCTAGCGATATAGAAATGAGTGTAAAATGGATGCTATTAAAATTTTTCAGAAACACTATATTGTAGAGCAGCAAACGATGATAACACGACTAAAGGCAAAGAGACCCACACAAGGAAAAGAAAGAAATGCAGGGCGAACACTGAGAAGAGGGAGATACTCTGTGCAATACAGCCTGCTTGCGTGTGTTAGCAGGCGCGCAGCCGACTGTCCCCGTCTGTGGGCTTCATCTGCCGCTGTGCCGGTGAAAGCACTTTTGGGGGTACGTGATTTACCAGGCTGGGATACTGACCAAGCTGAAAGCCAACGTGACGAGGTTACTGTTTAGCTAGATTGACTTCCCGGTTTGATCTCCCATGTTTTCGTACCAGCTCCTACAGGAGAAAGAGGGAAGACAGAACTCTGGACTAAAGGCTGGGCCGGATTGTGCCTTTCAGTGTCAGCTTTGGCTAAAGCCAGCAGAAGCTGAAAATGTTTGTTGGACAGTAACCTCGAAAGACTCTGGTTATTAAAGAAGGGAGACAGTTTGTACGTGGGCACTCAAAGCAAAACTGGCAAAAAAATGCAGTGCATGCCTTGGTTTGTAAGAATGCAGCTGCGGTGTTACTTCTCTGTGCGCTGTCAGCTGAGGTATGTACTGGAGCGTCACATACCGTCCTGGTGTTCAGTCACCAAAACGTGTATTGCAAAAATGGAAATGTCACATGAAAGGTACATAACTGTTGTTGTTTTGGGAAGTGGAAAACTGAACGTCTGACTTGGCCACAATAATGACAAAAGCTTGAGGTGTTGCTCAGTTCGCATATGCAAAGAACCTTCATGGAAAGAAAATACTGGCTGCAGACGAATGGGTTGGGGGGAGAAGAGAAAGTAAGTTAGATTATTTCAGATGGGAAAAGATCTACCAAAATTTTTAGGAATGAAGGAACAAACGTCCAAAGCAGTGTATCTCTAGATATCCTCAAGCCAAGGATAGATACCTTTCTAAAAGTTTTGGGAAATGTAATTTATACTTCAGCTGGCTGAGTTACAGGGTGACTGGGAGAAGTTTTGAACTCTGGAAGTATAGAGGAGTTAGTCAAGGTGGTCTGAGTCCCTCCTGGCCTTACATCTCTGAGCCTTTGAATTATTACAGACCAGAATAAGAAACTGATACTTGGCTTAGAGGAAAGAGAAAACCTGTGGGATTGCAGAGCCTATTAACATGCATTTCCAGCACTGACTACAAAACCTAAAGGAGGTGGTTGATTTTTGTCAGTGAAATAGTAAATTATGTTTGCAGAGTTGCACCTCCGTAGCTGAATAGGATTTCTTTTGGTACCGCACACCTCGGTAGTCTCCTGACAAGTTCACAGCCCAGGAATGGAGTTTTTCTGAAAAGTTGCATCATTTTTAGACCACTAAAGAAACAACTGGAGAGAAAGATTTGTCTCAGGTGATGTAGGTTTAAAGGCAAAAGTACTTTGTTTAACTCGGTGTAATCCTCATTACCCTAGGCAGTGTTTCTTTCTGCAAAGGAGCAAACAATCGCATACCCAGCATTGTAGTGTTTTGGTCATTTCTTTCAACAGCAGTGCTGGCTTAAATGAGTCCTTTCCTTTTCTGTACTCATTTCCACCCTATGCCATCTTTCCAGTTCAGCTGGTAGAATTGTTTGTGCGTTTGTTGGGGGCGAGGTCTGAGACTTCAATAAAAGACTAAAATATTAGTAGACTAAAATATAGACTAAAAATATAAATTAGTAGGCTAAATATAGGCTAAAAATAACTTACCAATCATAAAAAGGGAAGATTGATGGAATATATTGTAGTGATCTTCCATTAAACGAGCTTGAGCATGCACGTCACATCGTTGCAACCTCAGGAGTACAATATTTGCTTTATAAAATGTTAGGTTTGTGTCAAGACCTTAAGACCATGACTTTGCTCTCATATGTAGGTCTACCTGTTCACATCTAAGCGTCTTTACTGATGATACCTTAAGTGCTACATTGAGATTTTCTTTTTCTCGTTACCTTTTCTTTTTACCTGGGCATCAGATTCGAACTGTGATTTGGGTGGTGCAACAGAGAGGATTTCAATGCCTACTTCTTACTTGCAGGGTCCCTTCACCACTGAATTAAGTGCTGAGGTTACCCTAAATAAAGCTCAGGAAAAATTGAGCGTCTCAGAGTGGGAGTCACAAAACCAGGAAGCTGTGAATAAAGACATAGAGCTAGCCAGCCTATGAAGGGAGGATATATCTTAAATTCTACCCTCTTTTACAAGCTTGCTCAGCTGTGCTATCTTGATCCCCATGCCATCTCCTGCCTAACCAAGGTCAGCCTCCTGCATCCTCTTCCATCGCCTCTCCCTTCCTATAGGGGGTTGGGTAGGAGTGACCTAAGGACTTCAAGATATAAGCTTTGGAGCTGGATTTTAATTCTGTCAGTACCTTTCTGGATCCAAGTAACTGCAATATATGGCTAAACAAGGTTTATTTAACTGGGTGATCTTTAACTAGCTTTTATGTACAGGCTCTGCAAAAATCTGTTGAATTTGGCAGCTTGCCCGAACTGTGGGGCTTTCTGTGGGCAGTTCATACTAAGCCATTAGGATAGAGATGCATGTGAGTGACATTGCGGTACGGAGTGCTTTTATTCCTCTGTTTTGTTCCAGCTTCATCAGACCTAAGTGTCATTCAGTCTGAAATTTGAAAATGGGAAAGCAACAGATTAATAGCGATATCCACACCTTTTACTCTGTTGGTTATTATCGGTTATTTCCACCTTCACAACATGCTTTCATTGAAGTGTACATCAGTCATCCTTGTTCTTGCTTGTGAATAGCAAGGTATGAATCTCTGTAACTTGTTGAGTACAGGGTGGTGACCTCAGCAGTTGTCGCTACACCACAAAGGTGTTGCCTACAAGTTGCTTAAAAAATAGTGCTGAATCTGTAGTTGCTTCTAGAAGAAAACAAAAGAATATCTGATTAGAGAAAATGCTCAAATTTGAACACAGCAAGGGGGAGAGAGTACTTCCCAACCGGACCGAAGCAGGTCGTTACTTGATGAGCACAACTGTCAGTTCTCGGAACTTGCAAGCAAAGTCATTGATTTACAACAAGGAGGAGGTTGCCAGACCTTTTGAGGAACATATTGTATCCTGAAATATATTCATTAAGGGCTGCATGCTATTGTCTTATGTCAGAGGAGGGTTGCTAGAGAGTTCAGAATGTTTGGCGCAATTAAATAGCTTTTGGATAAAGAGAATTAAGTGGAGAACAAACTGGCCAGGAACTTTAGAAAGTAACTCGAACAGTGCACTAGCATGATCTCACTCTGGTGTCACAGTCATTTTACCATGCAAAATCTGGCCTGCAAATTTTGGAGGGCTTTTCTGTAGAGAAAGCAGACAAACTGAGGGGCAAAGAGCTGCAAACAAGTAAACTGGTAGGCAGTAGGGAGAGGAAATGACCGAGAGATGTGAGTTCTCTGTACTAGACTGTCGCCCTTCCATCACAGAGTTTGACAGAACAAAGGCTGATGGTTAATAGTATGGTATCTTCATGAGCCCCGCAGTGGCTCGGAATGGCTGGCACCGGTGGCTCCAGGGTAACTCGCTGAATGTTAGAATTAAATGACAGGTTGTGTTACTCTGGAGCCACTGGTGCCAGCCTTTCTGAGCCATTGCAGGGCTCATGAACACAGGGGCAAATTGGCCATCTGTCTTTGGGACAAAAGGGTCTTTTGCTTTGTTGATTTTGCCCTATTCTCCTGTTTTTCTTCAGAGTATTAAAAAAATCATGCTGATCTTTAAGATTAATTCAGTAATCATTACCTTTATTTCATGCCGAATGTGCAATTCGGTTTTAAGATCAAATGTGGAGATGAAATTATATTTTTAAATTATCAGGATTAGTTTTCCTAAGGAAGTTACACACCTGTGCTTTTCTTATAAATACCCTGTGAATAGTCTGGCCTCTGTCTTGTTTTCAAAACCCTTTCTACTATAAATGGAAATGTATTAAATTCAGTTCCAGTTCAATCACATATGCTTGGCCAGCTCACAGAAATTAGAGCAGGGAAAGACCTCGCCAGTCTTCATTTTCCTTGATGTTGGGCAGTATATTTTCTGGAGCGTCGTCAGGTCTAGTTTTCAATGGACTCAGCTATCAGGCTTTCAGATCTTCTCTTGGAAGATTCTTCGGCAGCCCAATAAATCACGCTGTCTGACTTCTGCTGAAGAAATTGCTCCCCGAAGGAACTCTGCTACATTTATTTTGGACCTATCCCAAACTAATGGATTACTTGAAGAAATGAAATGTTTGCCTTTAATGAAATGAACTTGGTAAAGTAAAGGTGCAAATGGCCCCCAAAATATGTCAGCTTGGAGGCCTCATGTATCCTTTCAGACCCTGTTAATTTAGTGTCCTTTCAGGTGTTTGACTGATCAGAAAGAGTAGCTTTCTGAAGAATACCAAAAGATAATTCTTTTCACGTTTAATTTCATGTTTAATGTCATGGTTAGAACTGCAGTTAGCTAACTTAGCAGGTGTCTAAAATAGTGATCTTCCTAGCACTCTTTCTGTAGATTTATAGGCTTTTTCTTTAAGCAATTAACATAATAAAGAACCTTAAATATCTTGTTTTTCTTTTGACGCAGGCTATCTTTGGAAGTTAAAGATTTTGTTCTTATGTCCTTTTATCTCCCTGCTTTTATCACTTTTATGAAAAATATAAGGACTATGTGGTAGAAGAGGCCGTCTTTTAAATCTTTTAACTTTCCTTCTGTCCTAAGATTGACATCTACTGCCACTTATTTATTTACTTTACTGCATCTGATTTTTGAAACTCTCATTTTGCCTTGCCATCCTTTATTTTATTGCATTTTGTGAAGTGTTAGCGGGCCTAGAATGTTTCAAAGTCATCTTTGCCTCTTCAGCTGGCTAGATGATTTAGCTAATCTTTAGGCAATGGAAAAATTAAGTTTACGACAGTTCTTTGGTTTAAGATTTAGGTTGTTATTTCCTTGTAATTTGGAAAGGTAAAGCAAAAACTGCTGAAATCTGCATCCTGGAATGGGGGTAGGTTTTTAGGGTATGGATAGCAGAAGAATTAATTTTCAAAGTAAGACTGACTTCAGAATATTTAAGTCATTCCGCAGTTGAAAGAGGCCTTGCATGCTGCTGATCTTCTGCTTCTAAAATTCATCTGATGAAGAAAACAGTTCATCTCTTTAATTGGAATTGCATGATGATCTGGTAGTGTAATATAATCAGTCTGGTAAAGAAAGCATGAGGTCATAGTGGAAAGATTTTGTCCCATCAAGAAACAGCAGGTTTTATTCTTCCTTTCATTTTTAAGAAAACAGTCATATGTGATATTCATTACAAGGATGGCTGTTCTGTAACTATTGGTGGTCTTACAAGAGAAGAAAAACAACAGAAAATTGCATCACATTTGAAGTATGTGTTACCTGATGTCTCTTAGCTGAAATCCCTTCACCAAGTTCCAGCTATTGTCCAAGCTGAAGCTATAATTTTGAGTCAATATTTTTGATATTCATGTGAAATCACTGGGAAAGTTAATACAGTTGTAAATATTTTGCTACTGCTACGAACACTTGGTGAATCTCATCTCTGCTGTCTCAGATCTGTAACCACCCCATTACCTAGCAGTATTAGGGTTTAGGTAAGCTTTCATAGATCTCTCAAGCCGGACTGAAGTAATGCTGCACAGCTGCGGTAGGTGTATTTTGTGCTCGGCTAAGTCTGTACTCGTAGAAGGATCATTAGAATGATCCACAAGCTGAATGCCCCTTTAAATCCCATTCCAGCTTCTTGATAGTCTGGCTGCATTCCTGCCCGGCAATATCTTCCTTTGGTCTGTAGCTAACAAAACAAATGATGCTCTCTCCAACTACACTCTTCATCGCTGCCATACTTGCTTTTCTCCCCTGCTTTGATTTCCTGGTAGAGTTAGTAGTCTTGACTAAATTTAGAAAGTGGCAGGAGATACTTTTCCATCTACATTACTTAATTCTGAAATTCTAGATGCTTTCACCTGTATTTTCAAGAGTCTGCTTGCTCTCTTTCCTTCGATGAGCGGTGCAACCATGACAGATTTTTGTGAACGCCCCAACTTCGGTGAAGTCAGGCAAGGCCTGAGATAGCATGGGTTTTGCACTCAGAAATGTTAGCTTCCAAAATGTGCAGGCACTTTTCTCAAGGTTTGTTGAGGCCTCAAACTGAGCAGCTCGTACCTCTGGCTCTGGTCATCTGAGTAGCTCCAGAAAAAGACGGGATATGTGCCACATATCTAGCCCTGACTGTTAATGGCAGGGTAGGCGTGAGTCGCCAGCTTCACAGCAGGCGAGTGAGTAAAGCTCCATCATTCACTCCGTTAAATCTGTTCCTGGTATTTGTCAGTTTAGCCCTCATTTAACTGGCCAGTCCTTTACCAGTCCTGTTTTCTCATCTTAAAAACAGCCTTTATTCAGGTTGAGTTGATAATATCATGCTGGTGGAGTAAATCATATTTCTGAAGTACATCTTTACACCAGTTAGGGGTGTAGAGATGCATTCCTCCATCTGGACAGATGGTGCCTCAGGAGATACAGGTGGAAGATCTTGCACCTATATTTCACTAGTTGAAACAGGACCTGTGCAGTACGGTACAAAACATGTTCTCCCTGTTTCGGCTGGTGTGAAAGGCTAGGGTTGCTGGTCTTTCTGAAAGAAACGCCTGGAAGGGAAGGATTGCTATGAATAAGGTCTTTCTATGCAGGAAGTTTAGGGCTACTGCATATTCCCACTTGGAATATGTACCAGGGGACTACAAAGTACTGCCAATTAGAAACTACTTGAATATGGTTTCGGCATGGTGGCCACACGTCCTAGCTTGTAGGTTCAAGAACTTGTGTAATACCCCTCTGATACTGTGCTCTTAAAAAGGAAGGAAAAAAAGAAGTCCATGGAGAAGATCTTCACTTGCTTGGCAGTAATCTGATCCCAGCATGGAAACTGGCATTCCCCACTTCTCATCCACTCCGGTTCTTTTTGTCTGTGTGCCTGCACAGCCCTGCAACCCAAATGTACCACTGTATTTGTGATAATATTTTGCATATGTCAAGAAAGTTCCATTTCTTTAATAGTGAAGCACAGTACCCAAAAGTAAAGCATTTTCTCTCTGGTTATGCATGATGCAATAGATCTCTCCATATACTCATGCTTTTTTGTTTGACTGTTTTCTAGTTCTCATTCATAAATGTCTGGCTTTCCAAAATATGCCTCTGGCAGATCTTAGCATAAATATCAATTATTCACCACTTTCTTTTTTAATACTAACATACTTGGCACACATATTTTTCCTTTCTTTTTGTTTTTTTTTTTTCCAGTCGACATTTCTGTTTAGTTTATGCCCTCTGAAGAACTCCTAGTAACCCACTGCTGTAACTTTATTAGTCGCATAGTTGGCACAATTCAGCACAGCCATTCAGCTTACCTTGAGGGAAGCCATACTACTGAGATTTGAAAAACAGTTACAATACTGAGCACCCCAGAGTTATATTTTAATTGTTAATTGGTCAGAATGAATGCTGGAATGAATGCTTCCAGTTTCAGAACAGGTCTACGGTGCTTACTAAAAAGGAATCTACATGTCTGGAAGTTATTAAAACAAACTCCTAACAGCATATTTAAATCTAAATCCAGCTAACGAAGCAGCGAGTCTCTCCAAAATGTACCTCCACTTATCCCTTAAGATATTGGATAATGTAGCCTCTGCTGTTTTGGTACCAGTAAAAATTACCCAGCCGGGTGTTTGATTCGTGCCGTTTGGCTGAGGCGGCATGTAAAAGTGTGCAACGGGTTGTCACTGGTAAGGCGGGATGGCTGAATTTGACAAGGTAAATTCCACTAAAGGCTTTTTTTTCCTCCTTGTAGATCAACCTAGTTTTCAGAGACTTCTTGACAGAAGATTAGCAAATCGTATTTTATGTATTTGCACACATTTTTATCATTTCCAAAGAAATGCAGCAATTTCAATGCTCTTCTGTAACTGTTTCAAACGGCTGTTGCCATCCATGTGGATATTTCTTTCCTCTGCTTCCTTCTTGTGGTCTCCTAGAAACTTGTCGCTGTGTTTTCTTTTCAGGATGTCAGTGGCGTGCTTCGTTAGAAGCAGGTTGTATGGAGTTGCATTTCCAGAACTGCACAAGCCAGAAAACATGTTTTTATGCATTTACACATCTGTAAAAATGTATCATCGCTGCCCATGAGGCCCTTGGACAATTCCATGCACAAGTCAAAGGTGCTTCATTGACTTCACTGGGATTAGGGCCGAATATTAATTTACTGACCAGGGAGAGATAATCACATATTCCTCACCGGGTTTAAGTCTAAAATGCTGCTGGCTTTGAAAAGTATAAATGGAATCAACTTACTTCTGTGATGCCAATGATACCACTGATGAAATCAAAGCATTGCTTACTGTATATAAAGGCAGATATGAAGTGCCCGTGTACTTCACAGAGAGGCTATTCTCCGCCTAAGATGATAAACATTTTGTGATTTAAGTGTGGTTTGATGTCCTCCTATTGATGTGCAATGTAGTTTTGGACTAGAGGTTTCTAGATGTTTATCAAATCTCATGACTAACCAAGCTGTATGTGCATGGCTGTAGAAATAGTCAAAAGGATAATCAAATAAAAAGCATCTGACTTCTTAAAAAGATCTGTATCTTCTTTTTAAGAGAAGCTGTTGCTCATAGTAGGGCTCAGAGGAGTCATGGGCGTGAAGGAGCAGAAGCCCATATAAAGGGGTTTTTAAGTGATTAAGGCCTTGCAGTGTTAGGCTTACCCTTCCCGAGGAAATCAACTTCTCTGTATTTTTGGCGCACTAAAATCATAAGTACAAGATTTGTATCAAAAAGCTTTGCCGGGGAAAACAGTTAAACTAGTAATTTGGTCACGTGGTAGAATATATTTTGGACCGTGGAGTTCTGTTTTAATCTCATTTACAATTTCTTCTAAACTGTCAATCTCTTTCTGATGCTGATGATATTTGTGACTTCTCTGACTCCTCAAAGTCGTTTGGCAATGTAATGTACCACTCCTCCCAGCAGTCTAATGAAACGAGCAGACATTGTCTTCGTTTTACAGACTGTGACGCTGGCTTGTGACAGGAGAGAGGCCATTTCAGAAGTGGCCAGCTCACATGAGGCACATCAGAATATTTCTTCCGAAACAGGGCAAAGCAGGCACTTGGCCAGGCTCCGGCCACACTTCCACCTTCCTTTGGCTCCCTGGGGACGTAAGGGAGTTGGTAGCAGCCATGGGACTGCTTTAATGTAAAGGACCAACCAGTTCCTGTAGCTTCAAGCACGATGGGAGTGGGAAGACAGTTTAGAGCTGCCCTTTCTTAGGCGTGATGAGTAGCCCTTGGTGCACCGAATACCTAGAGCAGTATCTTCGTGGCACAGCCAAGATTACAGCTCAGGAGTGCCTGGCTCCCTAGGTCATGTTCACAACATTGCACAAGCCAATTCTAAACCTGTTTGCTCTTGTAAAAGTTTTGTGGGCCAACTCTTCATTTGATACTAGTTATTATAGATACAGAGCTATGGAGCAGTTTACAGCAGCTGAGGATCTGACCTTTAAATGAAATTATACCAGTGAAGCATTTGCTTAGGCAATGCATACTGTGGAGCTGCCCTGCTTTTGAGAACTCTCCAGCAAACAGGAGGAGGATAGCCATGGTTACTTGTGAGTTGTGGCCACTTTCCTGCATCGGAAATTATTTACCCTATTCGTGTCAGCTATTGGCATCTCTCCACTCTTCTGGTCACCTGAAAACAACACAGGTAAAAGAGTGTAGGTGAAATGAGGCATTATTTGCAATTCAAAGATTAAAGACGTGATTTCACAAAGGTCAATTGGTGCTCCCAGAAATCCAAAGTATAGTTGATTCTTCTGTGCAGTCCAATAAAGAGAGTTTTTTCCTGGCACCACTACTTGTTTTTTTATGACTTTTGCATTGTGCTCTGAAAGAAATAATACATTGGGTTTTTTTCTCCAAATGAATAACTGTATCAAATTGTTCATGCTACCTTAATTTTCTTAAGCTTTACTCCTAAGTAAAGGTTAAGATGCTTTCCAGTATTGCGAATCTAGTTTGATACCACTAACACGGGAATGCCTGATATTTTTCCATTTGCAATGTAGTACGCACCAGAAGATTTTATCGAGTATGACTATGAGTATGGGGATGCAGATTATAAAGACACTGATTCAGTAACAGAGGGACCCCCACTGTTCGAAGAGACAGTAGCACAAACAGAGGTAACAGAATCTGATCTGTTTGTTGTGTGGTGTCCAGCTGTCCCCTACCACATGGTTTGTCAGTTTGTGTCTTCTCTATATAAGCTTAATGTTTTCCTTTCACTCATTTCTTTACTCTGTAGCTGTAGCACTTGCTTTCAGTTAGAGATGGAAGGTCTCATGGCTGACAGCATTCATCTCACATTTGGTTACCCTTCTTTCGTTCATGCTTTCTCAGTTCTCTTTTCATTTTATTTATGTTTTCCCATTCCATCTTTCATAACGTTTGCAGAAGAAGAAAGCCATGGTCAAAAAGAAGAAGAGGACAGTGGCCGCTAGCTCAAAGGACAAACCCCAAAAGGCCACAACAAAAAAATCTGAAAAATATGCATCCAAGAAGAAGAAAAGTTATCAAGCAGCAACAAAAGGCAAACTAGGGGTAAAGGTAGCCAAGAAATAATCAAGATCTTTCCCAGGCCAAGACTGGAAGATCTCTGATAATAAGAAAAAATATACCTAACCCCACTAGATGAATACGTCTGGTTAATAACATAACCTGAATAAAAGTGATACCTCTCGAATTTTTCCTGCAGGATTCTTTTTAACGATGTACCTTTTCTTTCATACTAGGTAAACGTTGTTGATGGATTTCAAGAGTATAGCATAGCTGAAAACGACTATGGGCCCCAGACCGAGGCTCCCTCCAGAGCTACTGAAGCAAATGAGGTAATAAGGACTCTTGAGAAAATGACAGGCAAAAATACTTGCTCGCCAGGTGTCACCGATTAAAAAAGCACAAACACATTTTAAACGGATGAACGTGCATCTCTGTACATGTACATATCTCTATATAACAGCAATTAATGCAGTTTTATGCCTTCTCAGCCAATATCAGAACCTACTATTTTCTTGGGCAGAATTCCCATTAATTCTGTAGAAATCTGCTGAATCTTTAGACTGGAGAGTTCCTCATTCTGGAAATCATCAGTGGTATATGCTGGGAACTGCAGGGTTGTTGCATCCGGTGCGGATGTGACTGGAGCTATGTCTAGTATAAACTGGGTTAAATACTAGACATAGTCCTAATCTAAGAGGAAGTGAAGTCTCGAATTTTTCCTGTAACTTTTAAGAGGTGGCATAAAAAGAGCCTAACGCAAGACAAAGAATGGCTGCAACCATAGCAGTGTATTGAAGTTGAGCCAGGAGCCATCATTTCCTTTTAATAGTCCTTCAGCTAACTAAACCAAATCATTTACTTTTCACTGAGGTTCTACAAAACATTGTATTTTGAACTGACAAAAAGGTAAAATGATTATTTTGACTCATGTTAAAAACCGCGTTTTTAGCAAGCCACAATGACAAGCCTAAACATTATTTTGTTAAGATTGCTACACCTAAAGCCAGTGTTGATTAATATGTCTGCATATTAATTAATGCTAGTTTTAGAAAATGATGGCTGATTATCAGAAACTTTGTTTTCACTTTTATTTTCAATTTTTCTTTCAAAATGAAGATATATTGTTTGAAAGATGTACAAAATTGACCCCCACCCCAAACATTTGAAAAGAGACAGAGAGTCCCTGTTTGTTTTTTTGGTTTTCCTGCTATTTATCTTGGAAGGTGAATTAAGATACATTTTACTCATTCTACTGTAAGCTGTTCTTGTGTTAGATCTCCTGTTTCCTTCTCACAAGTTGATCAACAGAGGCATATTTAAATTGTTCTGTTTCTTGGGCAATTATAGGCCAGTTGTACAACAGTGCAGTCGTTATGAGGTAGATCCAAAGCACCAAATGCTTTCCCTAGTGAAAGCAGTTCTGCATAAAGGCAAAATTTGGCTTGAAATTGGTTGAGATCCACATTTACTCTAGCTGTACAGCAGAAGTAATTGTCCTGTAGCTGATGGAACTGTTAAATTAGAATCTGGCCTGCTATTTTAATTGCAACATATTTCAATATCACGGTTAGATCCAGATATTTTTAATTGCTGTGGATGCTGATTAGCATTTTAATATCTTTTTAAAGATCGTACTAGTTCATCTTGTCTGGCCATCTAGAATATCCATCCCATATTTGCAATATCTGAACTTTGATATCTTTCAAAATTATCCTTTCAAGAGACCTCTGTAACAGAGCAAAGCAATCCTCTTTTTTTTTTTCCCCAAATGGTTTTGTACATCTCAAATATACCATTCTTCTAAACGGCTTTGGTGCTTGTAAATTGGTTGCTTGGTTTGACAGTTTACATTCTTGAAGATGAAAGCTTATATTTCAGAGATGTTCAAATTGGTCTGAGTTTTGCAGGTGGAATTTGACTCTGCCAAAAAATATATAAAATGCTGTGATAAACACGAAGCATGACTTTTTGAGAGATAAATAAACCTCAAAATCATTGACAAGGGAAAAGAAGTTGAAACATTTAGCTCAGTGTTGGTAGTTATAGACACAAAATCATAAAGAAGGCTGGGCTTAACTGAAGTTGTCGCTGTAAAAGGGTCTGAATTTATTCACTGCTCATTGTGGTGCATATGTTCATTCATGAATACTTGTAAGTGTGAAACCAAGCAGGGAAATTTAGCTATATTTGGCACTAAAGTAACACGAAGCAAGCAGTGCACATTGAATTCAGTGGTTTTGGAAATAATAATTAAAAAAAAGCGTATGAAAGCATTACTTTGTACTACTCACACAAAGATCTTTTAATTGCTCTGAAAGGCCGGACTTCCCTTCCTTCAGACTCTAATTAAAAGACAATATGCTGTAGTTCTACTGTTCTTTCTTTTGACGAGTCGTCACGGTGGATCAGCATATGCTTATGTTGCTTTACTAACAGTAACTCACGTATTCCTCCTATTCCCAAATCTTTGCTACTGATACGAATAGCAAAATCCTGTTGAAGAAGTATTTGCTGAAGAATACATAACTGGAGAGGATTATGATAAAAAAACTGAGGAAACTGGATATGGAAGCAGAGGAGTAGACCTCAGTGAATCTGATCTGCTGGTAGATGGAGATTTAGGCGAATATGATTTTTATGAATATAAAGAATATGAAGAGAAACCAACCGATTCCACTAATGAGGAGTTTGGTCCAGGTGTTCCTGCAGAGACCGATATCACAGAAACGAGCGTAAGTTGATGGAAGGCATAATGCAGATTAATTTAATTCAGTGATTCTTTTATTGTTGTACAGTCTCAGAACTGTACAGAGCCTGATCCAGAGCTCCTTGTACATCTTAGATATAGTCTCACTTTTGGTTGGGCTTGGATCAGGCCCATCCTCTTGTTTTAGTAATCCTGAACTTTTTGTTTTTGTTAAATATAGGGGTTTTGTCTCTTTTGGTGAAGGGAATAAGGGAGGGTTGAAGATGGGAGGGAAAGGAAAGAAGAGGTGGAATTCCAAAAATAAATAAAAAAATGAACAATTTTAAAAAATCTTTCTAAACTAGAGCTAAAGCTGGAAAGAGCATAAGTTCTAATGCAGGTGCAAGTACTGTAATTGAGATTTGTATATGATTACCCTAAGAAGTTGAAATGCATATAAGTGTCTAGAACCCTATGGCTTCTGCTGCTTTCCAAGGAGAAAATTCCTGAGTGGGAAGGTGAAGGTCCGAACCCTTTCATGAAACTCAGCTTAGTCAATGGTGACAGGTTTATGACCTTGCAGGAGTGATTTAACAGCTCGGTATATATAAAAGAAGATAGGATGACATGGTGGATCCTGTGAATCATGCTCTTTTTTGTGTGTTTTATAGCTCTCTCTTTCCCTCTGACTTAATCACAGGCTTAACAGCAAGGCTTTAATTTTCCTTTAGTTGTGCCAAGATCCTCATTTACCAGTTTACCAGACTGTGGAAGCTGCAAAGAAAATTAATACAACTAAGACTGGAAGCAAAATTAATTCCCGTTTGGACTTTTAATTGGGAAGGCCCTGAATGTAGTAGGAAAGGAGAATTTTGTTTGCCCTGTTTGCTCAGTCCTATCTTTATTTTCTCCTCACAAAGTCCAAACTTCAGTTTACAAAGGATCCAAGAAATAACAGCAAATGCTGTGAGGTTGCTTTTCTCTGCCAACCTTGAAACCCATACTTCTGGATTTCATTTATCACTCCTTTTAAACCCTGTTGGGGTCATTGTATTTTTTAATGATCCTTATCTATGCAATGTGATACGAGCTTACTTTTTTCCTTCTAGCACAGATGGGGACACTGTGGCAGAATGACACAGAAAAGGTCAGATTATCTGCAAAGCAAAGAGCCCGTAAGGCACCATTTGTGCCTGCATTAAGCAGATGACTGCGTAGACTCTATCCCCTGGTGTAAATTTCAACCTAAATTGCCTTGCCACAAAACCGAAGGAGTCGGGAAGCTTGAATCAGAACCCAGGCTCTGATCGGTGCCAGCTTTATTACAGCTCTCATCTGCTGAACCAGATACATCATATCGTTTTCCTTTGACATATGAATATATTTGGAACAAGTGAAGTTCTACCTTTCATAAAAAGGGCAAGATGGAAAGTCCTCAGTACCCGGAAACTTTCAAAAAAGGGGCAATATTTCCAAAGACGGAGACCTGATGTAATTTTTTACAACCAATTTTCATTAGTGTAATAAAACATATTTTCTCTATACCTCTTGCTACTTGACTTTTATGAACTATTGAATCACTACTAGTGAGATCAGTGCCTTTATAAATCAATACAAAATGCACAAGCCATGGATCTATATCTATCTTTCTCCTTTCCAAAATATTTCATATTGAAATACTGTAACATTACCCTGAACATTTTCAAATCCCCAGCTATTTTAGTATAAACGTGGAATCATTCTACTGAAATGAAAGCATTTCAAATTTTCATCTGATGATAGCTGAATTTAGTTTCTAGTTTGTGGTGGATATGTTAGCTATCAAGGGAGGTACTTCTGAAGGAAAATATGAACCTCCTGGTCTGAAGAAAAAAAAACCAGTTTCTTCTTCTTTGTGTGAAACTCAAATCTGTCTGTGTTCTGCCATTAGCATGTGTTATTCACCTGTTGTTTTCGGTACTTCTGTTATCTTAATCCTGAGCCCAAAACTTCCCATAGAGCTGATCCTAAAAGAATTTTGTGGTTGATGGCAATTCATGCAGTTAGGAGGCAGAACTGGCTATCCATGAAATACCATTTCATGTTTACAATGGCACTTAACTCCATTCCCGCTTATGCCATGAAGTCACAGACTCTTCTCAGACTAATTTACATGTTGTGGATGTCTAATGAAAAAAATTAGGAGCTTGAAAGGCACTGCCCATATGGGACCAAGAGATCTTTTTTTCCAGCTTACTTTAGGCTTGCTTAACTCAGAAAGCCACGAAGAGTCATTGTTAATTGCCAAGCAAATGTCCATTCAGACAAGAAAAGAAACAGCTCTGTGACTTGCACACACAAGTTTTAGATTCTTAGTCTGAAGTCCTAAAGCAAACCATGGGGTTCAAACTCTTGCACATCATTGGAAAAACTACAAATGGACAATACCCAGTAATTTGAAACGCGCACATGCAGGTTTTGCATTTTCCATTTCTCACGTATTAAATATTTTTGATTGTATGGTTTGTCCCTGGGACGTGTTTTTTGTAGCACTGATCAATTCCAGCTTTAGCTTTCAGTTAGAGGTTGCTCTAGTTCTTTATTGTACCAGGTCCTTAGACCCTCTACTTACTTATTTTCATTTTTGGGGCTGTTTTTACTGGGCAGGTGACTGGACATGGAGCTTATGGAGAAAAAGGCCAAAAGGGAGAACCAGCTGTGATTGAGCCTGTAAGTACAGATGTGGGTGAGTTTTTCTTTAGCGCTATATAACATATGTACACTGTTGATACATCATTGTCAAACCATGTTGTTCATGATAGGATGGCACTAACCTTATCCTTGATCTCTGAAACAATCACCTGCAGCGTGGATGATGCAGAAGTGAGATAGCGGATAGTAGCCTGTTCAGCCTTCTCTTTCGGTTGCACAAAGGACTAACCACATGTTCTTTAAAACAAGGAGAATTCTTGTGCAGAGGAAATCGGAGCATAGATCTGCTCTTCAGGCCATTTAGTAACTACAGCTCGGACAGACCTACAGAGATAGCTGCCACCTTAGGCACAGGTAACGCTGGAACCGCAGCTTTCAACAAGGGCAAGGAAGTCCCTCTGAGAAGTTAATTCAATGCTCCTGTGTTTAACCTGTGCTGGTAAAACCAAACTGCTGAAAGTTTAATTAAGTACTTTCTTTGGAGGTTACAAGTTGGTCATAAGCACAGTAATGGATCAGTAGCGCACAGAAGTTTTCTCAACTCCAGATAGTAGTATAGAAACGAAGTGCTTTTACAGTAGGGCAGAGGTTCACTGTAGCATCATGCTTGATGGTTAGAAATAAAAAGGTAACTGCATTTAAAAGAAGACATAAATGATTACTTAATATGTAGAAGGAGTTGAATGCCAGTGTGGTTTACTCTTCTAGAATTTTCAAGGACTGCTTTCAAATATATATTGGACCCAAATAGAAATTGAAGTTTAATTTAGTTTTTATTTCATAGGAAATGAGGTACAGAAATATCAAGGGAAAAAATTAGTTTAAGTCAAAGCCTGATAAGATACTGCGATGTGTCATTGTTACCTAAATATCAAAGGTCTGGATTCTGTGTTCCAAAAGCCCCTTTAATTCTATATTCCTACCCCAGGATTAGCATTGGGTTAAGTTGCTGATCACCAAAGTTAAAGGACTACAATAACGAACAAGTACAAGTCAAGACTGTGACCTCTCAGTCATCATCTGTGAAGGAGCTCAGAGCATGTTAGCTCATAACATGCATGGCTTTTTTTTAAACCATAGCAAGATGCAGCCCGTTTACATCCCTAATACTGAAGAGGTATCCGCTGCCCATCTCCAGCGTTGCTGGAGTTCACTACAGCTAGCTTCGAGCTTGTTGCCCAGTCCTCCTTCCTATGGGAAGCCAAATACAAGTGAGGAGCCTGTATTCGGAGGTCTTACCGTGATCTAGAATTTGGACTAGTGTCTGCATTCAAAAAGAGGAGCCAGGAGGTGCTGTAAGACCCACAATGCAGAAATGGCCAGAGCTCTTCACATCAAATTCTTTCACAGCATTAAAAAAAAAAATATTTTGGATCCAGTACTATGAGATCCCTCCAGCCTAGAAGTCTTTCTCACTTCTAAAGCCACACAGCAATTCAGATTCCAGTTCTAGTAACTGTGGAGAGAAGATCCCCAGAAAAGTTTATCAAAGCACTAAGAAATGTTGAGTTCATAGTTCAGCTAAAGAGATGGTTCATATTTTTCTCCAAGACACGACCAGTAATACCTTTTTCATCCCCCCCTAGGGTATGCTCATTGAAGGACCACCAGGACCAAGAGGACCTGCTGTAAGTAGCTTAATCACGATTTCCTTTTATTGCCTTTGATTTATTCGCTGTGCTTTGGTGATCATGAGTTAACACAGTTAATGTTGGTCTTATCATAGTTCCCAAATGGTGTATTGGGCTTAGCGTTTTTAGTAAAAACGGTCATCGCCAGCGTTTTCGGTGACAGCATGCTACAAGCTGAGCGCACGTAAAAATCACACTTCTGAATGTTGGCTATAAATCTTTGTAAGACAAAAAAGTATGCTGCCTTATAAATTATTTTATCCAAATATGTGTTCAACATAAATTTCCAGAGAAAAAGAAAGTTCAAAAATGCTGTAAGCCGTCATTCAGCTTAATGATGTCATTCATTTTTCATAGGGTCTTACAGGTCCCCCAGGTCTACAAGGTCCTGTTGGTCCCCCAGGTGACCCTGGTGAAAGGGTAAGTCAACGTGCAGATTATCCTGTGTATTCATGGTATGTCTTGCGCTCGTTGCTACAAGATCTGAAATATATATACATAGGTTAAGGACCTTCAGCGGAACTGAGGCTGATTTACTCAGCTGAGCAAATCAACTGGGAATCTGGACAAACATTTCCTTAGTGGTAGAAATATGTACTGTAAATACAGGAAAAAAGTTCCTATTTTTCCATATTTCTCTGTTTTGATATGAATTATTTTAAAATATAATAAAGCAATTGGTACAAATATTTCATATGGATTTGAATGGGTTTTTAAAAAATCAGTATGACCTCAGCTGTAACATGTAGAGATACAGAGAAAAACAAGCTCTGCAGAATCAAAATACACATGGAAATTTTGAAAGTGATGGATAATATTTAGATGATCCAGGCAGAATTTATTGGCCATATTAAATAACTTACAGCATGAGAACCCAATCCAATTATGAATATAACTGAAATTTAAGCTATTGTTTTAGTCTGACGTGTTCTCACAAGCCTTTTCTTCCTGCCACAACTGACACAATTTTGAAACAGAGGAAAACAGGCTACCAAAAAGTGTTCCTGGGTTGCATGAGTGATAGTTTACTGATGAGTCTAGCGTGTTTGTGCCGTATTTGTGTATAGAAGATGTGGAGAAGATGCTACCGCCTCACTGAATAATGAGGTAGCGTTAAAATCCCAACAATGCTTCACCTCGATAGTAAGTCTGCATCCACACGTCTTTCATAGTTCTTTCTTGTAGATTAACCAAATATATTTTGGAATTTAAACTTGTAAAACGGAAATTTTAACACATTGTAATGGAATAACTGCTGATAATACCCAGTTTTTTAACTAACTGCTTACTGAGTTAATCATAAAGAAATTCCTCACTAAATATTTCACGTGCCTGTCATGGAACAGACTTCATGTTATATATATAAGGGACACATTACACAAATAAATAATTGTAGAAATGAGTTGCCAAACTCATGAGAGCAATACAGATTTGTGCAACAAGATTCTGCTGTCAGAGTCCATCCTAATGAAGTAACATGTCTTTAAATTTTAAACATATGTGGACAGGTTTGGGATTTTACTTAAACAACAATCAGTGTATACAAATAAAGGCTCTAGCTCTTGCTCCAACTATCCTGACTACCTTTCGTCTTAGGTAAGAAATCTGGAAAAGTAGCATTCTGAGAAAATTACCACTCAGGAAAATCACGTTGCTTAATTTTAAGAAGCCCACATTAATACCTAGAAGGATTGAGAATGTTGTTTAAGCACGGAGCTACAGGACAGTTGGTTGAGAAATGCACCACTTTTTGTAGCTGCCTATGGTGCTTCAGCTTTTGAACTAAATTATATCTTGTTCTAATCCCAATAAAGGGTGTAAAGCAATTGAGAAGGGAATGAACATACCCTTCTGGAGAGGACCAGAAGTGGTCCTGCTTTTGCTTCCTTCATATAAAACAGTGTCATGGAAGAAGAAAGTGAAAACTAATCTAACCTTTAGTTTCATCTTCAGTAATGTAATCTTCATCTTCTGACCTAAGCTTTGAGATCTAATCTTCACAAAGGCTCATAATCATATGGCATAAAGTCGCTGCAGGTCAGGGTGAAGGTTCTTCAGGTGCTTTGCAAGTGCATTTGGGTTTTTTTTCTATTTTTTATCCTTATCTCAAAATTGCCTGCATAGATAAGGGTTCTTTTTAACAATTACAACATTTTATTCAATATTTTACATCTGATTTAGTAATAAATCTCAATTTAAGGTTATCTGTGCTGGGTTATTAGTGAGGAATTACTTTTTGGTGCTTCAGGCTTTTTTGAAAAAAAGAGCTCAAACAGACTGGGTAACAGACTACTGATCTTAATCCTGAAGAGGGGGAAAAGCAGCAGGATTTTTCGGATCGGCTTTCCCATTGTTACGTTCAACTGAGCAGCAGAAGGAACCAGTTAAGACAGTGAGGTTTGTTGGTCTGTCACTGCAACCCTGCAGAGAGTCGTTCTGGTGAATGAGTACTCTGTTTGGCAGACGTGCAGCAGGCAAGTGAGCACTCCTGACGCAGGTCCTTCCCGCCCTTGACAGCTTCAGCTGGTAAAAACGCCGCCTGCAAATTGCTGGGAGGAAAGGTGCAACTGTAAATCTAACTTGTCACAAAAGGCGTATTTATCAACGCAGCATGTTGGATCAATAATCATGAGCATCACGTACGCGCATTGGCACACTGCTTCAACAAAAAGTTTAGCTCTTTTAAAAGTGTAAGGGAGAATTAGGTTTCATAAAAAACAGATTTCAAATCATAGCTGCAGGACTTATGTAGCCTTTGAAAAGCCTGCTCAAAGGGTTTAAAGAGAATCAGCAGTGTTAGTTCTCCAGATCAAATAAAGCAGACACTGGAACACAATGCAGATCTCGGCTCAGCCCAACCTATGAAATCATGAGCAAAGCCTCTGTAATTAGGTACTCCGTACTCCATTTTTAATATAATCTGTAAGTAAAATAATTAAAGAGAGCAACTTTCTTCCCTATTGCTGAACGTCTTCCCCAAACTCAGCTCTTTAATTACCTCACTAATAATGAATAACATTCCCAAACCATTTGCAAAGAGAAGATGAAACCTCCAAGAGCAGCATCATGAATACGCGTGTAAGTGCGTGTGAGTGACTCAAAAGGTTTATCTTACAGAACTCTCTTTGTTCTCATCCCTTTGCTGTCTCAGGGTCCACCTGGCCGCCCTGGTCTCCCTGGTGCTGATGGCTTAGCGGGTCCCCCAGGTACCATGTTAATGTTGCCGGTAAGTCGTGTTATGATCACAGGGCAGCCAACCCCCCAAGAGGGGAAGTGTGCTTCAAGAAACGTGTAGGTGTTTTCTTCTCTCATCTGACTTTGTCTTTGGAATGAGAGATGATACAGGGTTTCTTCTATGGTGTAAGCATTTGAAGCTCATATGGTACCTTTTATTCTTGAAACAAAACATATGCTTTAGGTCCTGCATGGCTGCCAGATTGGAACCTACATGAATGTATTACACTCACCAAAATCCTCCTTATATTTTCAACAGCAGCTATTATTTGCTACTATATGTCCTAAACAAGGAGTTTGCTGTTGCACAAAGGGCATGTACTCCCAGCAGGCATGTGTACTTTCAAGTCTCCTTGACATGGAGAATTTTAAGCATTCCATGCTTAAAATTGGACCTCAGTGTCCTCTTTGAAGAGTCAGTGCATCCTTTGAATAGAAATATATGCACATAGCCAGCTCTGCTCCCACTGGAGTCAAAGCAAAACACCATCTGTTTTAGCAGGTGGAGGAACAAGCCCAAAGCTGTTAAAGGAGCTTGCAGTTTTGTGGTATGAAAAGTACTATATGCATGGAATTCATTATTCCTACGTGTACATGTGTATGGGAAAGCTCCGATGAGTACTACCATCCCAGAGAACGGATAAACCCACGGTAAATGAAGGGGCAGTATTTTTGCTATGTAAAGCCAAGTAAAAAGCCTCGGAGCTGCAGTTGCTGCAGTTCTGGTACAGGAGGCAGGTCTCCATCAGTATCAGTGAGGAAAGGATGATTTTGTAAAGTTTATTTCCTATTTATGAAACAATCAATGGAAGTTTATTAAAATAAGCCAATGCTTTTGACCTCGTGCTTGCACCAAGTTCCGTTATCGCAGCTGGCTGTGTAACAGAAGTATCTGTTTACCAACAATTAGTTGATGGAAAAATGCCACTACTCCTCAGGGGAGTCACTCCCAAATCATTCTTCCATCTGTAATTGCTGTGTCAGTTTGTTCCATTGAAGGTAGTAAGTGTGGACTAATATTTAACCTATCAGTCACTTTGGAGCTTTATTTGTAGATGTTGGTGAGTCTCACCACAAGTGATTTACCAAGTCAAACCAGAAATTTCTCAGGAAGGAAGAAATTGGCTTCAGGTCTCCCGAATTCCAGCCTAGTGGTTTAACCACCTTCCAGAATTCTTTTCCACATTTATAAACCCCACTGAGAAGCCACTGTCCTTTCATAGCAGATGACCTGCTCATCTAAAGCTTAAGAGCCATCCTGGTAGAAAGGACTAAACAGTAAAAAAACAGTAAAAATCGGATCTAGCAGTGACAGACTGTCTTGTCACAGAGATACATGCAAACCACCAAGTAACATGTGGGAGACACCTTTTGTGGAATGTGTGGCCCTTCATCATCACGTGCAGCTCTTGAAGTCATCAAAATGGGTTCAACTTTTCAATGGATGCAAGACAATAAATTTAGGTACTTTTGCTTGGAAAAGTATTTTGAAAACGCTGGCTGATTCCACGTTTTGCGATCCCAACAAACCACCTGGCCTCCTTTCAAATGATAGAAGGCTTGGTAGTTCTCATTTTAGAAGTCAGGTGTTCATCTGTGGGGGCTTAAAGCAATAAATTTTCCATCGCTTTCCAAAAAAATCCTTCCATTCTGATAATAATACGACTGGAGAGAAAGACCTCAGTTACCGTGCCAGCTCTGGGTGTAGGCAAACCAAGCAAACTGCTGCGGGCGGCAAAAGATTCATGGCCTTCATATCATCGAATCATAGAGTCATTAAGGTTGGAAAAGACCTCTAAGATCGAGTCCAACCCCCAACCCAACACCCCCAGGCCTCCTAAACCATGTCCCCAAGTGCCACGTCTGCGTGGTTTTACCTCCAGGGATGGTGACTCCCCCACCTCTCGGGGCAGCCTGTTCCTGTGCGAGAGCTTTGGGAAGCCGTGCTTCTTGCTGCAGCTTAGCGCCTCTGCAACCTTGCAAAGCTGCTGCGAGCAGTTTCATGAGCAATAACAGCCCAGGGGTGCCGCAATGAGTGCTGTAATTTAGTTTGAAATTATCAGAAATGACGCAAAACTGTTTCATTTTATATACCAAAGATTTTTTTCTAATTGAAGTCTGCCTTAAATTGAATTGCATTTTTCTGTGGGTAGCTACAAATGTACAGAAAATTAATTAATTTTGGTACTTATTTTTAATGAGGTTTTGCAGATAATTAGAATCTATTTTGGCCTCTGAAACAAGCAAGCAAGCAAACAAAATGAAAACCAAAATCCTGTGAGATCAAGAAAATATTTGCTCATAAGGATTTAGATTTGCACTTCGGTTCTAAACTATTACCAATGGGTTAATATTCATGGTGGATCCAGTGGCCCCAGTGCAGCAGCCTTCTGAAGTGAGTGGAACGAACTAAGGACTGAGAGCCTGTGTCTTTGAAGTGGTTTGCACAGTTGCAGCAAATAACAAGTGTGGTTTTAATATGGTAAATTCTGAGTCCTTTTCTTGTTCTGATACTTGCAGTTCCGCTTTGGTGGAGATGGCGAGAAGGGCCCAACAATCTCAGCCCAGGAAGCTCAAGCGCAAGCTATTCTTCAGCAAGCTAGGGTGAGCACAAGGAGCCTGCAAACAAAGCTGCCGCAAGGGTACAGCTCCAAAAAAATTTCCACTTTATATCATGCAGGATGTGAAGTAAAGAGCCCAAAGCATCGTCTCATTGCAGTAGTTATCCTTCAATAAGGAACTGGGTCAATGACGGGGGCTATTTGCTAATGCATTGGAAATTGTATTGATGTAGAATTTGTGTGCTGGCTGGCAGCTTGTTCTTGATACCTGTTGTTTTGGTTGGTTTGTTTTCTCAGATCGCTATGAGAGGCCCACCTGGTCCCATGGGACTCACTGGAAGACCAGGTCCTGTGGTATGTAAATAAAACAGGGGCACAGAGGTTTAAGAATACAGTAACACAAGTCCATGGATCTCATTCTGGCCTTGCCTGCACCTCTGTATTTGTTCTTATTTTATTTGGAAAGCAACTGATACAACTGAAGCTGTAGTTTGTATTCCTACGCAAGGTCTGCAATGCTCCCTGAATACTACATCAGCTTTTATTGTAGATTTCGGGGTGCTTGGATAGAGCACACTGGTAGACTTGAAAAACTAGCGAATAGTTTTACGTAAATAACTACGTATGCCTCTACAGTCAGTCATCTGTAGTATTTACGAAATTTCTTGTAGTAAATATGAAACTCTACAGAAGGAGACACCGAAGTAAGAGTGTGCAGAATGACCTTGGCTCAGTATTTAAGCTGAATCTGGAAAGTTCCTGAGAGGCATTCCTATAAGCAATTAAAAACCATACGGATTTCTAAAATAGTACTTTTTTACTTCGGTCCTGAATTTGGCTTGACTGCTAATACCGAATGATCTGGAAAATGGCCTTGTTGGGTACTAAAAAAGCTTAATATTTGTGCAGAGTGTCTACATGGAACACAATGGTTTTTCTGATGACGTGGGGAACAACTTTTTGGTCACAGAGAGGTTTGCCTCTGTAACCCCTACAAACACTTTAAAAGGACAATACTCAATGAAAGAATAAACCCAGGTAGGAAGCTCAGCAAGCCAAAACCGCCCGATCAGTCTTGCAATTGCAATTTCCTCTTTTAGGAAGTGGAAACTTTTCAGATTCAATAGTCCACTAAATGGCGTAAGCTGGCGTTTGCCATCTTTCAAAAAGCTATTATAAAGCATCTCTACCATGATACAAAATAACAAATGCTGCAGCCAAGATCAGAAGCTTTGGAGAAGACTAGTCTTGTCTAAATTTCTCCCAGGTGATCGTATTTATCCTCTGAGATAGAGTGAAATTCTCTTCTATAGTTAGTACAGCATCCATATTTGAAAGATCCACTTAATTTGGAAACTGTTATTTTGCCTACTGTGACGGCACAGCTAGGTTGGCAAATGTTTGGCCTCTTAAATTTTTATCTATGTCTGCTGTACTTTATATTGTCATCATGGGGATGGACGTGAAGGGTGACGTTAGCGGTTTTTGTTAGATCCGACGAGCACCTAGTTGTAATCCACAGACAAGGATACAGTCGTGCTGTTGAGAAGTGAAAGCAAGTGATTGCTGGGTAAGAGAAAAGGATGAAGCGAGTTCCTCGAGGTTTATTGTGTGCAGAAGAAGTGACAGCAGAGATACGCCAGTCACAGCTCTAGCGGCACACACAGACTGGTTTTCTCCTTGCCTCAGAACGCAATAGTGTTTTCCTCCAAAGTAGTTTCCTTCCACTCATCCCACTTGTGGAGATTTGGTCATAACTTAGAAGTGGTGAGTCTGTAGTGGAAGAAATATGGTTCCTTTCCCTTCTTTAGTGCTTCCTACCTTCTTTAATGTCACACTTCAGCAGCAGCCCGCGGCTGAATGGTAGCAATCAAGTCCTCCCCTTCCAACCCCCTCTTTTTCCCTCTCTTCTCACCCTACTTACTGTACAGTGTCTGTTAGTTTGAGAGCAGGAGAGGCAGACGGACGAACATGAGCGTAGCATCCTATTACTACCCACAGAAACACTGCCCAGGTTATTGTCCGTCTCATTGTGCATAATTATAGCAGCATAATGCAAGGGAAAGGCTGCCTCCGTGGCTCTCGCTGCTGTTCCCTCCAGCGAGCATTTTTAATAACAAAAAAACCCCAGGGGGTATAAAATAATTACATACTGTTGGAGAAATATTTTAGGGATGATAAGGAATACTCTGGATCGTGTTCTTCCATCATCCTAACAGCTTAACGTGCTTTTCAGTGACTCTTGAAAGCTACATGATACGAAAACTGTTGTAAGCTGTATTCTCAGTTGGCTCAGTAGTGCTTTGCCTCATCTTCATGTAGCATTAGAAAATCTGTTCCAGATTATGCTGTGCTCCAAACTGGCCACTCTCATGAACCCATTCAGTTTATCTAGGTGAAATTTACTGTTTTCAGGTAGATTTTAGTTAAATATCCCAGTAGAATCTTGCTGGGTCCCTAGAAACTGAAATCACTGGGTTTTACTTATATTTTTAAGCAGACCTATACAAGAGCAATTCTTTTCTAGAGTAATTCTGCCAAAGTAGTTGCTACCAGGCAGACAATTTGGCTCA
The DNA here is from genome assembly GCF_963921805.1 of Phalacrocorax carbo. Classification (NCBI taxonomy): domain Eukaryota; kingdom Metazoa; phylum Chordata; class Aves; order Suliformes; family Phalacrocoracidae; genus Phalacrocorax; species Phalacrocorax carbo. The sequence continues at coordinate 61,905,647 of NC_087518.1, read as the reverse complement.
CAGGCTCCGGATTATTCATGATTAGATACGCAATACTTACAAATAGTCAAACATGTTGGGGCTATTTAACAAACTAATACACTCTTTCCAGCAGCGTATTTAAATCAAGAGACCTGCAGGATAACATTCAGTCTATACAGACAAAATAACTGTAGAACCGCTGTAAGCAAGGAATTCATTTGTGAAGACTGGTATGGTGCTGACATTGCTTTGTATGCCTTTAGCTGAGGCATAACCTGGCCTCATAGTCATGCTTTCATGTTTTAAAAGCCTTCATGAATTTCTGTATGCAAAGTTCAACAAACGAGTGATATTAATAGCTGTTTTGCTTCTAAGCCACCAGGAGGCTCTAGAAATCCAACTCTTTAGGCCAAAAATGTTGCCAGATCACAGTTGCCAGAAGCAATTACAGATTCTTGGTCTGTCAGTTGTTTGTGTGCCCAGCTTATTTTAAGAATGAAATAGTTGGAGCTTTTACTCTTAATATGAAATGTGTTTTGTTAAATTATTAGTAGCTAATAAGACACATTTAGAAATGTATCAGTTATTGAAAGTCTTAAACAAAGCACTGTCAAAGCCCCAGGCTAGCTTCAACTGAGTCTCGAGTTCATGTGCTTAATTAACATAAAATACTAAATAATTGTCTGCCTACAGATATTAAATGTAATCAAGTATATTAATTAAAAGCAGAGCTTATGTCAGGGAAACCCAAACAGGCAGCCACCACCTACCGAAGCCACTTTCCTCTCCGCTGCCAGTACCAGCTCCGAATCAGATTTTCAGTTTGCCTGGGACTTGGTTCAGTACCTGCAAGGTCAGGGGGTTCCACTCCAGGATGCCAGACCCAGCACTAAGCCGAGCCATGAGACCACCTCTTTCGTCCAGTGGTCACTGTGGTGAATATAGGAGGATTATCAATTTTCCAAGGTCTGCAAGATTCGTCTCCTATTAAACCCAAACATTTGGTCGTGGCCTGTTTCAGAGGTCAGGAAGGCAAATATTCTTTTGCCCATATTAGTAAACCCCAGTACGTTCCTTCTCTGAGCCGTGTTCTCTGTGAGCACGTTGTTTTGTTCTGTCTATTTTTATGAGACCATTGTTAAGAAAACATGAACTTCCTTTGACTAGTTCTGCCCCAGATTCCACATACGGTATCTTACCCTGGATAAACACCTGTTTTAGGGCTGTTTATGAGTAAAACTTACCCTGAAAATTTGTATCATCATTTAATTATAGTAAAGAGATGCAGTTATATATATTTTCCACTTCTTCAGGGCCAGATGCACAAAGACCTTGATTAAAACATCTCTGAAGGTCACGACAAGATTAGACAGGGTATTTTTCATTGATCATAGTGATCTTTGGATTGAACTCCAAGACTCTGATAGCTTCTGTACAACACAGAAACAGAGAAAGGTGAAAAGAGGCGGCTTCCATTTCTGTTGCCTTCCCTACAGCAGACACACTTGTTTGCGTGACTTACGTTCTTCCTGTACTCTTATGTAGCTCTCAAATATTGATACAGATCAAAGGGTTACGTTTGATGCTGTTCAGCTTGATGGGAGTTTTCTTTGGTAGTAGGAGGGGTTTTGGCCCAGTGAGGCCCAGGGTCTGGACAATGGTACGTCAGGGTCCATCCGCAGGATCAAATGGTGAATTCACAGCTCCTGATGAAGAGGGGATTTTTTGTTTTTTCTCTCTATAATTAACGTCTAAAAATAGTAACATTCATTTAAAGAGCTTTTTGTATATTTAAACAATATGTTTTGCTTTTTTCATCAAGGGTGGACCTGGAGCAGCAGGTGCTAAGGGTGAAAGTGGTGAACCAGGTCCCCAGGTACAATAAAATTGCCTCTTATGTCTGAGCTTGTTTATCTTTACGAAACTGCTTTCCTATCACTTAGGACAGATCAATCAATGATATGCTTTCTGCGTGCAATTAAAGAAAAAATAGCTTTTACAACACTTTCCTAATTAAATGCAATAGCTTGATTGTTCATTTTGAAATACGAAAGTAACAATCTTTATATAAGCAAGAGCAGTTATCACGGGTAGATTTTTGTTGCGTGAAAACCTGTTTTAATATTGTCACTTCAGGCTCATTTCTCTGTTAAGTAATTATATATCAGTGTGCAGTTGTATGACCTTGGGCTCTGATCTTATCAGGTCTCATAAGGTGAGAGATTCAAATTAGTTGGTAATTAAACAGGATGTTTTCAAGATCGACGTGGCATAGCTAGAATAAGTCTTTAGGAATCAGTGCATGCTCTTCTTCTCAGCTCACTATTACGGCGGCTCCTGTGCTGTGATGTTAAAGAGAAGCACATTGAGATCTTTCAGCTTAAACCTCAAAGTAATAGGGGGATCTTAAAGAAATCATGACAGGAGTCTCTGGAACAATGATTTTGCCAGGTCTCAGTCATGGAGTTGCTACATTATTAAGTGCCTGTCTTAAAACTCCGCATGGATATTTGCTGAAGAAAAACAAAGCAATTAACCAAAAAAGCTCTCTGAACGGCTGGTCAGGCTTCCAGTTTGCTTACTTACATTTTTAGTATTTTTTTCTCGTCCTACTCGGTATTTTTGGGTGGCTAGTCCTCTACCGTTGCTGTTTTCACCTGGGGAAGATGCAGTTGGGTGGGGGGATGAGAAAGCTTCCACAGAAACATGCCCACACAGTCGTCAGTGAAAGTTACGTGTGTTTGGAAAGTGGAATTAGGTTCTTCAGTCTGGGGTAATTTGGTCTCCCTCTAGATAAAACTGCTGTGTAAAGCTAAGACAGCATGTGAGCCGTTTACCGGCACAGCTCGTGTTTGTGGATGAATTAGGGGTCTGAAATAAGCACTCTTTAGTTTTCATGAAATAATTATTCTGTGACTAAAATAATTTTGGCAGGAGAGGAAGAAGGGTTTTTCAAACCGCAGGACTGAGATCTTCAAAGCCACGAAAAGAATGCAAGAATCTGTCATGTTAAAAGGACCAATTGTGCCATGTGTAGTGCCATCTCATGAAAACTAGTGTTAAAATTGGTCATGCTGAGGCCAGTTTGGATGCCCATTAAAACTAATGGGAATTTGGAAACCAGAGGCCATCTCCTGGGAAAGAAATGCAGCTTTGTGTGTAAAAACTTATCTTGTTCTTAAGGTGAGATGTTTAACTAGCTTTTTGCTGACATGAATGTGATTCTAAGAATTACACTCTTTAAACTCAGGGTCCTCGTGGTATTCAAGGTGCCCCTGGTCCAAGTGGAAAAGCTGGCAAAAGGGTAGGTAGCGTATGGATCAGTCCCGCGCTGGGTAAATAGTTTCTATTTAAATATATTCAAATATTAACCGATTCCACTGCATTTTTGAATGTTTGCCGCCTTGGGTTTTTGCAGGGACGTCCCGGAGCTGATGGTGCCAGAGGAATGCCAGGAGAGCCTGGTGCAAAGGTAAATAATAATGAGACCTGAAGCTTTATTTCAGTCTTGGAATAGGCCGGACAGATTTTATGTAGGTACCACGGTTTCTTCCAGGCCAACCCAAAATTCTTCTCTCAAGTGAAAATACTGAGGTTTCAGATAGCTGGGTCAGATGCAAGAGCTGAGAATGAATCATCCATTTAGAATATGGTAATTAATGGTAATGGCTGGTAGTCTGACCTTGAAGTACCTTGATTCGTGGGGCATGATTCCTCTCCGAGTCGGTTTCTAGTTACAGAGTATCAACAGTAGTAAAGTCAGTTTTGCAGCTGCAACCTTCTCATTTCAGTGTAGACTCCTTTTTATAAACAGCCTAATTACAGCACAGTGAAAAAGTTTGCGTGGCCTCTTCTCTTGCTTTAATGCATAGAGCAAATGTTGTGAGTTTGATCTATGCGCTCCCCTCCATGTGTTTCACTCAGTAACAGAAGTGTACGTATAACCAAGGGTAGAAATGAACTTCCAGAGGGAAGGAACACTTTATTAAGAGTAATACAAAATGAAACAGTCATTTACTGAAGCTGTGGTTTCTCCTTTCCTAGGGTGACAGAGGATTTGATGGTCTTCCTGGCCTCCCTGGTGACAAAGGTAACAGGGTAAGAAAAACATGTATATTTATACAACAACACATTGATACCCTCACAGAAATAATGCACTATTCGTTAAGAATTGCACTAAAGACTATGGGGAATGTTAAAGCAGCACGTCAGCTTTTTACACTACGGAGTATTATCTGTATGGTCAGGTAATGTATTCCCCATGAAACATTTTGGTAACATCAATCAATCAATCAACATGTATATATATTAATGATTTAAATATATTTTCAGAATTCAGATCACTTCTTCAGCTAGGTTTTTCTCTAATTTTTCTTAGTTAAGGAATTTGCCCGTTGGATTTAAAGTGATTGTTAAAGGAAGTAGTAATAGGAAAAGGAAATTAGCACGAAGTGTCTGTATCAGGAGCACGACAAATTTTAACCTGCTGAGAAGCTTGCTCAAAAAATACATTTGAATATTTGAACTGCAAACTGAATTGTCCAGTGTGGCTTATCCCAACTGCTGCAGCTTAAAGAAAGATCAGTCAGGACAGACGAGTTAGGAAAACCTGAAGTAATACTTGAAACAACCAACGCGCTTGCTCCGTGTGTCATACCAACCTGTAGGATGAGACTGCGTCTTTCCTTACAAAGAGTAGAAATAATCACAGCAGGGGATTTCTGCTTTACATCACACTCTTAACGTAGATGCCAGTAAGAACATACTCTACTGAATGTGCCTCCCTTGCCGTTGTCCTGGTAAGCGCAGCGCGCCATAAAAGAAACAGCGAGTGGGAATCTCCACAGAGCCGTTCCCGGACGTGCTAAAGCTTGATGACGGAGGCACGATTAGAGCTCTCGCCCCCGCTCCCAGCGCGTTACAGCACAGTTGCTGCACTTCCCAGCAAATCTCAGCTGCGCTGCTGACTGGCCCGTAAGGTAGTCCTTCGCAATAGCCTCGAAGGATGCCCTTTCGAGTTCTGTGTGCAATGGGAAGAGAGCTCCTAGCGTCATACCGAAGTGCCTTGATCCTCTTCCATCGTTCCCTCGTACGTGAAGAGTGGGAAGCGAGCAGCGCACCGCACAGCCGGCGCCCCGCTTGGGCGGCCAACCGGCAGAGGGGGCTACGCATTAAGCTCTTGCCGCTGCTCCCCTCTTGGAAGGCTGAGCAGAAACTGGTTCGGAGTCAGGGAACGTGCGTCGGCTTTCCAGCGTGCAATGCTAGAATTGTCTGTCTGTGGGACCTTCCAGGTCATAAAGACTTTTTTTTTTTTTTTTCAAATATTCTATTTGTTTCATATTTCCTAAAGAAATAAAAAACCTAAAATAGAAGTGTAAGTTTGGGTTGAAATTTGCAAAATAGTAATGAAAATAATGACTTCTTTTCATCGTTTCTTTCATCCCACTATTTAAAAATTTCTGCATTCTCATGTTTCTATGGAAATCTTCCGTAAAAGTACAAAATTATCTTTCTGAAAGCAGCTCAATTCAAAGCCAGATCAGATGGCTGTAGCTCTTCAGCTTCCTATACACTGACAGCATATAATGCAAATATTCAGTTCTCTTTAGCTTGCAATAAAGAGCACAGAAAGATGAGAGAAACGCTTTTTCTGTCGTAGTTATGTTTCAGCTGTAAGAGAACTGCTGTTGAAAACCCGTAACTTTAGAGTAGAAGTTTTAGGACTACTTTTAGAATTAGTCATGTTTGAACTGTGAGTTGCAGATTGGATGTCTCTCTGAGGTCATGCCTCTGTCAAACGCAAGTTGTCAGACAGGAGTTACTGGATGACATTCCCTGACTTCTAGTGTAGGGGAGGTCAGACCACATGGTGTAATGCTCCTTTTAGCCTCAATATCTATGACTGTGAACTTTTCTTATTTAGATATACGAGGTGCATGACCCTTCTCCAATATAAAAGCAAGACACTATATACTAGAAGAAAAGGTCTAAGGCAAAAGAAATTCAGGCTTTAACAGACTATTTGAAGGAAAGAATTAGAGCATTGAAGGACTGATAATGATAAGAAGTTTTGTTCTTACTGCATGACAATACCAGGACACCGAATGCAAGCTCCTAATCTAAGTGCCATGTGATTGCAAGACAAGAAAGGTAGCCCTTGAGGGGATGAACTACTTCAGTACTTGAAAGCTGAAGTCAGTCTTCACCTAGATATTAATGGGAAGCCAGAGCACAGACCATGTGTCATCCCTCAGGAGTGTCATGTAGAAAAATACATGCTCTACCAGCAGATCATGTTGAGTAGTTCCAAAACTTAGCAAATAATAGAAATTGCTGTATTAATTCATTTTGCGGGTATGAAAGTTCAGTTTATAGTGTTTTATTCTCTCCCATGCGTACTCCAACATACAGAGGACAGAAAGGCAGTAGAATAAAATCCTGACATCCCTAATATTAGGTAGCCCTGGGGTAAGAGAGCAAGTTACCTAAAATTCCCTTGGAAAGTTTGAAAGAGTAAAGAATGGAGCCACTAAAGAGTGACTCCATATATATCTGCTAGGATCCACAGCAGTGGCCAGGCTCCTTGGAGACACTGATAAAATTAAGGAAAACAGCATGAATAGTTGGGTTTTGTCCAATGCCAGAAGGAAGTCACAGTCTAAAAACCCGCTGCCCAGAAAAAGGTCAGTCAGTGGTGTCTGAGCTATGCAGCACACTAGTTCTCTTTAGAAATGGGGAAAGAAAAATAAATCCTAAAAGCATGGTCCAGAATCGACTGAGGCTCTGCATATATAGACTTGAAAAGCCCCAGCCTCTGAGGGGAAGTGTGGAAGTCTGGCTGCCTTCCAAAGCCTCAGACAAATCAGTCCCAAGGCTCTCAGTGACTGGTGCCAGGGTGCGGTGCTCGGAAAGGTGGTCAGTGTGCTTCACCGTGTACTTTCCAGGGCCCAGCAACTGGGCTATTAACTTCTGACCCACGTACACATGCCTTATTTTACTGGCAGGAACGCGTTGTGTAGGGGGAGGGGGACGGTGCCGATGGACAAAGGAAAATGTGGGTAACGCTGCCTGTTGTAGCAGTAGTTTGTGTGTGCTCTGGGGCCAAGAGTAGCTACAGAGTGAAATTTTACAAACACAAATAGTTCATTGTTTCAATAATCATTTGTTTTTATACTAGTGTAATAAAAGACTTTGCGGAGTACTAACCTACAGATTTGTATCATTGTGTCAAGACGTGTTTTGACACATCAGGCTTCAGCTAACACATTTCTTTTCGTTTCCCTTCCAATCCGTTATTGTTTCCAGCAACAGATGTCTTATTTTAACAACTTACCTTACCCCACAGGGAGACCGTGGCCCACAGGGACCTCCTGGCTTACCTGGTGAAGATGGATCAAGAGTAAGTTGCTATTTACACAGTAAAATCTGCAGCGAATCTTCATGTAATGGGAATATGGTCATGATACATGTTCTTGTTTTCTAAAACTTCTATTCCCTTTATACAAAAACAGGGAGAAGATGGGGAAGTTGGACCGAGAGGTCTCCCAGGTGAAGCTGTAAGCAATGCTTTCTTATTCTTCTGTTTCTGTTACAAACAAAAGTCACTCTCAGACTGTTTTTTTTTCTTTCTATTGAACAGTTCTGAATTCCAGGTATGAAAATTCCCGCATGCGTGTCTGTACAGAGGACTGATTCTGGCTGAAAAGGAAAGGAACAGTTTTGTTAAGGGTGAAACACTACTTACAGGATTAGAATTAAGTCAGGGATATGTCCAGCCAAGTACACACAACTTCCAGAATCACAAAGGCTATTTCCTATCCTATTGTGTAAAATCAGACACTGCAGTCCCTCGTACATGAGAATATAACCAAGCTCCTGTTGCTTTGAAAATGTTTTCCAAACATCTGTTAGAAAATAAGGCCTGGCTTCTCCTCTTTTTTTGCACTACTGTATTTTTACACTTGTTTCCACTGCTGTCAGCTGGAATTCTGCAGGTGCTGTCACTGCAGAGCAGAGTTCTGCATTGCAGGCAAGAAATCAAGCCTCAGAAGGGGGAATTTTACCCTAAATGTGTGATATATGGCTGCCTACTCGCAAAGTAGGAAGGAGTCGCCGCAGAGTCAGAGTACTAGTGGTTCGTAACTACATCATACATGAGAGGACTGGAGACTCAGTCCTGCCTACTTCAGCAGCGTGACATGAATGATGACACAAATGATGAAAACTAATATTTGTTTACATAGTACCAAGTCAAAAGATTATGGTACAGACCAAATCTTGCTCACCTTATTTAGGAGAATAGCCCTTGGTCTTCTGTGGAATTTTTTAGGGGTAAGAGGAACAAATGTGATCTTGGTTTCCAGAATGCCTTTCGTTTATTGTCATAAAATTATTACTACTTTTTAATTATTTATTGGATCTTCACTACAAATGAAAGCACTGTTTTGCACTTAGAATAGTAGTGTAGAGTGTGACAGACCGTCATGTTTTCTGAAGACAGGAATACAAACATGTATGCTACTGTTCAGGTCAGACCTTCAGGCCAAGACGCTGCTGAAACTTTAGTGGAAGATGCTGTGCCAATGTTCTGCACCAGGAAATAGAAATAGTTATCTCCTGGCGTTCCCTGAAATGCCCATTACAGCAGCTGAAAAAAAGCTTGCCCTTCCACTGACATCCTGTTCAGACATATGGTGGCCTTCAGGAGACTCTCTTACCTGGGGCTTTTTTCCTTTTTTTCCTTCCTTCCTTCCTTTCTCCCGCAACCCCCATGCTGCCTTCCCCTCATCCTTCCTACTCCTTCTGACGTTCCTTGCCCAGTCCTGCTCCTGGGTCTCTCTTTGTTCAGAAAAAAAGCATGCAAGTATTAATAAGTGTTTCTTGTCTGACAGGGTCCACGGGGATTACTGGGCCCCAGAGGTACGCCTGGTCCCCCGGGACAACCGGTATGTCTGAACTGTCTCGTATTTGCAATTTCCAGAAGAAAAATAGAAGCCCACTGAAAGCTGCTCATGTTTATATTATTTGTTGTAGGGCATTGCAGGTGTTGATGGACCTTCAGGCCCAAAAGGAAACATGGTGAGTAAGCAAGCTGGGAATTAAAAAGGGAGTGGATTCTAAAAATCCTTCCCACATTCTCACATCCTTGCCACTATGCCATCACTTCCGTTTAATTAAACTTTGCTGTCAAAATATTCAGATTCATTATGATCTTACATAGAGAAGAGAAGCCTTCTATTACTTAGTTTTCAGCCCAAGGGCCTAGCCATGCTTTCTCTCAAGCTCCTTTAGCACCATGGACTCCAGTGCCTAGGTCCTATGTGTGGGCTGTTATTCTCAGTGAAAGAAAAGGCTATGCTATTCATTAGCATGAAAAAATATCATACTGGATAGGAGGTTGGTGGTAGACTTTAAAGAGGGAGGGACAAAGATGAGTTTGTATTCCTTTCAGTTCTGACAATGAAGATCTGTAGTGCAGAAATGCAAACCTAATGCCCTGCTATTTTTTTTTTTTTGCATGTTAGGGTCCTCAAGGGGAACCAGGACCTCCTGGTCAGCAAGGAATCCCAGGCCCACAAGTAAGTGTAAAATAACTCTCAAGAAATGCGATGTCATGTGCAGCAAATGTTTTATAAATGGAAATTACTAAAAGGTTAGCTTTTCATGTGCAGAACTGATAAAGCTTCAAGGATTTTATAAATAATGCTGCAAATGTGCCGAAGGCGGTGGGAGCAGAGTTTTCAAGTAAGCTTTCAGAGGGATTTTTCATTCAGGAGAAAAATGACTCATTCAGTGTTCCTGGAATGCAGCAGGAACGGCCACACCTGGAGGAGGGTTCTGAATAGGATCTTGTTTCAGACCTACTGCCAAAATAGTGGCTTGTGCAAAAGCCTCACACAAAACTCCTGATCTAACTTGTAAGCGGGGGGAAAAAAAGCCACGTCTATTTGCCAGTGTGTTTAACCAGATTAATGAGGGACCTTTGGTGGGGTGAATGTATGTATATTGTTCTCCCTGGTTTCTCACACTGGTTTCTTTTTAACAGGGGCTTCCTGGTCCGCAAGGTCCTATTGGACCTCCTGGTGAAAAAGTAAGTTACAGCATTATTCTGGTATTTCAGTGTCAGTTCTGTGCAACAACCTTGCCTATGTGCTTTAAAGGCTTTGCTGTGTTTTACAGAATAGTAACCTAAGATCTAAAAATCAGCAGATCTTCCTGAAATCATCAAGTAAATGAACAGCCAATGGAGGCCTGGCTTTCCTCTCACATACGCTTTTTCACAAGCATAATTTCCTCCCTTTATTTTGGATGAGTTCTCCATTATTAGCTCCAGAATCCCATCTACAATATTAAACAGGGTGTCCCTGTATGTAAATGAATTTCACAGCAAGCTGTGAAAATTATTTCTATTAATATCTTTTTTGCAACAAAGCTTCACCTGCTCAAGCCTGAATCCGTTCTCTTTTTTCAAGGATTATATTTTGGCATAACTGCAGTGTAATTGGCATACTGCAACGTCACTTGGTGGTTTGGTCCCGATCTGTTTGTACGTGGTCTTGTGGTTTGAAACGTGTCTTCTGTTAATTTCAAAAATGTCACTACTGAATTTTAGGCTGATTTTACTTTTCTCCCCTTTTTGCTGAATTCCTCTCTATTGATTCTTCTTTGATTTTGCTCCCTTTCGCTGTTTAGTGTACACTTTATGTATATGCTGATATACTTTATATACTTTAGTACAGACTTTAGGGGAAATTGAAGGGGATTTTAGGGAAGAGCATACGTGCTTTTCACCTGCCCATGGGCCTCAGAAGTATTATTCTAGCGAATGGGCTAGGTCCCCAGCGTATGCGTTCCAGAGGCACCATGCCTTTCAGCTATGAGCGCTGGGGTTCTGTAACCTGTACACTTGGCCTTTGATCTTGTTGGTGTCTTTAATATGGTGAATCCTTTTATTCCTGAAATTCTAAATAATAGGGGTTTTTTTACACTGGAGGATTCTTCCCCACCTTGTGGGGGGTGTGTGTGTGTGTGTTTGTAGGGTATTTCCTGAAGCCTGTTCTCAGGCAAGAACCTCATTGGAAAATACGGGTGATTTGTATTGGCTAAAGATTGTAAGAGCTGGCCTTGTACTTACATATTGTATGACAGTATCTTTCTGGGTTTGGTTTTGTTATATTTTTGGTTTATCCCTGATATCCATATCAAGGGATTTAGGTATACAACATTTTCTATCCTTAGCTCTTAGACTTAAATGTATTGGATATGGGTGTTTTTTTTTTTCCTTTTTCCTTCCTCGTTTTTTTTTTTAATTATTATTTTTCTTATAGCTACTCTACACCTGGGGTGGGTTCGCCAGTTGTTTTAACAGAAATTAAAATACTAAAAAGATTTAAGGTAGTTTGCTGGTTTAGGATGTATTGTCCTAGCAAATGATAGAATGTTTGCGGTTGTTCTGAAGATGTGTCTCTGTTACTGCGTTTAGGGACCTCAAGGCAAGCCTGGCCTTCCTGGCCTTCCTGGTTCTGATGGGCCTCCTGTAAGTAACCAAAGATTTCATCCCTTGAATCTTTAAATACTTTTACCAAGTAATAAATGTTTCTGGATACCTGTGTTGCAAAAAGAAAATGGAGAGTAAAAGCACTGGTAGTCCTAGCTGGCAACAGCATTACAAAATCCATCTAAAACCCCTGTACCATTTGAGCTGTTAAAACTAAGAGAACTACATTTTTGAAGCAGCTGGTAAAAATGGCTGTGGGCTGTGAAAATGTGGTCCCAAATGGTGACATGCAGCTGAAACATCTGCAGGGATGTGTAAATAACCTAACTGACACACAGAGGGCCAGATACTGTTTCACTGTCGTCCTACTCTGTCAGTACGGCAAAGCAAGTCATCTGTAAAAATGCTCACCACTTGTTTTCTGAGGAAGCATAGAGCAGACTAGATCTTTCTCCGCTTCCTGACCTAACGTGCATATTACAGCTTTGGGCTTCTTTCACTGTCTACGCTGGGACAGACCTAAGGCAAACTTGAGAGTCTTGTGATCGCCAAGGAGTTCAGCTTAGGTCTGAGGATGCGTTCACTCACGGGAACAGAGAGTGCAACCACCTGAGCAGCGTTGCTTACAGTTCAGCCGTTAAACTTAACTGGAATTATTGTTCATAATGACATTCATATGCACTAGTTTTCTTGCACCAAAACCTTCATCTTTTTATACCCCCAAGAGCCACTAGGCCGTCAGTGACTTCTCAGACCATCTCTCTCCTACCCATGCCATTTTGCCTTAAAATTTTTTTTTAGGTTAAATCTGCGTTTCTTAAACCTGACTTTCAGCAGGTTTTTGCTAGGATAAGAACAGAACTGACTGGAGGGGTTTCACTGCCTAGATGCTTAGATTACAAATAAAGAGTTGTACCCAGAGCTCTCACAATGGCTCTTTTACCGGCCAAAGTACCATTTTCATGGGGAATGTTAAATATGCAATGATAGTCCAGCTGGAGGTCTATATCTTGAGTCATTGTCTAAACATTTGGACTTTCCCACTTATCCTTTTCTGCACAGGGGAAACAATATTACTTTCCAAACATAAGCATTATTCTAAAATCTGCATCTTTTTAGACCTCGAAAGCGGGGGGGAAGTGCTGTAAGAGCTATTCAGGTGTTAGCTCAGGTCTGTACGTGATACACATCCCTGCTGCGGTGGGCTGACCCCAGTCAGCAGCTAAGCACCCAGCCAGTCACTCGCTCATTCCTCCCACAGCGGGATGAGGGAGAGAATCAGAAGATCCGAAGCAAGAAAACTCATGGGTTGAGGTAACAACAGCTTAACAAGTGGGGCAGAACTGCACACACGAGCAAAGCAAGGAATGCGTTCCCTCCTCCCAGTCTGCAGGCAGATGGCTAGCCGCTTGCTGGAAAGTTGGGCTTCAGCACAAGTTTGGGTAACTTGGGAAGACAAACACCATAACCATGAATGTCCCCTCCTTCCTTCTCCTTTCCCTGACTTGGATTGCTCAGTGTGATGCCATATGGTACGGTGTATCCCTCTGGTCAGTTCGGGACAGCCGTCCTAGCCGTGTCCCCTCCCCGCTTCTCGCCCACCCGCAGGGGTTAGAACAGGGCAAAGAGAAAACCTCCATGCCCTACAAGCACTGTTCAGCAGGAGCCAAAACGCCGATGTGTCGTCAACACAATTTTAGTCACAAATCCAAAACACAGCGCCAGGTGGGCTGCTGTGAAGAAAATTAGCTCCCTCCCACCCAAAATTGTCATCTCCCTGATGCACAAGTGGCTTTGTTGAGAAGGAAGGGCAGGAGAGGCAGGTTAAACTGAGTGCCTTCTAATTGATGTGACCTATTTACGACCGTAGAATTACACCAGCGACTGAAGGCGATGAGCAGTACCTTCCTGACTGCAGTGAGCTTTGTCGCTGCTCCCGTGATAGCTGTGTTAAGATCAGGTGAAAGCTCAAGAGCATTTTTTTCAGGAGATCAGGAGAATTCTTGCTGCGCTATCTCGTTTCACTTCTTTGTGAGAAAATGTCCTTCTGTTTTGAAGGTGAGATGTTAAAAGCGGTGTATTATACTGGAATTAATGGGAATCTAAAGGGATACAAATACGCCCTCTAATAGCAGCATTTTAAAAGTCATTTAATGTTGTAGAGACCTCTGATACTGGACGGAGGTTTAAAGTTTAGGACAGGAGAAAACATATTCTAGGAGACGAGGATTAAACAACTGACATACGTACATTTTAAAAAACAAATCACAAATATTCAGTGTCAGTAAGACGAACTCTTTCAAGGCAAATTAAAAATCACTGGTAAGCAAGTATCAAACACTTTTAATAATTCTTTTAATAAAGAACACATTTTAAACTGTTTTCCGAGGCCAGAAAAATGAACGTCAGCACCAGGTGTTTGTCATGTAAGATTAACAGCCACATCAAAGTCGTATCTCGTTTGACACACTGAAAACATTTTGGGATGTCAGTGACACCAAAACATGGATGGTTTTAGTAACTGGCTACGTGTTACGTGGGACCGCATGCTTGGCGAAACTGGAGATTTACTAAGCTCCTCTAATAAGACTGACGAACATCAATAGAAAAATGATTCCTGAGTGATTCTCATAAAGAGTGATCTTCTATTAACCTTTAGTTTCACTAAATTTCCTTTAAATTTTGTAGCATTTTACTGTAAATTCTGTCAGAAAGGAAAACAATGGATTGGTTAGTCTTCTCTGCGCTGCAGTATTGACAACAGTGATACAGACCATAAACATATTTTGTTTTTAAAGCAAGTCACTGTTTAAAACAGGCGTAGAATATTAAAACTAGATCAGCCTTCTGTTGGCTTCTGCAATAAATTCCATAATCTTTTAAATAATTTTAGGAACGTCTTCATGCTGTAATATTAATCACCCTGCTTGTTTCCAGATCAAATTTGAGTGTCTTGCATTAAAAACCTCATATTGCTGAAGCATCAGCTGAACACAGGGGGCGATCAGGGTATTCCTGAAAGCATTGGCATTAGCATAACCATCGCCCAGCTTTTCCTTTGTTATGTAAATTGAGTCGGTATTGAAAGGAAATTCTTTCCTCAAAATGTTGTGTGTGCTTGTTATAATACAGAGGAAGGGTGATTAGTGACCTGAAATTCAAGTGTTTAAATAATTGTGGGTTTATAATAAAATTTCACTGCCAAAAAAAGAGTATTTTCCAAACGAGATACGTTTCTCTTAAATCAGGGTCATCCTGGCAAGGAGGGTCAGTCTGGAGATAAAGGCGCATTGGTGAGTTTTAAAACTTTTCCATTTATTTACATAGCTTTCAAGAGAACCTTTGGCAGTTTTTCAGCTTTATGACACGTTTGTTGCTCTAAGAACCATTTAGGAAGATAATAGAAAACCGATGCCACGCTCAAAACAGCTGTGTGCAGATAAACATACTTCTTATATTCTAAATGTTATAGAGATTCTAAATAATACAGAGATCACAATCAGTTTTACTTTAATAGAGTAGAGTTGGATGGGATGGCAATCATTAAAAGTTGCATACATTTGATATAGAACGCTTGCAAATAGTCTGAGTTTACAGTCCCATCAAGAGAGCACCCGCTAGGGTTCTTCAGAACCTTGTATTCTGAAGATTTACAACTGTGTGCATGCACACTGTTATTTTGAGGGCACAAGAAACAGACACGGTCAAGTCAGTGACTGTGAAAAGTCATTTCTTCATGAAGCACTGAATGGTCTTGGGGCTCCTTGGAGTGTTCTGCTTGCTTAATATTGACCCTTATGTACCCAGAATAGCACCCTTTTTGCAGTACTGATTTCAGTGGCAATACTAAAAGGTTCTTTCTGGGATAAACAGGGCATTTCAGAAAGCACAATTCCGCTGACACCAGCATATTACCATTTGTCCAAAGTGGTGTTATCTGTTAGAGGCTTGTAGATTTTACCCCCATTTCTTAAGAAAATACAGCTTACGCAGAGCGTTTCTGTTTGAAAGTACAGGTCTGTGACCACCTGTCAGTGGCTCCTTATGCTGTTTTGATAGAAAATTTGATAGAAAATTTTCTTTCTCGGAGATGCTGGCAGTCTAAAGGTTTTGTGAAAAGACAGCTGGAAAGGGATAAAAGACCTTATCAGTGGCCCGGTTAAGGAAAGGATTTGTTACCTGTCCATCTCAGGCTTCGGAGAATCAACAGCGCAGCTCAGCCTCGGGGGCAGATCTGTATGTTCCTTGCTGCCACTGTTCACAGAGCTCAGTTTCTTTAGACGCTGCCAGCAGATTGCATAGTATCCAAGTTAAGCATCTTTAAAATGTTCAGCAAACAGTAAATAACAGCACGCTGACACCAGTCAGTAGTGATAGCACCAGCAGCCTTTCAGCTTTCAGGTTTGGAATCTCTTATTTTTAAAGACCATGATTTTTATTATTATCATTATTTTGATCTCAGCTTTTGACTTGTGTCATCCTCGTAATTAACATACAAATTTTCTCCAGTAGGACACCACTGGTTTCGAATTGGCATCTTTTCGCTTGGTTTTGTTTGTTTCTTACAGTTTCCAATTACCATTGTTGCAGATAATTTGCATTGTGGGTGGATGTTTCCCAAATATACAAGTAGAACCAAGTTCGTAATTTTATTAATAGCTTCATAGTGACATTGAAGGGTGCTTTGTGATGCCATGACTTTTCTTAGTGGCAGGCAGCCCAGTGTTATTTTGATGTCTCACACACGACTGCTGCGCTATAGTGAGAGAACAAGGATTAGACTCAGAAGAGAGCTGCTTGCTAACCACGTACTGTACAAACAAAGGTTCTTTACTCCAATATATTTTAGGGGCCTCCAGGTCCTCAGGGTCCCATTGGCTATCCAGGTCCTCGTGGTGTAAAGGTAAGATTTAGTTACTGGATTCCCCCACCCCACCCCTTTTTGAATACATACATGTGTGTAATTCTTTATATCCTTTCTTTAGGGAGCTGATGGTGTCCGTGGTCTCAAGGGATCCAAAGGTGAAAAGGTAAACCTGACTGCACTGAATTCCTTTCCCTTTTCCTGTGTTCCTCCTTTCACTGCAACGTCTTGTGTCTCCTTCACTACAGTGTGTTTCCTCTTGCAGCAGTGGGTTTATTTTTGCCTTACCCAAAGGGCATACCAAGCCCAGTTCATAAATCAGTGACCTCCATGGTTATTTACACTGGTACAAAGCGAATATAAAACCTTTGGTTATGGGAATGGTTTTGGATCCTCTTCACACCAGTTTAAGTAACTTCTCTCTAAGGTGCTCGTACGTAGACAATTAGACATCCCCTCTCTTGTTAACAGATGCTATAGTGGATACTGAGAAGCTTGTGCATCAGAGAGATTTCTGGTGATAATAGTATTAATTTATCCGTTTTGATAGTGCTGTAGGCTAGATTTTGGGGTTTTTGTGTACATCTTCCAATGGCTTTCTAGCTTCCGGGTATTTTTGCCCAGACATTCGGCTTTGCCGAAGTGATGGACAGCCCCAGCCAGATGCATATATGTGAACATGAAGAAAGCTTTCACATCCCCCTGATACCATTAATGCTGTACGTAGAGCTCTTACTAGAGCAAACACCAACTACTGCGACCTCTACTGACTTCTGATGGTCTGCAGTGGCTGAGACCACAGCCAGTATTGGTTTAAATTCCCACTTCCCTCAGCACTCAGAACGAGAGACAGATAACAAACCCCATCAGTCACACCTCCTGACCACACAGGCAAATTCAGCCTTGGGGCTCTGGTGGCTTCTCTGTATATATTTACAGCCATTTCTAAAGCGGACGACTCACGCTTGCCAAGAAGCCTCGGTTTCAGCACTAGAGATCTGTCTTTCAGGCTCAGATGCCAGGAGCTGCTGTACATTTTCAGGCTTTCCTACACCACAGTTTGTCTAGCCTGCATACTCATTTTAGAGTTGCTCATTAAGCTGAAAAAGAGTGTGTTCGATGCCTGTGGAGACTCGATGGTTCAGCAAACCAGATTTTCTTGTGCCTTATTGAGTGATTTATATCCAGCTAGGACAAAATATAGGACTCACATATAAATAAGCTTAATATGTGTGTGTGTATATACGTGTGTGTTTCAATGATGACCTGATTAGCATCATCTCCACAATATTTCTGTGCTCCTAAGAATGGATCTCGCAGTCGCAGTAAGACACTGAACTCTCTTGAATACCTCAAAAAGTCACACAAAGGTATTTCATAGGTTGTCCTCCCAGTGATTTAAAGGTCTGGTACCAGGCCTTTTGTAGTGAAATTATTCGGGTGGCATTACGTGGGGGAAAGCACTGTAAGAGACAGAAATAAGTGAACTGATCATTCAGGAAAGCCTCTGTAGATCTGGAAGGGTCCCAGGGATATCAGAGGAGCTCCGTCGCTGTACTGACCGGTAAATGTGACTAGAACTCTTTAGCTATTTTAGTTTTTGTTAACAGCAGAAGAGGAAACAGAGCGTTCAGCTCTCTCCTCCTGCATGGAATAACATCAACCTCTCGTAGATCCCAATAGCGGGAACCTCACTGTGAAAGCTGAAGAAGGGTTTCAGTTCATTTGGCAGCCATTTGGTCAGTGGTTGGCACACGGTCAGTCCTTTCTGAGATGTTACAAAGTGTTCTCATATAATTATTACTGCCCGTGGCCATGACTGAGCAGCTTTTACAACTGAAGCTTTTTTCATGTATCCTGTGCTCTGCCTTTTTCACCTCTCTCTAAATTTTAAGAAAGACCACCTTGAAGTTTTAATTTATGCAATATAAGATGATCATATTCACCATCTGGAAAGCATGGGAAACGCGCTTTCAGAGTGGTTTTTAGTATATTTTTTTCAATGAATTGTGATGGATCACCTCATTTTTTTTCACATGAACACATACTATAGAGAAACTGTATTTGCTTTATTATTTTTTTTAAAACTTTAACGTCTCCTCGCCTATTTCGAGTTGTTTACCACTAGCAAAACTATTTCTGTCACCCTTTCTAGGGTTACTTGCTGCATGCAGCATGACTACTTCTGAACAAGGTCAAAATGGCTTTAGCCTTGCAGTCTGTCTCAGTTACTGATCAGGAAGAAGAGGAACCTTTTGTGGACCCAGGAACGCAAAATACAAACTGCGTTTTCAATGTGAGGGTGAAACAGAAAGCCTTTCTTGTTTTTTCTCAGTAACGTGGAGCACAGTATCAAGCTTTCCTGGCTTTATTGACAGTCCAAATATTACTCAGATTCTAAGCCAGCAATATTCAACGTATAAAAAAAGCTAACAGCATCATAGCAAAACGTTTTACTATGTGCTCATTCATCACAAAGACCTTTGCTCCCAGGAGGTAACTAAGCATCAGATAAAAATGCAGTCAGTAGTCTTTGTTGTCTGGATATTGGAGCAGCAGTTGTGTGATGAGTTAGACTAAGAAAGAGGGAACCAGGAGCTGATCAGTTATGCTAGAGCAAGCAGTGAACTCCACGGAACAGCCCTGGAGATTTTGGTTTGTATCTGAACTAACTCATAACGGGTGTAAAGGAAACCTGTCGGAGTTCTGTCTGCTTGTACTTCAGCATGGAGACCCATCCAAATGCTTGGAGTAAATTCCCTGCCAGCATTTACTAGCCAGTAAATAAGTAATTCTCACTAGGAATAACAATAATGCGCACCTGTTTTGCCACTGTATATGGATTCAATCTTAACGTCCACTGGTTTTATTGCTTTCTTTCAGTCACATCAGCCAATGAGAGTAGGCAGAGCTGGGCATTGCCAGGCATCGAACTACTACACAGAAATGCCTGCTTCTTTTAGGTTATGTGTGTTAATATATGTCTTTTTTTTTTAATTAAGATGTCACAACCAGCCAATGTTTTGATTCCTTTCATTATCCTATTAAGGCACTAATTTAAAAGAAAAATTAATTAAAAGGGAGGTTCGGCTATCAAAAAGAATAACACTGAATAATTTGCCACTGATTTTTTAGTTAATTGAATGGATGATCTTGTTAAAAAGAGTGATATTCAAAAGAGCCGAGAAGCTAAGAAAGGACTTTACAAGATAATTCATAGTAAAACAGAAGAATTATATTGTCTCTATCTTTAAGCAGATTTTGAACCGCTGTTATTAGGAACTTTGGAAGTAAAAAGTCATTGTACGTAGTGCACTGACATACTTTCTCTAAAAGTAATAGCTATATTGCATTTTCTGGTGTCTGAAGTTCTCACTTTATCTATGTAAATTATTTTTTTCTGTAGTGAATGTATTTTCTTATTCTGCCTGCAGAAAAAAGCAATCCTCACTATTACTAAAAGTTGTTACACCCATTTCTGCCTTTTTTTAGGGTGAAGACGGTTTTCCAGGATTTAAAGGTGACATGGGCCTTAAAGGTGACCGGGTAAGCATTTATTCATAGCCCATATATTCTGAAAAAGTTTAAGTGATATGATTACAAAAGGATCACTGAAGTGAGCAAATACATTTAAACCAAAAATAAAATAAAAGCTAGTAGCTTAAATTCTTTCTATTCCCTGTGTGTGCACAGATTTGAGCCAGAGATTTGCTTCCTGTGAATCAACAATGGCACAGTTATAAAGAGGAAGAGAATGTCAGTCTTGGATATCCTTTTCACTAAGCTTCCTCCCAGGGAATCTTCTTCTCCAGATTCCAAGATCTCTAGTATTTCCCTAAGGAAAATTAATCTGTCCAGGATAAAGATGTTTCCATTCCAACCTAGCATCCTGCAATCTGAAATGTTGAGTATTTAGCCCAACGGGCACTTGCTTCCTTTCATGGGAAGTATTGAGGAGGTTCTAAAAAACCCTCTCACAAGAGGCTCCTGGCCTGTACCTATTGTCTATATACATAAACTACTGTGAGGATGGTATCCACATAAGTAGTTGGATGCAGACATTTTTCTTTCTATGGGCTGTCAGAGTGCCTTCACAGGAATATGGGGAAGGAAAAATAAGAATACAAATCCAAATGCAGCTCTGCTTAGGCAGAGGCGACTGGGCCCTTACACTTGTGAAAGTAATATTCAGTGCCTTGCATTTGTGTAATGAACACAGATTTCCTAATTGGAAACTGGACAGGGCTTTGAGCAACCTGATCTAGCGGAAGACGCCCCTGCGTATTGCAGAGGGATTGGACTAGATGGTCTTCAAAGGTCCCTTCCAAAGCAAACCATTCTGAGTCTATGATTCTATGATTCTGATCTCTATTTACATTTATTGCAAACTTATTGTCAGGTAATTGTAGGTAGTCTCTCTAATATATGCATAAAGGCAATTGTTCCATATTTATAAGGTGGTGTATTTTAGGGAGAAGTTGGTCAGCCAGGTCCACGAGGAGAAGATGGTCCAGAAGGTCCAAAAGGTCGAGCAGGTCCATCTGGGGACCCAGGTGCTGCCGGTCCAGCTGGGGAAAAGGTCGGTAGCCAGATATCAACATAAACGTGTCATTGCCTCATAACATAGATGGAGCCCATGATCTTCATCACTAAAAAAACCAAAGCCTCCAGATCTGCAAAAGCTTTAGTTACCTAAGGGTAGCTTTTATGAGACACTGCTAGAGCAGACCACCAGAGTTCACATTTGAACAAGCATTGGGAGTCATTATTTTGTAAGTATACAAAAAGTTATAATACTTCATCGGCACGTAAGGCAGCTAAATTCTCGTCCCACATTACGTACAGTGCACACCAGCTAAGGAAAGTATGATGCAAAGGAAACAGTTGGGCACAAAGGAGGATAAAGGTGCTGCTGGAGAGGGAATTAATACTCACAGTCCTATTATGACAAATTGTGACGTGAAGATTGTTTTAAACAGAAAATGTATCCTGAATAAAAATCCAAAATAGGCTTGGCAAAGTGAAAGGGGCTGTTAAAAGGGAGGGCTGAAAAAAGGATGGCGATGTGAAATACAGGAGAGAACAAGCACAGAGATAAGTACAAATCTCTGTAGAATCCTGACCTCGACAAAACCCACTTGAGATTGATACAGGGGAGGGAAGGAGGCTGAGGAATGCGTGTGTGGGTGCCATATCTCACTGGGTGAGAGCATCAGAAAAGGTCATTTCAGCAGTGGCATTTTGGAAAACTGGGAAAGAACGATAGCATAAAATAAACCCAAAATGATGATTCGGAAATGTGTATATTGTATTTCACAAAAGTGAGACGATGCTGGTGAAAATATTTCCTTTTAAATTTTCTGGTAACTGTGGCTTTAATGCTAGTTCTCTCTTGAAAAGAATAGGCCAGAAGGTGCATTTTACATTTCTTTCTCACTTTCGCTGTCTTGAAAATAGGAGCAGTTAGTATTTTCCAGCAACATCCCGTCTGACATCACAATTAACTATTTTCGCTGTCTTTTTATCTATATATGGTCTTTTAAAGTATACATTGAAATCTTAGTAAGTATGTGGTACTACTAAAAAGGTAACAAGGTTCACAACTAAGAGTTTTGCCAGGAAGGAAAAAAATGTATTCAGCAAACTTGGGAACAAACTCTTCATCAAAGGTTGCTACTTTTTGCAAGTATGTCATTAGCAGAAGTTCAGAAAGATGTTAGGGTTATAATTTGAGCCTAATGTTGTTATAAACTTTTAGCAAAGTACATACCCGAACCCTCAGTTCACTCATTACAGGAAGGTTTTATTTCAGGTTTACTTAACTATTGGGAACTATTTATGCATTCACGTTCTCCACAGTTTTGCAAGATATCTCACCGGCTATTAGGTCACTGAATTGATTCATTAGGTCATGGATGAAAGAAGAGATAAAAGAAGAAACTCAGAAGTATTCTCCTACATGAATGCAAGCTGAGTTCCCACCAGAAATCAGTGTACTCAGTTTTAACTCGATCAGCAAAACAATCTGGTATAATAAGGGTCATATTATCTTCACCTACAATATATTTCCATTCTCCAGAAAGAACTGTATTTTTCGTCGCAATGGTTGTTTTCGGTATCACTGACCTGACAAAAATGTAAGAATATTAGGAATCTTACAGAGATTTGTATTGTTGTCCTATCTGCAGAATAATTAATTGCCTAAGGACATCTACAAAATAGTCCGTCTTTCCCAAGTGTTTATAACCTAAGGAAAAAACCCAAAGTAAACCAAACTAAAACAAACCAAACTTTATTTTATAGTTCTTCATATTCAAGTGACTCAATGTGAATATAGATTCATGTTTTCAAGCTTTTCTTCTTCACTATGACATATATGGGACTCTCACAGTCTCACAAGTCCAGAATCTGAAGCCCTAAGTATTGGAAGATATTTGAAAAAATTATTGGTGTTGATAACACTCTTACCTGGGCTTGGAATTGTACACCCGAGGTTTCCCTTTTCTACAAATATTTGTACCTTTTCTTGCCCACTGAAAGTCAAACATCATCTGTGGATATTCTGTGGATACTTGGCCAGAACGGAGTGGGTCAGAGGAGCATTCTGTGAGGTTGGGCCTGTGATATTTATTTTAGGGCAAAGACTAGAATAATCTTTGCGAACTCTTAGACCTCCCCACAATATTAGGGAAGGGCCTCTGAGACCCATTTTCAATGTCCTGTTCCCTTGTCATTCCTATGACTTAGTTCATGCAAAGGTGCGACTCTTCCATAGTAATGGAAGTACCAGGGTAGTCCACTACTCCCTACGTTCAATTCATGCCGTGACAAGAAAACTCTCTTTCCCAAGTAGGTCTAGGGCTGGATTTGCTCTGTAAAGAAAATGCCAAAAAAATATAGTGCCAAAAAAATGAGGAGCATATCAGAAAAGAGCTAATAATCGAAAGCCGTCTGTATCCACACTCAAAACCTAGGCAATTGGGCTTGCTTGATCATCAAATCAGGGACGAAACTTTCGGTGAGTTTGGCAAGAGTCTGATGCATTGTCATGCTGCAGAACATTTCAGTCCTTATAATGCATGCAGCTTCTTTCAGTGTGGCACATAACTGGCAGCATTATAATTATTTCCATAAATTGAAGAATTCTTCTGCAATAATTTCTCAGCCAGGCACATGCACTTACATGAATACCCAGCAGCTTTATTCGTGTGCTGCATTTTTAAAGAATAGACGTGTTTATTTTGGCAACTTTCCTTTCCCATACAGGTGTCTCCTTCCTCTTTTTCATTATCTTTTTCATTCAAAGATGATGGAGAGTGGCTTAGTGACAGCATCCGCCAGCTCCCTCAGCACTCATGGGTGCATCCCATCGGGGCCCATGGATTTGTGAGGATCCTGTTTGCCTCGGTGATCTCTGACCCAATCCTCCTCAGCCAAGGGGGAGTCTTCCCTTCTCCAGACTTTCTCTCTCCCCTCTGGGGGCTGGGGTGCCTGAGGGGCAGCCTTAGCAGCCAAGGTGGCATTCAGTCCCTCTGCCTTCTCTCCATCCTGTGGCACCCACCTCGTTCAGCCATGGGCCCACAGTTTCCCCAGTCTGTCTTGTACTGCTGATGTATTTGAAGAAGCCCTTCTTGTTTTCCTTGACATCCCTTGCCAGATATAGTTCCAAGTGAGCCTTGGCCTTCCTCGTGGCATCTCTGCACACCCTGACAACATTCCTATATTCCTCCGAAGTGGCCAGTCCCTTTTTCCGCATACTGTAAACCTCCTCCTTTCTTTTGAGTTCCTCTACAAGCTCTTTGCTCATCCATGCAGGTCTCCTGGCTCCTTTGCTTGACTCCTTCCTCCTAGGGGTGCACCAATCTTAAACTCGGAGGAAATGGGACTTGAATACTGACCAGCTGTCTTGGATCCCTGACCTTCTAGCGCCCTAACTCATGGGATTCCTCCAAGCAGGTCTTTGAAGAGGCAAAAATTAGCTCTCTGGATCCTGAACTCCACCATCTCATGGTCACTGCAGCCAAGGCTACCCCAACCCTCACGGCCTCAACCAGACCTTTTTTGTTTGTTAATACGAGGTCCAGCAGCACATCTCGCCTCGTTGGCTACTCCACCACCTGTGTCAAAAAGTTATCCTCGATGCTCTGCAGGAACCTCCTGGATCGTACGTGCCTCACCACGTTGCTTTTCCAGCAAATATCAGGGTGGTTGAAGTCCCATGAGAACGAGGGCCTGCGATTGTGAGGCTACTTCCAGCTGTCTTTAGAAGGCTTCATCAACTTCCTCTTCCTCATCAGGTGGCCTGTAGCAAACACCCACGACAGTGTCACCCATATTTGCCTGCCCCAAAATATTTACTCACAGGCTCTCAACTTGTTCTCCTTCCACTCCAAGGCAGAGCTCGATGCATTCCAGTTGCCCCCTCACATAAAGAGCAACTCCCCCGCCTCGCCTTGCTGGCCTCTCTTTCCTAAAAGGTTCATAGCCAACCGTGACAGCATTCCAGTCCTGCGAGCTGTTCGCTGGACTGGGATTTTTATTTAAGTTGAGGGAAATAAGCCCACTGGTGATTAATAGTTAAAATGAGACATTTCTTTAATTGAATATTATATTCCATGAAGTATCATTACTCTCAGTTGTGGGAAAAATATTTTCTGTAGAAGTTTGCTGAACCACGAAGGAGAATAAAATAAAATGTAACACTGCCTTCTTATTGCAGGGTAAGCTCGGTGTCCCCGGATTGCCAGGATACCCAGGAAGACAAGGTCCGAAGGTGAGCTGTAAATGAGCCGTGTACCTTGTGCTTTGACATTAGTCATGATGGCAGCTGTTTTATTTGTGTGTTTGGGGAAGCAGGGTGTGGGCATGAAAGCAAAGGCCATCTTTCACATTTTCTTTCCTGGAAATCATGTTCTGAAGTAAAATCTTTAAAAATGTTGGATGCCTAAAGCAGGCTCCTCAAGGAGCACTGTCTTTCCTCTTCTTAATTCTGCCTTCAAACCTGTGCCGTCCTCTCGTGAGTTGTGGTTGTGTGCAAGCATCAGGCTGGCATGCAGTGAACAATTTGAGAATTGAAGGAGCTGCTGATATGCTTGAAAGAGCGCCATATTGACCCCTAAATGGACGCTGATAGCGGTGGCAATTGGCCGTGTGGTACAAGGATTCCATTTGTGTCATTACTGTGTCTTCCGTAGAATAAGCCGCATTTCTTTGAAACGTACAATTTACAATTTTCATTATGTTTTCCTTTTGCTTCTCTTAAGACAAACGTGACAAAACCCAACCCTGAGCTGATCTGTGTGCCTACCTCTATCCTTCAGCTACCTTTTAGGTTTTGATTGCAATAGAAAACCATACCGGTGGCTTCTGGTTTAAGTGAAGGCTCATATTTTTAAAACATTTTTATGGAACATGTTTTTGAAAAGGTCATCCTACCACAGCTTTAGTAAATGGGCACACTAAATTAATTGCAAACTCTCTTTTCTGAGATTAGCAAGAAAGAAAAAATGGAATAAAAACATAATTCTACAGACATTTCCCAGTGAAGAGGAGGCCATTAGGGAGACATTGCATCTGCAGACTGCCTCAGAGGTGATTCATCTAGGGAAATATTGCGAGTAGAAGAATCCCTTACCCCTTTTACATAACTGAACAATCAACCTGCAGTAAAATCCTCAACTTTGCTCTACTTTAGCGTCTATTTTTATTTTCGCATTTGAAATTATGATTTTTTTGGAAGAAATACAATTTTCTGGCTGGCTAAGCAAAGGGTTTTTCTGACTCTGGCCTATACTTTGGCCCTTTTCAGTCAAGTGAATGAACTATCTGAAGAATGCTTATTCTTTGAACCCTCTGAGTTAGTGAAAAATATCAAAACCATCTATGGAAAGTATTCATGAGAATTATTCACCTTGAGAGACATGGTTTTTCGCTTCAGTTTCGCTTTTTGTTCTCCTTTAGAACTGTCTTTTGAACAGTCTGGGATCAAAGAGGCTTTACCTTATTCATTCCTAAGAACAAAAATGATATAACGCTTCAAATAAAACTCAATTGATTCTTTTTTCAGCGAAGACTTGATCAAGAATTTCATTACACTCAATTTTTATCACATTCAAATTGGAGATAGTTCTCAAGCTGTATTCACTGCTTGCTCTTCTAATTCGTCACTTAAACTTCCAAGGAAGAGTAATAGCTACAATACATCAAGTCCTTAGAGACTTGTTTTGAAACTTATTCACAGTCCAGCTCAAATTAACATAAGAGAGAGAGAAAAAAGGAAGCAGAAGAAAAACCTATTAGCTGCGTAAAGCAAATAATACAGGGAGAAGACTTCTTGTCAAAAAGGGTCACAGCGTTCTTTTGGTTGTCACTTACTTGCTTTTCATTATTTTTCTTGAGAATTGTTCTTAGAGTACTGCCGTTATCTGATAATTTTCACTATATTTTTTCTCCCGTCCAGTCCCTCTTGATTAGCACAATCACAAAAAGTACTGTATATGTAAGATACTGACAACCAAGTCATGCCTATTGATGCCTGATCATTAGAGTTTGTTTTTTCCTCTGGCCTTTTAATTATAAACAGTCTTGGGCTTCACAGAGTAGAATTTCCAAGGTTTTATTCACAGTTTAAGTTATTACTGGTGAAGAGTTAAAAAGAAAGACAGTAAGAAGGAAAGAAAGGAAGAAAGAAAGGAAAGAAAGAAGGGAAAAAAGAAAAGAAAATCTCCTACTTTTCCTCCCACCAGTGAGTATCAGTCAGGGTTTCGTTAGAATCAGCACCAGTGAAGTTGGACTGCGCCTAAGTCATTAGTGGGTAATTGGAATGATTGTGTGAAACAAGATTCATTAAAAGGAGAACATAAGTAAGACAAAGAGAAAAAAGGAAAAAATACTTACTGACGTTTCAAAGAAGAGCACCAAGAAATTCCATTTTAAGTGTTTGTTACATAGATTTTATTTGCCACTGAAATGCTCGTAGCGAGCTGCGGAGATACAGAGGCGTTATCACGGCAGGGAGGCCGGCCGGTCAGTTTTGGCTGACCAAACCAAACAATGCTTTGCTTTTCATCTCCAGTCACTTAAAAGTATATTTCACCAAGCCTATCACCTCTTTAATCCCAAGCCCCTTATGACAAATTAACGCCTTGGCAGGTAACAAGTCTGCTGTCCCTCTGGACCCGTAAACCAGAAATAAATAGTACTGCTCCGACTAGACTGGGCAGTTAGCGGGAGGAGAGGGGAGGAAGAGGAGAAGCAGGAATAACGCCTGGGAGCAGTTTCTGTATATGGGATCAATCTCCCCATAAATCTTGCTTATGAGATGAGCACATGAGCACGTGTACAAATGGCATGTGTCGGTGAAATGAAGCCGGCCAGCGGTCAGCCTGCAGTGAATAAAGCACCTGGAGTAATTTACAGCTCAGTAAAGCGAACAGAGGACCGCTGTTCAGATGTGGCAACACCTTGCAATTATTTTGCATGAAGTTATTTTGTGAAAGAATTATTACACTGTGAGGCAACAACGCCTTGTTTTTTTCCTCTTCATTATGTTACAGTTATTTCTAGTGGGCTGTTACTGATAATTTCTTTCCTACTGTTAAAAATGGTGCAGATTTAATGAATACTTTATTGTCCAGTACGATGACAAATAATGTCCATTCTACACATTGATTTTTTTTTAATGCATTCTGGACTTGAGGCGTTATGGTAAGTTAATTTGCAGCTATTCATCAGAGCTGTCACACTTGCGAGTTTGACGTGTACAACGTACGTGACTTCGCAGGTGTGCTTTACATACCAATTAAATGTTGCCTGTACTGCTGTTTTGCTATTGATATCCTCTGATATTTGCATTGATTTCTTACGTAGGGCTCAACTGGTTTCCCAGGATTCCCAGGTGCCAATGGAGAGAAAGGTGCAAGGGTATGATAATTCATGCTTGCATGACCCTTCATTAACCTTTGGAACTCAGTGCTGTGGGAAGTCGCTGAAAGCTCAGGATACAAGTTACTATCTAAAGAACTATCAAAACAGGCTTTTCACAGTTAAGGTGAACCTCTACAGTTACGTAGCAGAGGCCATACTGAGGCACTGGTTCTCATTCTTTAGGGTGTTCACCTAACTATACAGGAACGCAGACACTTTCTCGCTGTGCGCTGCTACCAGAACTAGATATTTGAAAAAGAGACAAGAAATCACCTTTGCTGGAGCATCTTTTTTTGACAGTATGGCTGAGTGACTTGGCAAGGCCTATTTTCCCGTATCCCATGAATTATCCTGCTACGGTGCAATTTACCCTCAAGGAAATTCAGCTTGTATTTCATAAGTACTCTGATTTGCTACAAGCTTTTTTATAGGCTGAGCTTTGAAAATGCAAAATATACCAGAGAAGATGAAGAACGTGTACTAGTAGGTATATTAAAAAAGAGATGTAAAATGACAGCTTTTGCTGCTTTGTTTACTTGAAGCAGGTGAGGGAAAATGTGTTATGCATACCCTTCAAACTGTAAAAATGAAATTTAGGGTAGAAAGAAGGTCACTGTCCTGTTCTCTCCAAAGCTCAATTGTAGGTAGCAGAACATGTTATTAGAACGATTATGAAATGAAGAGGATGAGTCAGAATTCATAGATGATAGCAACTTAAAGTCAAACTGAAGTAACGTATATCATTGTTCTTAAGAATCTGTTTTTATTTGCAGCCCAAAACCAAGCAGAAATTCCTGTTTTTAAGATGAAGTATAGGAAATTCAATTGCATTTGCCTTGCTTATGTATGATTTAAATTCTTCTTGTAGTATTTTAGCTAAGATAAAGTTACGTTGTTCTGGACAGACACAAGCAATAAAACAATGTTCAGTTTGTCCTTGTTGGGAAACATGAGATGTGACTGCTAATCAAGACATCAGACTAAAAAAACAAGCAAAATAATAACATCAAAAAGCAGAGTTAAAATTATGAAAATCTAATTATATTGATCTGTTGTCAGGCCTTCATAAAGCTTTCAGTTCAGCTATGGCACTAACCACATAACTAACACCACCGAACTGCACGCATCCTTAAGTATTATGCTGATCATCAGCGAGAGAATAACTGCTGGTTTTGTAATGTCGATCAGGTATTATTAATCTTGCTCAAAGGGATATCACTGTGTTTTATGCTACCATGCACACTGGTACTAGGAAAGGCAGTCATTGACCCTGAGTACTTCACAAGCTCTCTGGCACTTTCAGAACAACACATAATTTTTATTTTGATAAGTGAAATGAAATCAATATTAAAAAAAACCCCTCGAACCCACAAGAAAATGCTCAGAAAAAACAGGCGAGTGCATTTAGTTGGTTTCCAATAAAAGCAAGCTTTACGCTGAAACATCTCTGCTGGTTTTCTGTCGCTGTTGTGGTTACCTCAGAGATTAGAAAGTGCCAGTCATCAGGTTCCTTTTTCTACCTGGAGAATACTCTCTTGAATTTTAAGCTTCTTTGCATTAGAATGCACAGCAATCCTAATGCCAAGCCTAAGGAAAGAAATCTGTTCAGTGTGATTAAGAGATATATTGAAGTAAAAAATTAAGAGCTAGTGTTCTGGCGAGCCCCGTACCTCTGTGCCAGTGTGCAGAATCCTGGTACGTATTGCAGTCCCTACTCCTGCTACGCAACGAGAGAGGCTTGCCCTTTCTTTGCTCTGTTAACCTGTGGGGCTCTCCATGGGAACCTGGGGACTTCGTCTTCAAGGCTCTTATTACCTTGGAAATGATACCAAGCCCTTTAGACTACTGCAGAGGGACTCTGCTTGTTCTGTGCCATCTTCGCTACTATTTTAAAGTGGTTTAAAATTGTGCTCCTGCCTGTGACAGAATCTGGCTCTGAGGCAAATTTAGCGCATTTAGCTACAAGTCCCAGTGAACTCAGAAAGATAATCAATTTTATCAAGGACCGTGATTCTGTAAATTGAAATGCAAAGGAGGTACTTAAAAGATATCATTTAAATCTAAGGGAGTTGCACTTTGCCCCTGCTTCCATTAAAAAAAAAAACCCAAAACTTTATCTCACAAAAGAGTGTCTGCTAAGGTGTTTCTGTGAACTTTTCTCTGCAGGGACTGCATGGGAAACCAGGCCCCAGAGGACAGCGAGGACCAACAGTATGTACTTTTGCTTTGCAGTTTAGAGGCTTTCAGATATTATTTGCCTCCACTATACTATGAAGAATTATTTTGATTTGATTACAGTACCCAGTAATTATCCTCAAGGGCATCTGTGTTAAATTGACAGGGTCCACGAGGCTCCAGAGGTCCCAGAGGTCCCACTGGCAAACCAGGCCCCAAGGTAACTGTCAAGCACACTGGCTAGACTGGCTACAGGCTCTCTCTTTTAAAGAAAATAGAGGTCTCGTCTTTGAACATACTGTCCTTCCTTTCTAGGGCACTGCAGGCAATGATGGTCCTCCCGGCCCACCAGGTGAAAGGGTATGTGAAAGCTATTTATGTACCTGTTGGTTTTCCCACTATGTAGGAGTGGGATTTGAGGGTGGGAGGGTTGTTTTATTTCAGTTCTCCCTCTCATGTCTTTGCCCTTCTTCGACCAGAGTAACCAGAACTAACAAAAACCTGAATTCCAGTGACGCTTTCCATCAGTGCGAAGTTATGAACGGGGTGGCTGAAGTTTGCTGACAGCTTCTTCCCTCTGTAGCTCAGTTCTGTACGAATAGGACACAGAGGATACATACACGCTCCATATGATATCCGTGCACTTCGCATGTATCCGTGCATGACAGTTGTACTTGCCAGCCTCCGCTCCTAAGAACGCCCCGTTCGCTGCAGCGTACTGCTTGATTATGGGGTTTACAAACCGCCCAAGCCGCCTCCAGAAGCTTCGTTGTTGAAGCAGCTGATTTTTTTTGTTCTGATCAGCTATGAATTCCCCTCAACCTACTTTCTGCATGCTTGAGAAATCCTATTGTGCTTGCTAAAATCAAATTTTCTGCTTGCTATTATATTACCAATCAATACACAAATCCAATATACAGCCAGCCCATTACAAAGCAGTATATAGAAAAACAATATTAATAAATCAGATTTGTAACAGCAGCACTTGAAAACCATCTCAGATAGTGGACATGCTCTCTGCCAAAGTATTTCTGCAAAGCTTAAACTTTTCTTCTGCAGTCAGATTTCACTGGGCTGCTCACCTTTTGCACGTAGAGAATCTGCAAGTCCTTCCCCAGTGCCCACCCCCACGTCCCAGTGATCTCCAGAAGTCGTACTCCTCAGGAGGGAGTTCCTTGGGCATTTCCCCCTGATCCGTAACGTCACTTTGTTACACGATCTCCTTGCTGAACGCAGGCACGCGTGGCCTAACGATGCTGGCAGAACAAGAGCAGGCTGTTTTTGCAAGAACGACTAAGGAAAGTGAAAGAGGCAAACGGCCGTAGGATCAGACCACGTGGTTTGATGGAGTTCATTCCTGGAGATAAGGGCATCCATAACAGAAATGGTAACGAGAGCATGGCGTGAGCGTGTTCTAGAAATCTCAAATCTCCGGTTTGTGTGTCTCCAGAAAGCAATTAAGGTTCATTTTGTTTCATTTATCCTCAGCAGTTGCAAGTAGAGAATTAAAGAACACCTGCCTAATATACATACATACAGGAATGCCCAAGCCTCCATATCTAACGTCACGTTTTTCTGCTTAAGAAAAGTATTCCTTTCCTTTTGGCTGAAACCCGTTAAAGCATACGCCAAAAAAACTAGAAACAAAAGTTTTAGTTTACTAAAAACCTTTAATGCTCATCATTTTAGCTCCTCCATTCCCGAAGCAGAATATTACTTAACTGTCCAAGAGACTGGTCAGTGGAGCAGGACAGTGGTTCCTGCAGCGAGGAGGAGAAGTAGGCTAGAAGAGAAGGAAAGTTGAGGACTGGAGGACCAGACCGTAGCCAGTACGTGTGGAAGGCAACGCTCCAAGGGAGGCTGCAGTGAGAAGCTGGAAGTGCCTCTGTATCAAGCAAAAGACAAGGTACCAAGTGCAACGAGGACAGCAGGCATTCGTGGAAATTGGATGAAACGGGGATGACGTGGCAAGTAAGAGGGAGACGCAGGAGCAGGTACCTGGGGTTCAAGAGAGGAAGGAGTTAACTAGGACGTTGGCTGTAGAGAACTAGGCACAGGCCAAGAAAGGAACTGGAGGCTGTTTTACACTGCGGGGGAACACCAAAGGCGGGCTACCAGAAGGTGAGCAGCAGAGACTTGTGAAGGAGGAGTTTGCGACAGCTCCAAGAGGTTGTGAGGAAGAGAAGCTGTGGGGGGACCGAAAACAATAAGCAGATCAATCCAAGATGAAAGTATCCCTGGAGAGAAATTGATTACAGCAAAGAGATGAAGAATCGCAGAGCTCGACATCTCATATCGCTGTGTAATATAAGTGTGAGGTATCTGTCTGCTTCCCAATAGGGGTGAATTTCAGCCAAAAAATAAAGCTGTCATTTCTAGTCCCCTGAGGCTATTTCAGGTACCAGGCATGTAAACATTAAATAATCTGTCCTGCGTAGCTGCTGTTAAAATTAAATTTAATGACAAAAAAAAAAGAAAATGTAATTTTGATAACATGCTGTTAGTATTCTGGTGCTTTTTCTCACATAATCCATCAGTCCAGTGGCTTGAAATCTGCAAGCCGTATTGTGAATTAAAATTTAAAAAAGCAAATCTTCTTTCTTTAAAAAGCCTCAAGATTTGAGGATCAAAGTACAATGGGAATTGATGAGAAAGAAGGTGCAGCGAACGGTGAAACTCTGAGCTGTGCTCTTGTAACGCAATTCCCGAGAGATACCAATTTCGTTCATATATTTGGTACAGTAGCTGAGTCAATTTTAATAGTTTTCCTCTATAAAACTCAATTTTTTTTGGAAACTTTATGCTTTATGTTATACCCAGAAGCAAACAAGGAAAGGTCATTTGTTCACAGAGACGGCAGAATGAAGAAAACCCAGACCCTCATACAGAACATATTTGTGTGTTGTGGAGGTTTCAGTAACAGCCTTACACTTGTTTTGGAAGAGAAAATAAAAAAGACGGATAGTGCAGGAAGATCATAGAGATTTCTTCCTCTACCTGGCGCTTCTTGGTTGACTCAGATGTACTGTTACAGTATAATCAAGGTCTACCCTGGCATGAGATGCGCTGAAGGGCAAACTCTCCTGGGCTGGGCACAAGGGACCCTCTCCCCCGGCTGCGTTGCACACAGCTCCGCCTGCGGCAGGAGGCAGCCGTGCTCTGGAAGCGAGCCTGGGCTCTCGGGAGCGAGGCTTGCGGGGCTCAGAAGCAGCCGGCGCGTTGTCAGAGGAGCAAGAGGGTAGCGTAATTTGGGAGATGTGGCCTCCTGCGTCAAGCCTTTTGCATCAATCGTCAACGCTTCGAACGTATTTTGACAGTCAATGTGTTAGCAAAACCAAACGTCGTATATACCAGTACAAGAGGATGAAGTCTGGCACGGTGTGAGTAGGGTACGTGGCTCGGCTCTGGGGCCGTGCAGAGTAAATAAGGTTTTTCAGGTTGCTACTCTTTGACTCGGCACACTGAAAACTAAACAGGAAAAATTCTTTTAATAAGCTGACACAGTCCCTTTCAGCATGTCAGCAAGCAACTTTAGAAGCTGGCCTCTGTTTTGTTTGATGGCAACTTTAGAGACAGTCATGTAAGCTGCTACCTTGTGTAAGTATCGATGTGTATAGATGTACGTGGACGTACACATGTGTACACATGTATATGTACATATACATACACAATGCACTAACTGGCAAAATCATCTTTAAATCTGTAAAACCGCGCTGCATGGAAGTTTTCTCTCTCCATATATAAGTGGATATGCAGAACTATATAAATAACATGTTCATGCATCACGGGGGGTTTTCAGCGCTCTCAGCTATTTTTCATGATAGCAAGACTGTTGTGTTTAGTCCCTGGTAGCTCTGGAAAGCTTACTCTGGAAGTTTGTACTGTTGTACTGGCTTGAGATATTGCCAGAGTGTGAGAAGTGCCAAAGGTGAACGCTGGACTCAACGAGACCACCTGACTATTATTAATCCCCATGTTTTACAAATAACACAGAAAACAATGTTTCTTACTCACAGTTGACTCCGACTTTATTATGCACAGTTTCAGGGGTCAGACACAGACATACTTTATATAAGTAGGTTTTTCTTACTGCATCCCTACAGGGGCAGTATTGGTTTCGGGAAATCCCCTCCCACGTCTATCGGTGTGAATTGTTGCTACCATAAGGCAGCGGAGCCAAGGCCTTATACTCACAACCGGACGTTATCTGCAGAGTTCATATAGTTTGTAACTGAAGTTCGTATATTTTATAATGGAAGCAGACTTTTCAATCCAGTGTCGTGGCAGCTGGAGTAAAACTTGTTGTGTTTGGTTGTCTTTGTACTAGGGTCCACAAGGGCCACAGGGACCTGTTGGATTCCCCGGACCAAAGGGACCTCCAGTAAGTATCTTTTTAATTGAGTATACACAACAGCAGGCATGTTATTTTTCATACAGTGTTTCTGAAATTAGTATTTGAAGATTTATTTAAGGGACGGTTTACGTACAGATTACAAATGTGCTGATTGACCATGAAGGCTAAGACGAGAACTCATATATTCAAAATGAACATTGGTGCAGCTCATGTGGCATTCAGCATAATCTACTAAACCGCAAACCTAATACGTTGGCACCGATGTCCAGGCGGCAGACTCAGTTTAGGCAAAATGTTACTGTGCTGGCATATATTTTCTTTTAACAATTGGTTCGTTGAGGAAGAGGAAGGAGGCATTCATTAGTCGCAGAAACGTATGGAAGTAACAGCGCATTTGGGCTGCACTCTGAACGAGTTATGCTGCCCTTCATCTGTGCTTCTGCTCATGTGGAATAAGTAAAAAAGCATCAAACCACCTGTGATTTTTTTCCGCCCATGCATTTGTTATTTTTCTTTCCAACGGCAAACCCTGAAATTTCATCAAATACTCCTGTAATGCATAGTTTTGCGTTAACTAAGCCACTAAGCAAAGAAAAATGTAGGGGATCTACAGGGACTTCCCATGATTTCGGGATTTACAGAAATCCATTTTGAACACGCATGTATTTGACAACTGAACAGTATCTCTCCAAGCATTGCTAACATGCATCAGGGAGGACACAGGGAAAATGTATCATAAAAATTCTAGTTAGCTGATATAGGGGCAGCTGAGCTGTACTGGGGGCTAGTCTAGAAAAACCAGAGATAACAGAGATTCCTACAGCTAATTGCACTCTTTTTTTTTTTTTTTTTTTTTTCCAGAATTAAGGGTGGCTAAGAAATGCTTTGATTTATCTGTTTTCCAATTTCAGGGGCCACCTGGAAAAGACGGCTTGCCCGGGCACCCAGGACAGCGGGGTGAGACTGTAAGTAAATGTACCCTGCTGCGTAAGCGTTGTAAGCCTCCAAAGGCCTCGACTGTGTGACCGAAACTAGAGAAACAGAGATGACAGAGAAAGGGGGAAGAGAGGGGACCAACAGGTCATATAACTGTAGTTTTCTTATGGTTGGTAGGTTAGGCATAAGAAAGCTTTATTTTGTTTCCACGATACAAGAGTGAAGTTATTCTGTGCTGTGCCCAGCTAGTAACATCACAACGAGCTTGAATAGTCAATAGAAGAAACTAATACTCTGGTCTCCGTTCTAATAAGATTTGCCAGGCAATTACTATATGATTCTTTTCTCCCTGAATGACGTGTAACAGAAATAATAACATAGTAAAAACTCTCGTTAACGGTAAGCAGCTCGGACACTCAGGAGCCAATGCCTTTGGAAAGTAGGATCTGGAATGATTCGACCTGTGAAAAAAAATTCCTATATTTTGAAACTATATCCCATGTAATCCCCCTAAGAATCACAAAGAGTAAATTCTGGCAGCAAAATGAAAAAATTAACATATAACAGTTTTAATGGAATAATTTAAAAAACTCTCTACTTCTGTAGTGCCAAGACCTTACTCGTGTCCCACTGAAATCAAATAAAATTCTTACTCGGATTTTTCAGAGCTAGAGAAAGTCATAAGTGAATTTAGAGAGAAATTTTCTCAGCATGTAGGATGTGTTTTGGGTTCCAGCTTCACTGGAAATCTGTTAGTGGCTGCTGAGTCACTTCCACTGCTGGAAGGGAGAGCTTGGAGTAACACATCATTCTGACAAGCTCTGTTTTCTTCTGCTCGAGCTGAGGCATTGTAACTGGTGGCTTTTTGTGTGTGTGAGAAACATGATTGACTACTGCTTTGTTCTTTTCCTGTGCAGTGATACAAAGACTAGGCTTGTGTACCATAAGAATGAATTTGAATCGCTGTTTAGAATGCAGGAAGCTCAAAATTGTTTAGTCTGATAAGAAAAAGAACAGTTACTATTTTCCTTTTATTCTCATTTATTTGAACACGAGCCAGTAATGTGCCATTACAGCAAAGAATGCTAGTAGTATCCTGGGCGGCTGGAGGGTGATCCTCCCCTTCTGTTCGGCCCTGCTGAGGCCAGGAGTATTGTGTCCAGTTCTGGCTCCTCAGTACGAGAGAGAGAGAGAGCTACTGGAGAGAGGCCAGCAAAGGGCCACTAAGACGTTTAAGGGACTGGAGCATCTCTCCTATGAGTAAAGACTGATAGAGCTGGGTCTGCCGAGCCTAGAGAAGTCCCTGGTCGAATCTTACCAAAGTAATACCTGAAAGGAGGGTGTAAAGAAGGTGGAGCCAGGCTTTTGTCAGTGGTGCCCAGGGACAGGACAAGAGGCAACGGGCACAACCTGAAACGCAGGAGGTTCCACATGAACCTCGGGAAATGCTTTTTCACCGTGAGGGTGACCGAGCACTGGAACAGATTACCTAGGGAGGCTGCAGGGTCTCCATCCTCAGAGCTATTCAGAAGCTGTTTGGACATTCCTGGGCAACCAGCTCTCCGTGGCCCTGCCTGGGCAGGGCAGTTGGACCAAATGACCTCCGGACATCCCCTCCAACCTCAGCCACGCTGTAGTTCTATGGTTCCTTGGTTTCACTCATGACTAGAAACAGAAGATGCAAAATACAATGAAACTGTGGCCTCTGCTACGAAGTGATGTTTGGACCGGGTCCTTCTGGGTTCAGCGAATGCTCCGGGTCTCTAATTTTGTATCTCCTTTGGGTTTAGTAAGGTTAGACCAATACACAACTTGAGTAACTTAGGGGCAAATGCAGCTTTTCAGTAGCATTGGTTTCTGCCCTGTGTATATGTATAATTGGGGCAGGATTATTTTTAAATTATTTTTCCCCCATGGGTTCTCATGTATATGTTTTTTGTGGAAAAACAGACTTTTTTTTTTTTTTTAAAAAAGTAGACTTGTTGACTTTTTATTTTTCAATGAACATTTCCATTTCAGATTTTTAAAAAATGTATAAATTAGAAACTTTCATTGCACTTACTGGTAAATGAGGGTCTTAAGATTTCTGTTTCTTATTTAGGGGTATATCTCACTGAAGTTCAGTGGTGCATGTGGGCGTTACAACAATTAGGGGATTAGGCTAAGAGACATACTCAAGCTTAACAAATTAGATGCCAGATGCCCAGGTTGCACTCTGCAGCTTGGTTATGGAATAATAACCGTATCTTGACAGCAACTGAGGTAAGTATTAGTGGGGAAAAGGCTACAGCGTCTTCCCCCAGTAAGCCACATGCACTTTGAAGAACTGCCATTGTTTGCTGAAATTCTAGGCATAGGAACAGTATTATCATGACAGATAATTTGGAATATGAATGTAGGAATAAACTAGATACTGAAAACCAATATTAAGCTAGTTCCTCCCTAGAAGTGATTACCAATTCCAGTGATATCAACCTCAGATTGGCAGGGGGCATCAGCTGCAGGGATTGTTAGATTGTCTGGTGTTATGCAAGAATTCAGTATTTCATGCCTGTGAAAGGATAAAATAGAAATATACTACCTGTTTCATCTATTAGAATTAATCAAGGACCGTCTTACTACAATAAACTCAGTTTTATTAAATTGATTTTCACAGGAAATAACAAAAACATGGAGGCTAATGAGGCACTTGCAAACACAGGCATGAGACATTAGTGTGAATTTTTTAACTCTAAATTTTTTAGATGAGCCCATGGGATGTTCAGGTCCTCCTGACTCTTTGCTGCTGAAATCTCCTTTGCTTATTACTTCCTTTACAAATCTGAGTCTGTAGGAATAGATAAACTGGTGACAAAAGAGAGAAAGCAGAGTAGCAAAGCCATCATTAGCATCAGAAGTCATTGAATATACTGTGAAATATCAATGCATTCTGCGAACCTGAGAGCAGCAGGTCTTCTCAAGGGGCTTTCAGGAAATATTCAACATCCCTTTGTCTTTCCTTACAATAGGCTTCCGAGGAAGCTTTGACTGTGCAAAGGAAGATGATTCCATCTGCAGCAGTTTTGATTTTCAGTCGTCAGAGGGGTCCCTTTGTATTTGTTTTTAGTCTGGATCATTTCAGAGGTGTGAGAGAGAGTGCCTAAACAGTTACGGGCCAAACTGAAGCGTGGTAACGCCTGGCCGGCAGCAAGAAGAGAATCAGATTGAGGAAGGTAACGAAAGCTTAAACCGGATCTGGTGGAATGGGGCCACTGTCGGTGAGACTGTGCCCAGAGGAGGGCTGAGCAGGGCCCAGCATTTGTAAGGAATATGGGCCAGACGACACCTTGCTTTTACACAGGTGAGCAGAGTGAGGAGGCAGGTGCAGGCCGCTAGGCGGGGATACCGCGTGGAACCCTAGACGTGGTACAGCCCTGAACACCCTCTCCCAGCTCTGCGCAGCAACGCTCTTCCAATATGTGAAAGAAATAATTTAGCACGTTTCAAAGATATATTGCACAGTGCTACTATCAAGTGAGGTTGTCATTCAGCTTATTGACTAATTTTGGATGGAAGTCTGGGGCACTGGTTAGAAAATGAAAATTCTCTAGTATTTGCCAGTGTTCTGAAAAACTGCCCCCAAAACATTTCGTTTTTATTCTCTGCTTCTCAGGTTTTGTCATCGTATCCGTTTCTCATTAACTTCATTCTTTTTGTGGCACTCGTGCTGCCTTTTTTACCATCCCTGTACAACCTTCATCTTCTCCCTGGATCTCTATTTCTTTGCATTTTCTTTCTGTCTAACCTCCCCTTTATCTGTAATGCCCCTCCAAGTTATCCCACCGTCTGTGTCGTTCTTTAAAAAGCATTTGTATGTCTGGCTTTATGATTCATAATGTATATATGT
Organism: Phalacrocorax carbo; assembly: GCF_963921805.1. Taxonomy (NCBI): domain Eukaryota; kingdom Metazoa; phylum Chordata; class Aves; order Suliformes; family Phalacrocoracidae; genus Phalacrocorax; species Phalacrocorax carbo. The sequence continues at coordinate 61,866,049 of NC_087518.1, read as the reverse complement.
AAAAATGTATTTTCAGCCGTGTTTTAGCTGGATCACTTATGCATTCAGACTCACCTAATCAAGTTCACCTAGAGGGATCTGTTAAATTGATGGGAATTTTCACTGCTGTGCCACCTCAGAGAGACTGGAACTGAGAGATATAAGAAAGATTAATCAGTATTTCACTTCTAAAGTATACACAGGAAAAAAGGACTTCTCATTTTTAGTTCCTGAAGAGAAGGAACGTGTGACATGGAATTTCTCTTTCTCCTCTTCAGCACAGGTATGAATTTTGCTCTTCTACATCTTGTCCCGGGTAACACAGTATTCTGTAATTATTTCACAGGGTTTTCAAGGAAAAACTGGCCCTCCTGGACCTGGTGGTGTTGTTGGCCCTCAGGTACATCATCTGATTTCGTAGTTAACTTCACAAGACCAATGTTTAATGGTTATATTATGGCTAAGGCAGTTGCTTTTGTTGTACTGAAAGGACCATATTGATGGTTATATTAACTTCTGTAGCAAACTGTGCATAAGAATTTTAGAAAGGTGTACTTAGTAATCACTGGTGATTCCACAAAATATGCAAATGGTGGGGTTACCTTCCCACTTCCTTTTCTGTGTGTTTTCTTCCTGTGGTCACAAAGTCGGTGGTTTGCAGAAGTCAAGAAGGCAGGCTTCTCTACCATGAAACAGTTCAGAAAGAACAATACAACATGTGACGTTTTTGCCAGAGGCCAAATTTCAGTCATTTATAGATTGTGGAGAGATTCACTATCACAATTCCATTTGATCTGATCTTACTCATTTGCAATGAAATCAAGCATTTGGATTGCACGAGCATCTTAAGGTAATTCCCCCAGTGAAAATTTTCTGCCAGTGGATCTGAAGAGATATCTTTCAACTCTCCAACCTTCCAATTGATGTTATTCAGAAAAACAACAGTACAGACGGTGTTTCAAGGCAAGCACAGTATGCGGATTTCCCTCCCGTGCCCTTTTTGTAACCTCCTCCCATATGTGGGTCCGCAGGGTTTTAAAGCTTCATTGCTTAAGGAGCAAGGTCAGGATTTCACTCCTGGGAAGCTGTACAGACGTGTCTGCAGGCAGAATGCAATGCAAGGTTTATTTTATAGGACAAAGATTATTTTGTAAGTCAGCTTTGCCTGGAGGGAAGGTGAGGAATGTACGCTAACTGATGGTAATACTGTTTTGTAAAGGATACTTATAACAGCTGGATGTTAAGCATCTGCTTCCCCCCACCCCAAGACACTTAATACCTTGAGGTGACTGAAGTTTTACTTCTGTGCTTAGGGTCCTACTGGTGAGACTGGTCCAATTGGTGAAAGAGGTCATCCAGGTCCTCCTGGCCCACCAGGTGAACAAGGCCTCCCAGGTGCTGCAGGAAAAGAAGGTGCTAAGGTATGATGTGGCTCGGGGAGACAACTTGGAAGGCACAGATAGATTGCTGACATTCCGACATTTCAACTCATCGTGCAGAACGTGCAGAATAAAATCAGAACATGCAATATAAAATAGCAATCAGCAGGGTTCACCCCGAAGGATTTTGAAGGCTGGAAGATTCCAATTTTAGAGCTGTCTCTGCTTCCGCTGAAATAGTAAGAATTCTCTTGAGCCAATAATTAGTGTTTTGTAATAAAAAATAAAAACACTATATATGGCACGCATTCACTATGGAAAGACGTAGTAATGACTTGTTCACACTAAGGTGGAGAACTGTACATTGGCATTTAAAGGAGGATGTGTAGTACTGGCGCCAAGGCAGAATTTCCCTCACCAAATTTAGCTCTTTGCTTACTGTTGGGGCACAAGAAAAGTATTGCTTATCTAGTTACTATATAATTCTCTTCAATCTTCCATTTTAAATGGGCGTTGTAAATTTTTAGTGAATGTATCTTTAAACATATTTTTACGGCTTGCTGTGTTTTTCACTATTTATATTCTATCAATAACACTGTATTTTGTCAAAGCTTGTTATAACTTTAACCATACGATGGCCTGTTGTACTGAAAATCTTAAAAGAATTAGTGGGTGAATAGGAGGAGGCATAATCTTTTTGTCATTATTATAACTGGGCTCTGGTATTTCGTTTTCATCACTCATTTAATGCACTGTCAACTTCTTTTTTTTTAATCAAAATGTAATATGTTTCCCAGGGTGACCCAGGCCCCCAGGGCATTCCTGGGAAAGATGGGCCAGCGGGTCTTCGTGGCTTCCCTGGAGAGAGAGGCCTGCCGGGTGCTCAGGTATGGCATAAGCACTAGAACAATGGACACGATGTTTCTAAACACAAGAAACAATGGATTAACTCTTCTATTTCATGGAACCTTCTACTGTGCTTAAAAATGAAAGCAATAGGAGAACAGGCATCAAGCATCCGAATTTGTTAAATATCATTGGCTATTTAAGCAAAAAAGTATTTATTCAGTTTTTTGTCTTTGGATTTTTACGTTCTTCCTATTTACATGTGATGCAAAATTAACTTGAACTTTGCAGTGTAAGAGAGAAGGTTATGTTTGGGTTTTTTTTCTCATTTTTTAGGGTCCAGCTGGACTGAAAGGAGGGGAAGGCCCGCAAGGCCCACCTGGCCCAATTGTAAGTAAACATAATTTTATGGAAATACAAACAGTATTACATAGTAACGTTTTTCCTTCTTTACATGCTGTGATGTTTTCATCAACAGTCTGTAAACACCACACAGATGTATGTCATTCAAAGTGATCAATAATTAGTTTCTACTAATTATCCATACTAATGAACATTCAAGGAATGTGCGGGCTGTGAATATCTGGACCCTTCTGCTATCAGTAGGTACGAGATTTACTTGTTGCTCAATACTTGCTGCTTACACAAGTTATTGTTGAGATGAAAGAGGTTTTCCATAGTGGAAAATCTACGGATAGTGGATAGTGGACTCGTGCTGTTGTGGTGGGTGGACCCTGGCTGGACACCAGGCGCCCACCGAGCCGCTCTGTCACTGCCCTCCTCAGCTGGACGGGGAGGAAATACAGTGAAAGGCTGGTGGGTCGAGGTCAGGGCAGGGAGAGATCACTCAGCAATCACTGTCACAGACTCGACTTGCGGAAATTAACTTATTACCAATCAAACCAGAGTAGGATTAAAAAAACCAAGTTTTAAAACACCTTCCCCCCACCCCTCCCTCCTTCCCAGGCTCAATGTCTCTCCTGAATTCCCTGCCTCTGCCTCGCCAGCGGCGCAGGGGACGGGGAATGGGGGTTGCAGTCAGTCCGTCACATGTTGTCTCTGCTGCCCCTTCCTCCTCAGGGGGAGGACTCCTCGCACTCCTCCTCTGCTCCAGCGCGGGTCCCTGCCGTGGGGCGCAGCCCATCAGGAACAGGCCGCTCCAGCGTGGGTCCCTTCCGTGGGGCGCAGCCCGTCAGGAACAGGCCGCTCCAGCGCGGGTCCCTTCCGTGGGGCGCAGCCCGTCAGGAACAGGCCGCTCCAGCGTGGGTCCCTGCCGTGGGGCGCAGCCCGTCAGGAGCAGGCCGCTCCAGCGTGGGTCCCTGCCGTGGGGCGCAGCCCGTCAGGAACAGGCCGCTCCAGCGTGGGTCCCTGCCGTGGGGCGCAGCCCGTCAGGAACAGGCCGCTCCAGCATGGGTCCCTTCCGTGGGGCGCAGCCCGTCAGGAACAGGCCGCTCCAGCACGGGTCCCTGCCGTGGGGCGCAGCCCGTCAGGAGCAGGCCGCTCCAGCACGGGTCCCTGCCGTGGGGCGCAGCCCATCAGGAGCAGGCCGCTCCAGCACGGGTCCCTGCCGTGGGGCGCAGCCCGTCAGGAGCAGGCCGCTCCAGCGCGGGTCCCTGCCGTGGGGCACAGCCCGTCAGGAACAGGCCGCTTCAGCGCGGGTCCCTTCCGTGGGGCGCAGCCCGTCAGGAACAGGCCGCTCCAGCACGGGTCCCTGCCGTGGGGCGCAGCCCATCAGGAGCAGGCCGCTCCAGCACGGGTCCCTGCCGTGGGGCGCAGCCCGTCAGGAGCAGGCCGCTCCAGCGTGGGTCCCTGCCGTGGGGCGCAGCCCGTCAGGAACAGGCCGCTCCAGCGTGGGTCCCTGCCGTGGGGCGCAGCCCGTCAGGAACAGGCCGCTCCAGCGCGGGTCCCTTCCGTGGGGCACAGCCCGTCAGGAACAGGCCGCTCCAGCGCGGGTCCCTGCCGTGGGGCGCAGCCCGTCAGGAGCAGGCCGCTCCAGCGCGGGTCCCTGCCGTGGGGTCACAGCTCCTGCCAGGAGCCTGCTCCAGCGCGGGCTCCCCACAGCGTCACACCTTCCTTCAGGGCACGTCCACGGGCCCCGGCGTGGGGCCCCCACGGGCTGCAGGTGTATCTGCCCCACCACGAACCGCCCTGGGCTGCAGGGGCACAGCCCGCCTCACCACGGTCTGCGCCCCGGCCTGCAGGGGAATGTCCGCCCCGGCGCCTGGGGCGCCTCCTCGCCCTCCTCCTTCGCTGACCCTGGGGTCTGCAGGGCTGTTCCTCTCACGCGTTCTCCCTCCTCTGTCTGGCCACTGTTGCACGGCTTGTTCTCCCCGTTCTTAAAGACGTTACCCCAGAGGCCCCGCCACCATGGCTGATGGGCTCGGCCGTGGCCAGCGGCGGGTCCGTCTTGGAGCCGGCTGGCGTTGGCTCTGTCGGACATGGGGGCAGCTTCTGGCAGCTTCTCAGGGAAGCCGCCCCTGCAGCCCCCCCGCCACCAAACCCTTGCCCTGCAAACCCAGTACAGCTGTGTTCCCTTTGTACAACTCCAGTTCACTCATACGGTTGACCCACGTAACGTTTAAAATACTGCTGGTGCTCTGCATGGCCTAAGTTATCTTTTAAATACGTGGCATCGCTATTTTGTGCCCTTTTTACTGCATCTAATATTTTGAACCATGTACCAGCCTGTGTGTAAGTTTTGATCCGTTTTAACTCGTGAAAGAGATTCTCTTTGTTTCGATTGGGATAGCAGAATGTTTCATACAGAATGAAACCAATAAATATTCTGCTCATCTTCAGTAATTTCTGTATAGTTGGGAAATGTCACATAACCTATTTATTTCCACCATTATTTTACAATTTTTTATTTATTTGCTGTCTTAAAAAAAAAAAAGTATCAAGGCAGTCCTCTCAGAATCGATTGAGATTTTTCACTCAGCGTTTAGAGAACTCAGCATACTTAAGGAAAGACATCTTAATCCTGTTTTGAAGTGCTCTGAAATCGGTACAGAGAACGATACAGCAGCAGGCATATACTGTACCATTATTTTTGCCACGGTATCTACATTGAAAAAAAGTATTTTTTCAGTGAAAGTTTAGATTCTGTAGGCAAAGGGGAAAATTGTAGAGCAAGCTTAAGAACTTTGAGAAAGTATGATGAGCATCGGAAAAAAAGAATCTTATTTTGGAAAGTAGTAACATGCCACTTGAAATCTCCCACTGAAATCCATGGGAAAATAGATCATGCCGGAATAATGGCTTGTTAACAATACTATTGTATGAATAAGTAAAGAAATGATGCATTATACTGTTATTTAAGAATTTTAGAAGATAAGATGACCTAAACCCATCCATTTCTCTATAGACTTTATCTTTACTGTACTTCTGTGTGGACCGTGCCTATAGACAGGATCAGTGACGCTGTTACGAATGATGTTTGCTTGGCTAATAACAGCTATGTAAAATCGATCTCCAGTAATATTCATTCTCAACATTTTAAGCTCAGCATAGGCGTAAAAATATATCTGCCAACTTTCTGTGTTGTTGTAGTTGTTTTTCTTTATGATTATGATAGAAAAGCAGAGGTATGTACTCATTCTGCAAAAACAGCGAGTGATTCTCCCTTGAGTGGTGTGAGTAGGCTTTTTCTAGGTGGGCCTGTGCTCACCAATTATCTACATTTCCTTTTTGTTTCATGTTTGGACTTCTACTGCTGGTACCTCTGCTGCCTCTTTCCCTTCCGTTTCTGGTAGTTACCCACTGAAAGGTATTTGGAATAGCACATGCTTCAAGTTACCTGTTCTCTGTTGTCAGTTTTTATGTGAGGAAGTTCTACAAGGATACGCTGGTATTCAAGACATGGTGCAGTTATTCCGAGCTGTGAATTGTGTAGATTTGATAGTCGTCAACTTATTTCTTTCATTCAGTGCAACTGAAGCAAAAGAAAAAAAAAATCAGCCCAGCTATTTGTCTTAGACAAAAAAGTAATGGAGGAGCTGAAATTCTATGTATTTCAACAATAAAGCTCTCTTACCTCCCTGCAATTCATATTGAGATTAGAATGCATTAAACAGGGAGGAAAAAACCCAACGTAGTATAAAGGTTCTTGCTTTTGGATTATATCTACATTATTGGGAAAGGTCTGCTGTAGCACACTGCTGAGCTTTACTTCTTGATTTCTTACTACTTGGCACTTGAATTCTTAAAATTAATAATTGAATTCTTAATGCCGTTAAGCTTCTATTCTTTAAATCAAGAACTTGCATCTGTGACTTACAATTCTCCCTGACACCACGCGGTACGGGTGTGTTCCTGAAAGGTGCCAAAACAAGGTAGCTTGGACTGGAACGGGGTGGAACAGACCGGAATGGAATGGCAGCTAGTAGGGCGAGTCAGAAGGGATACCATCCCACCCCGTCTGAAGAACCTGAACTGTTAGGAGAAAAGTTGAATCAAAATCAAGCAAGCATAGACCAGAATAGTCTCTGCAATCTAACGGTCATGTCTTCATTTTGTGTTAGAGGCGGCCCTAAGGCTGGACTGGCCTCAAGCGGAGAGCTGGTTCAGGTGCAGCGAGCCGCAGCCCTCCCGGGCAGGGTGCCCGCACGCGGCGGCTGTGCCGCTGCTGTCACGGTTCCTCCCAAATACGCGGCACGCGAGGCTGTGAGGCAAAGGGCGTTTCTTGTTTAGCGATGGCTGTCCGTGTTCTGAAATACAGGCGTTTGCGTTTAAATTCAGATGATCCCTGTGCTCCTAATTCGTCTAAGGTCTGTATAGATCAGTGGTTTAGTTCAAAACACCAGAGCCTTTCTGAGGTGCGTCGCTCAATCGTCCCCGTTGACCATCCTTTGGGTCAAATCACGGAGCTCTCTTGGAGCTCGTGAACGGTATTCCTTTCATGTGAAACTACATTGGCACAGAAATTCCAGGAGCGCTTCGAACGCGCGCCAGCTCGTTCAGTGCCAGACGGGAATTAGAGTGAAGCGCAGTGCGGCAATGCAGCGCGTGGCTGTCGGGAGCCCAGTACCAACCCCTGCTCCGCTCTGTGAACGCACTCCCGATGGGGCCACGCTTCGTGCTGAGGTAAACATAGTCAGGGACAGAATCACCTGGGAAGCTCGGAAATGTTTGCGCATTGTTCTTCTGATTTTTGAGAAACAGATGTGGTAGCAGGAACTGTGGGCAGGGTGGAAAGGGAGCTTGAAGGGAAACATTTTGGTTTTTAAATGTACTGTGAGTTCGCTGTAGTGCAAGCAGGCCACCTGAGGCACAAACAGGGCCAAGCTGACCGCAGGGTACTCCGGAAGTCCCCGGTTTTTTCTTATTTCATCTTTAATTACTAACTTGTTATCTTGACAGTGTTTTTCATTGAAAAAAGATACATAGGTGCCCTTAATACTGGGTTTCTGTGCATCTGCAAGGCCACAATTAAACCACAATAGCCTGCTTTTTTTCACAGCAACTCATAGCAGACCATGAGCATCAAATAGTCCTAAAATATTTTCCCATCTATTTTTAGCCAACAGAGGGTACACACAGAAGTGTAATTATAATGGCGTCTTCATTTGCCATTTATAATAGGAGGAGAATGCATGCCACTGGATGATTTCCCTCCAATTCCCTGCCAATACCAATTGCTTCTAACTAGGATATAGAGTCAATTATAAGCTTTATTTGGCCAGCGCATACATCTGCGAGCGCGGCAAACGATGACTGCTCCAAGCACTGTGCATGCCAATTACTGTGCTTGGAGGGATCTGGACAAAAGAAAGCGATGCATGAATGCACTCCAGAGCAAGGGTTTCTTTCTGGCTTGGGGTTTTTCTTTTGGGCTTTTTTTCCTTGTGGTTTGTTTTTGGTTTTGGGTTTGGTTTTTTTGGGGGGGGGGGAGGGGGGGATTTGTTTGGGTTTTTTTAACAGTTCTCTTTTATCTGCTATCTTTGTCTTGTGTTTGTTTTCTTCCCTTCTCCTACGACTGTGTGGAACACTGAATGCTGATGAGAGGAACCTCTTCGGAATGTCAATCAGTCATTTTTCATTAGCTCATTTAGGAATAGGATGCCCAAATTGGACTCAGAATAAGCCAGCTGGAGGCTACCCAATTATCAGTACTGAGCTATCGAGAGCTGTCTTCCTCTGTCTGATTACATTTTTCAGTCATGGGGTTCTTCACTTGTTGAGCATTTTGGTAACCAAAAGTATTGCTACTACTGTGTGATGTATACGACAGCTATAATTACATATCTCTTCACAGAAGGAGAGAGAAAACCGAGGTTACTGATGAGTTTATAGGCTGTATAAGAGACGAACAAGACAAAGCATGGTAATTTCACTCTGTAAGAAAGTTTTAAAAAAAACCCCAAATTAATTAAAGGATTCCAGGATGTGAGTACCAGTGCAGGACCACAGGTTAACATGGAGCTTGGTAATATAAGGGGATTGTTTCATACCGGGACAGAGTGACAAAAAAGATAGGTAATCAACATAGAAAGAGAGAACAGACTTATGCCTAAAATGCTTTTCTGCGTTGTGACTATGATTTAATGGCCTCTGATCAAAGTAGAACCCATTCTCCCAGAGAAATGAGCAGATCCTTGAAAACAGAAAGGTTACTTCCCGTCCACAACTCGTGAAATTTAAGTATAACAAATAAAAATTATGCAAAGATAAATGTTAAAAGTTGGCTGAGTAAAAACAGCTACTAGAAATTATGGCCACTGTTAGTGTCTGCTGTCTGATATAGGAAAGATCTATGGGTTATTTGGATTTTTTTCTCTCTGTTCTTGCTTCCTACTGATGAGATGACCTAAAATTGTTTAGCTTATGAGAGCTGACAAGATCAGAGACCATGGTAGTACGCCTGCAGGGTAGCAAATTTTTCCTGTTGAATTCACTGAAGTCTTGGGAAGTAAAATAACAGAAATAGGACTGAAACTCAGGCATCCACCCAGACTTAAAAACACCCACCAGCAGCTGGAAGGATAACGTCATCTGTGGTTCCTGCACAAATACATTTTTTTGAACACTCATGCAAAATTTAGATCTTACTGAGGTAATTTGTAAAAATATGTGGAGCCACCATTCAGCGTTCTCTTCTGCCACAGTTATCTGGAGGGAAAAAGCACCTGTGTATGGAATTAGTACCAGTTACGCTAACGGGGTCAGTCAGGAAAAGTACGCCGTGAATAAAAGCAAAAAAAAAAAAAAAAAGGGCCTTCATAGGTGAAAGCACCTTAAAATTCCAGTGTTCCAGGAGCTGGCGAATTTGATCTTGCTTAAACATGGGAAAAAAAACCCTGGCTATTCAGAGCCTCAGGCTACACCACCTATTCCTTACCCGGTCCGTGATGTACCACCCCACTCCCAGTATATCAGTTGGCAAAGTGAAATTATCAATAGCTTGAAAGTGTTACAAACTGTCGTGTAGGTGTCAAGGTGAAAAGCTGGGGAAATATTACTATACAGCAAACAGACCTTTAACAGTGCTCTAATGGTGCAAAACCTGTAAATTATTTAAAAGACAGGAAACAAAGATGCTGTAAAAGAGTGAAAATGTAGACATTTAGAGAGAGGCCATCTCTCTTTGCTTCTCAGTTTCCAGTGAGTCCACAAATTTCAAGGTTAACTGTGTTGCTCTTAGTGAGGTAGTTTTCCCGTTAGGCTTGTAAGCAGAAGGCTAGCTCGTACGTAGACCGTAATGGAACAGAATACTCCGTTGCCTTTGTTCCCGTGAGTTACAGAGAACTTTGGTTATAGATCACTGCTTGGGAATTAACCCAGCCTGCAAAAAGGATTTAAAATCACATCGTGGCTTTTGACTGAATGATAAACAAATATGAATAGACCAACATTTAACATTTTGGTTCTGGAATTCCATTTATTTGAGTAGAAGTTCTAATCTGCACTGTTAACTGTTCCCTTGTATCCTTTTAGGAAGGTTTTACGTACCAGAACTCCTTGTTTCCTCTCCGGTGTCCCCTTCAGCACCTCCTAAAAGTATATGCCATCTGGCTTCTTAGGAAGCGCAATAAATAAGACAGGAAAAACTTAGCCCACCGTAGGTACCTCTTTGGTCTTAGAGCGCTGCAGGCCTTTACATGCCCAGGCATTCTCTCCATTTTGTCTAGGTTATGGAGCCTGGCTCTGCGGCAGGTTGACATATTGAAAAGAAAGGTTGGCTTTTTGTAGACCAGCCATAAGCCCTACGCTGCTTCAAAAGAAAGAACTGACAGGGAAGGTAGAAACTAAATTTTCACTTATGGATGCTTCGGTAGTGTCAGATAGAAAAAAAAAAAAAAAAAAGACTTATTTAGACAAAGGAATACAGTAATGACAATGATATGACTCATTTAAAAGCATGGCTTAATGATATTAGAGCAAAAATTACTCCTCTCTGCTACTGTTATCTGTAAAAATGTATTCTAGATTACACAATTCCAGTGTTTTTTTCCACATACAGCACCTATATTTTCCCCTTTAATTTGCAGTATTAGACTTTTAACTCTTTCTGTGCTTATCTAAAGACACGTGTACAGCCAAGCCTCCTCTGTATGACCCATCAAATCAGTCATTTTACTTCAAGAGGTTTTTACCCGGCTGACTTGAAAAGCGGACGCACGCTGATCAACACAGCGACGTACAGCGCAAAACGCGACCGGAAATTTGGGTTGTGGGGTGGGTCAGTTCTGCGTTTTAACGTGGTCGAGATTCTTTCATCAAAGTGGTGTGTTAGTATATTTTGGAAACGCAGAGGGAAACCGGTTCTTGAAAGCAGGCTGAACAACACTCCTGTTATGATGAACAAATACAGAAGGGGTGTTTATGAAAAGAAAACAAAAGTTCAAATTAGTATTGAATATGAGCTATTGAGTGTGAACTTCAGGTTAGTTCTTTCAGCCTTTTCTTTACTTGCCCACCTACTGAATGTGTACCCTTCTACCAGCTGGAATCTCACTGAATAACAGGTATTTCCTCTGTTGGCCTGGCTCCTGAAACCCACCGTCGGTTACCAGGGCTCTATCAGAATTCGCTTATGATTTTTTTATTTCTTTCCAGGGTTCACCAGGGGAACGTGGAGCAGCAGGCACTGCTGGCCCAATTGGGCTACCAGGTCGGCCTGGACCTCAGGGTCCTCCAGGCCCCGCAGGGGAGAAGGGTGCACCCGTAAGTAATCGCAGAGTCCCACAAAACTATCACCGCACAGGCTTCTCATTCCAGAACGTTACTTTTTCCCACTCTAGTATTTGCCCATTAACCATGTCCTCAGACTACCTGGCCTACTCCTTTTGTATTTACAATTAAGTAAACAGTAAAACGTTTATTGTCATACCCTCTAACTCCCAGGAAGGGTTAAACCCATTATCATCACAGCAGGGAGTGAATATAATAAAAAAGTTTGCCAAATCAATCTTTCATTAAAACTTTGTACCCAGCCGCCGCTGGGTGTACAGGTGTATTTGCCGTCGGCTTCCATTATCAGTTAGTATAATTTTCTGATACATTCTCTTCCCTTTATGGTTTCCTTTCTGTTGGTTTTTTTTTCCTTTGTATTGGTAATGTGACTCCCTGTTCTGAAATCTTCGTAAGCCTCCTGTGATAATGTGGATCACGTCATTTTCTTCAAAACCAGGGTGAAAAAGGTCCTCAAGGCCCAGCTGGACGTGACGGAGTACAGGGTCCTGTAGGACTTCCCGGTCCTGCCGGTCCCAGTGGCTCTCCCGGAGAAGATGGTGACAAGGTGAATCATTGGTATTAGTACATCTGTGAGAAGGGCTGTCAGTACAGCTCTCTGGCCGTAGCTTTCCTCACAATAAATATAGTGGCGAAGCAACACTTAGCCCTGCCTCCCCCAAACTCCACCCACCCACTGCAAAAAAACGTAAACCCCCTTCTCTAATCACCTGTCTGAGGGACAGATGCCATGGGACGCTGGGGTTTGTGCTCAACAACTAGCGGACTAACATTTATCCCGGCAAAGACACAGGGACGAAAATGTGCCAAAGTAAATCAAGGCAGATGTCGTCAAAATTGATTTTCGCCTATTTCAGGAACTTGGTTTGCCGAATGAGTAAGGTAAAATGTTCTCAGTAACGTCTAGTGATTTGGAACCACTGTCGGTAGGTTGAGGGTGTCAAAATACTACGTTCGCAGCAGAGACGTTCTGTTGCCGACTGGCACAACTCCGGACATGGCACCGTCCAGGACCATCTTGCATGTTCGCTTGATCCGGCACTGTTCTGTTAGCTAGCGTAGGGTAAAGGTAAGAGGCTTCGAGGTTTGTTTTTATGATGCATGAGTGTTATTTATCCCACAGAGTATTTGCTGTCATTTAATTTAATTGCCTTTTATTATTGTATAAAGAAAACATTTTTTTTCTGACATGGTTTCCTGGTGATTTGAATAATTTTGAAGGTTTGAAATATTGTACACTGCAGTGAGAAGCAGCTGTTCAGCCACGTACAGTTAGATGAGTCTGTAAATCAGGGTGCTTTCATTATAAGTTCATACCGAAGGTGACATGAGGAACACTATTTCCTTTATTTAGAGCTCAGCTGCACTATACTTCAAAGCCAGGTCTTGTTGTCCTTTGCAGTATAGCAATCAATATCTGAATTAATACGACATACTATTGATCGATGCAGAATTGCCCCCTTTAGGCCTTCACACTTGAAGCAGCAGCATAAAACACGGAATAGTCATATCAAAGGGAGCATTTAAAGATACTGTGATACTGACTTCAGCTAAGTGTGAAGGAGACCATTTTAAGCAAGAAGTTTAACTTTTAACTTTCGATTACAGGGTGAAATTGGTGAACCGGGCCAGAAAGGTAGTAAAGGTGACAAGGGAGAAAACGTGAGTAGCAAAACCCTTTGTCCGTTACATTCTTCATAAATAAAAAGCATTCGTGCATGAAGTATGCAGGTAGCCTTGCGACATCAGTGAGCAGAAACAGCGACACACTTCAGAAATGCTTAGTCAAAAGAACGTTGAGCTTTAACGCAACACGAGTGGGTTTTACTTACAGAACCATGCGTATGTTTAGTCTTGAGCTTACAGAATCATTAAAAAATAGGTAACCTACATGCCTAAGCACCCTTTCTATATCATTTTAATTCATCCAATCTACATTTGAACTGGGAGAGACCAAGAATATACGTACTTTCTCTTACTGTCTTTACCTTCTCTGCCCGGCTTGTGTGGACATACCCAGCTTTAGCTTCTTGGCCATAATGATGAAGAACATAAAGACTCACTAGAGACAACTACTGATAGAGTTATAAAATGTTTGAAGAATAGCTAATTCTTGGAGAGAACGCTTTCCTGTTCTGAAATGTTGCAATCAGTTAAGACCGCAGGTGGAGTGGCTTATACAAGTTTTCAAATATTTTCACTAGGTCTGTCAGTGAACTTTGCTCTAATCAGGCTCCTACTGCCTTCGTATTAAACGTTTTTGTCTTCTAAGTTATTTCTGAAGTTCAAGCACTTCCTCTTTTTGAGGCCAGAAATCTAAAAATAAGCTTTTTTCCACTGTAAAATTTGAAGCTAGAAAGAATAAAACTAGCATTTTTTTCTTCTGTTTGATTTTGGTTTCTTTCCCAAAAATTCAGGACAGGTTTGTTTCCACTTCTGTTCAATTTCAAGAAAAACTGGCATTTTATCTGAATAATTTTCACTAAGAGAAAAATGGAGAAGGAATTGCAGAAAGATTATTTTTTTTTATTGTCAGATTTCATCAATATTCACAGTTAGCAAAGTTCAGAACTCAGCATAGGGGTATTCATAACTAAGGGTATTTACTATCTTGAAAACACTGTGTGCTGGGTATGATGAACTACTTAGCATCATAAGAGTAGATTGCTTCTAAAAATTGCAACCAATTTATGGCTCATACGTAATCAGATGATGTTTTATAGGAGGATACATACAAATTCAAGCAAATCACAGTTCTATGATAATTTCATAGAAAAAAATGTGGAGATAAAATGTGCAAAAAGAAAATGACAGCTGTTTGGTTTTTGTTTTTAAGGACAAGCTTGTCCTTTTCAGTTATTCTGTGGGAAGGGTTTCTGCAGTTTCCAGTGCAGAAAACACATTCTTTTCACAATCCTATTTCAAGAGATCAAATCACAAGTGCTATAATAAACTAGTTGTAATGCCCTCTTAACACAAGGAACGTATTATTATACATATGGATGAGAGACCACTTCTATTATAGACCCCAGTTTGCCAAGAAACATAAGTGTAGCCAAGCTGGGAACAAATTCTGCTTCAGACTAAAATTACTCTGGCGTAATCTGAGCTGAAGGCTTTGGGTACTTGGTAAAGTTAATTTATGAAATTAAAACATTTTTAAAAGTCACTTTTGAAACTATGGACTTGTTCCCAGTTAACATCAGTCTTAAGCTACTTGCTGTTGGAGTTGCAAAGCAGCTGTGGGACACAGGGAGGTATCCGCAGCCCCCCTTTGCCCACCTGAAGAGGTTCATCACAGTACAGGCCCTGGGCGCACAGGGGGAAATGGCATATAAAGGGAAGGGCAGAGGACGCGTATGAAGCAGGTCACGGTCCGGTTCCACTCCGGGCGCTGCGTGTGATCGCACGCGTGTCCTTCTGTTTTCCCCTTTGACGTGCCTCATCATTAGAGATGCTTCTGCATCCGAGGAATTCAGAAGAAAACACACGCTGCACATTCCTATTTCAGACTATTTTAGCATAGCTCGTTATGCTGAGCGTTAGACTGTGAGCACAGTTCCCACAGGGAGCGCTACTGTATTCGGGCACGTGCCAGCAGACCTGCTTTACGACTAAAGAGGCTGCAGCATTATCATTCGATAACGTATCCCGTACTGTCAGTCTCAAGGTTTAAGGCACTGGGAAATGCAACGTGTTTTCCTTGAAACAGAGGGCTCATGTTCAGCCCTGCTCAGGTGAAGGGAACGTTACCCTGCTGGAATCCTGTTTGTGCTCAGCTGCGGTCATTCAGCCCCGACAAGCGCAGAATGTGTTTGTTTGTTTCAAACCCGTTTTCCTTCCAACACACTGACAGATGTACATTGGGGCAGGGAGGCGAGGCCTCGTTGGTCGCCTCCAAAAGATTCTGAACGGGCAGTAAGTGCCTAGTTCCGACATCACAGGACGTAAAGAATAGATATTCACACCACTGAGACACCCACAAAAGCCTTGGTGGGGCACGTAGAGCCTGATCACGGCAAGGCCCCTGAGCAGAGAGGAACTGATCCCTCTTTCCTGTTTAAGAAGGGCTGGAAACATCATCAATTCCCAGTTGAAACTAACCAGGATTTATGTCTGGGGGGTTTAACTACACTGTGCCTAACAAAAAATACTGGGTCGCCACGTCCTAGCTAGGGACAGCACAATTTTGTTGCTGATGTACCTCCTCTCCTGAGCTTCAACCCTCCACTGCTACCACAGGTGCCTTCATTAACCACAGCTTCTCCCCGATGATTCCGATCAGCCTCTCTCCCCCCCATTTGCCCTCCAGAGCAATGGGACAAAGGGTCCGGCCAACGTGTCCAAATAACTTCTCAGTCATCAATTGCAAAGTACTTTCCATCAAAATGAGCATTGAAATGAGATTGAAGACGCGTAGATCTCATTCTGGGCCCTATAAAATGAAGGAGCAGGTAGCAGCATCCCGCAGAGTGTAGGAGCAATCCGTTCCAATATGATTTTATTTTAAATTAATGCATACTGGTTCCCTTTCGCATGGAAACCCTCCCAGTCAACAGGAGCATTCCTAGGAGTCCTTTCCTGTAGGTTTGTCACCATAGAGGCTAAAAAGCTTTGCTTCACCTATTGCCACCAGGTATGTGATGAAAATAAAATTATAACAGAGGAGAACTACATGGCTTGACACTTCAGGCTCCCTAGAAAATGATACTCTAACATATACCTAGAATCCAAAGAAAGAACTAGACTACAAGAATTAAGTAGTCCCTTTTCCTAATCTCCCCATAAAGGGCAGAATAAGCTAATTTTATCCCTAGCAAGCTCTTTAAACCCAAGCATTATTCTGCACTAAATTAGAATTCCCAGCCTGGAAACTGCGGACGACTTATTTGGCATCTAAATAGCAGACTAGCTGTCAGCCGTTGCCAGGTGTAAGGATTTATGCTTTCTTAGCTCTTTATCGGTCTCATCTTCTAGCTGGTGCAAAAACCAGACTCAACCTAGCACGCTTGTAATCCCATCATAAAATGGTGTCCTGCAGCCCATGCTGTGTTAGACAGCAGCATCACATCTGCATAACTGACTTCCAGATTATGCACCATGTGACTTAGAAAGTTACTGCTCTGTAAAGAAACTGAAAAAATGAAGACGTGCCTCTCAGAGACGTACTTTTTGCCATTCCGTTGAAAAGAGCCTTAATATCAAAGCGAATGTGCCGCCCAGTGCTCAGCAAGCACTTCGACGGCTTCGTGTCTTCTGGAGGTCAAACTGAGCTTTGTGCTGTTGCAGAACTCATCTGCAATTTCATGGCATCATAGAATGGCCTGAGCTGGAAAGGACCCGCAAGGATCGTTGAGACCAAAAGAAACTAATCTAAATAAGAATTCCATTTAAAGCTAGATTGCTAGGTGACGCTTTAAAGGTTGTCTTTTTCTGCACAAACCTCATTGAAAGGGCTGATATTTTTAATTGTGAAAAAAATTTTGCATTTTGATTCATATTTGCATGGGAATCTGTTTGAAATATTCTGAAACATTACAAATGTGCTGTCAATAAATGCCAGGTGTCGTGGTTCAGCCCCAGCCGGCAACTCAACACCCCGCAGCCGCTCACTCGCTCCCCCCGCCCCTGTGGGACGGGGAGGGAATCAGAAGAGCAAAAGCACAAAAAAAACCTTGTGGGTTAAGAGCAGTTTAATAGTTACAATGAAATAATAATTATTATAATAGTTGTTAGAATAACAATAATGATAATGAAAAGGGAAAATGGGAAAAAAACAGAACCACAAGCGACACAGCCGCTCACCACCCGCCGACCGACGCTGCCCGTCCCCGAGCCGCGCTTGCTGCCTGCCTCCCCCGGCCACCCCTCCCAGTAACACACTGGGCATGACATTACATGATAGGGAATGTCCCTTTGGTCAGTTTGAATCCGCTCTCTTGGCTGTGCCCCCTCCCCTCCCGGCTCCTTGTGCCCCCGGCAGAGCCTGGGAAGCTGGGAAAGCCCTTGACTAGTACAAGCGCTGCCCAGCCACAACTAAAACATCGGTGTGTTACCAACATTATTTTCATACTAACTCCAAAGCACAGCACTGCGCCAGCTACAGTGAAGGACATTCACTCTATCCCAGCTAAAACCATGACACTAGTATTACATCTATGCTTAACAGGCCCTGATTGTGCAAATAGGGTTGTCTCTATGTTTGCTTATAATCTCAGTCCAGATGCCGCAATCGCTAACTTTGCCTCTCGGCTGCTTGTTTGTTGCAGGGTCCTCCAGGTCCACCAGGTCTCCAGGGTCCTGTTGGTGCCCCCGGAATAGCTGTAAGTAGCTGCTCCAGCGCAGACCCCCGGCTTGCCATCACTCACCCGCTACCCAGCGGTTCCTCGACCGGCGTGCGCCTTCGCTCTTTCACTATGAACAGGTCTAGCGTTGTCCGCCTACATGCCGCTCCTTTTTGTAAACAAGCCTGCACAGGTGGTGTTTTATTTCAGCTTTACAGCAGGGCAGTAATTTGAAGGAATTATTAAAAATTAAATAGTGTAACTAGCAACTGGGGCCTGTCCTTCCAGGGACCGCGTTTGATGGTTTGTATGACAGTAAAATCAGTAAAAAAAAAAGTCTCTTTTTTAAAAATCCACCTGACACCAGGCGGCTTTTTATTTAGAAGGCATTGAATTCTGCTACCGTGAAGACTGGTAGAACTATATGCTGCTTATATTGACTAATACGTAGGCATTCAGCAGCTAGAATGTGTATGCAGCTGAGAAAGAGAAGAGGCCTTTGGGTACGTGGTATTATTTGACCTACGTTAAACCGGGGCATATGCTGGTGTTCCATTTGTGTAACGATGTCATTGGATTGGGGGGGGGACGTGCATTTGCAGGAGTGATTCTGAGCCCTCTTGTAGTTGTTTTCCAGTGATTTCAGTGGAGCTTTTCCTGTTATCACCAGACCTGTGATATTTTTGCTTTTCGCTGCTTCCAAACAGGGAGGTGATGGGGAGCCGGGCCCACGAGGTCAGCAAGGGATGTTTGGGCAAAAAGGTGATGAAGGTCCTCGAGGCTTCCCTGGCCCTCCAGGGCCTATTGGCTTACAGGTAAAGTCCTTTATTTTTTCACCCTCCACCTGTAAGAACCCTGATTTCTGTGTCAGAAACTATTGTCTTGTATTAAATAAGTGACAGCACCAGTTAATGAGACCTGAAAGATCCCATATTTATAGAGTTTGTGCATAAACAGCAGATTTAGCGCTGAAGGCGATGGGTGAGATGCTCTGAATCTGGACTCCTGGCTACCGCAGGCTTTAGAATTTCGTTCAGTAACTCACTCATTTATAGAGTCCAACAGTTTCTGTTTTCACAAGAGCACTTCTCTTTACTGGAGAAACACGTTTTAAATAAAAGATTCAACCTGGAGCGCTGCTTAAACAGCCGAGTCATTTACTGTATTTTCGCACTAGGGTCAGGCAACGCCGTGTGTTTCCCAGTGGTGCCACCCCGGACACGACGTGTGCGCTGAAAGATTAGCGGGACTCCATGACGCTTACGCGCTGCTGCCATCGCTGGCAGCTGCCCATAGTTTCATGTTTCTTCCTCTTAAAATTGTTATTTTATGAGTGAAAAAGCACAATGGAAGGATACAGTAAAATGCAGCGTCTCACCGCTGCATCCAGAGAATTACAGTTGAAGAATCCGGCTTTTTCAAAAATCTAATTTGCTTAAATATAGCAAAACAAAGAACAAGACTTTCAGGCCTTTGACTCACTTCCATGTAATTAACCGTAGAGGACAGAGCACTTTGAAACTATTTCTAATCTGTGCCTTAAGCTGTAACATGAATCATAGCCACTCTCTGCTCAAAAATGGCAAATGATAGCACTAGTGTCTGACTAGATTAAACACGATGTCTCCTTCCTGTCCACCACGTATGAACTGGCTCCGCTCTTTCGTTAAGCCAGACCTTAACCTGCACCTATCATTTTTGTTAAATTCTATTACATAATGCGGCTCACAAACCTTAGAATGAAGTGATAAAATATTGCAAACCTCCACGGAAGATGAACCAACACATGTGGCTTGTGTAGGTTCATACTGCCTTTGAAAGTGAAAACATCTCTACTTTCGGAAATACTAACGCAGAAAAAAAATATTCCTAATTTTTATTACAAATTGTTATATTTTTTACTATTTTAAAGAGAGTGAAATAAAATTATCCTTGTTATTTTTCTCAGGTCTAGGGCTGTTTCAACTGATGTTTTTCAGTAAAGTCCACCTTCACATTTTAAATTTAATGAGCACAATTTTCTCTATCTTATATTTAATATTCCACGGCAACTACATCACACTCCCATTAAACTCTACTGATAGCACTTACATTGGACGTTAAACAGAAAGTATTTTTTGTTCATAAAAGTGAGCATTGGTAATTTTGAATAGTTATTACCTAATTGTGAATTTCCTTGCTATTTAATGTTGATAGTGTTTTTAAAAATAAGGAAGTTTCTAACAAAAGGAGGCGAAAGTAAAGAAAATCTGAAAAACGCTAGGGGCCTACCCAGGTTATCTTATAGTCGATTGATGGCAATTTTACTTAAATGTTGAAGTGTTAAATGACAAACACCTCAGTTACTTCTTGCCACAAGGAACTGAAAGGAGGCCCAAAATACCGCGGCCAATAGAGCACGAAATACTGATTCACTGCGGTCACTTGGAGTGTTTCAGAGTTGAAATAGGAGTTCACCGACCGGCTTTGGCAAGTCTTTTCAAAGCCAGCCCTAACAAGTGAATGTTCAAAGGCCGCTGAAGGGCCACAGAGCCCTCCCCGCAAGCAGGTGACCCAGCTGGCTGGGATTATCGTGCCCATCAAGCGCAATGGCTAAGGCAGCCAGCTTTTGAGGCTAAATGGCTTTTTATGTTCATGGGGTAGAATTTAGTGGCGTGTTGGCAGCTGGAAGATCTAGGCTAGATCTTCCTAGACTTGCGGTGCGATTCACCGCTCTAAAGACTGGCCGGCTAGTCCGCGTCCAGGCTTCTGCTCTTAATCACGCTTCAGGACCATTAGCCACAAAACTGTTCCTTGAAAGGCCTCACGGTGAAGGAGAACGTTAGAGTCGATGCAAATTTCATTTGTTGGACAAAGGTTACAAAAAGGAAACATGGAGAAAGTTAGCAAGGAATAAAACTACCTGCTGTTGTAACCCGGGCATCACTGCGCAGCGCGCGTCGTAGTCAGTGCACGGTACGCGCTCCAGTAGCGGTGCTGGGCTGCCACTGCAATACAATAGGGTCTGGTGGTTTTTTTTAACTAAGCAAGGATTACACAGCAAAACCACTGTGTCACCACGTGGCCTAAAGCTGGCTTTCTCCATGCTGATTATCGACTAGTGCCCGGGCTGTCACACAGCCACCACGCGCGGACAGGTGAGCGCTGACAGGGACATGCAGCATTTTTAGAAAAGGCACGTCTCTGCGTTTTTACAAGTCTCGCTACTGTTCAGCGCGTGTCAGCGTAGGAGGGCAGCTGAGGCATGGCTAGCACGGTGGCTAAGTTTATACTGCATACTTTTTAATCTACAGCTTTGTAGCAATGCTGACAAATTGTGCTTGCCCGTGTGGTTCGCTGTAGTTTGACGCATGGAAAGTAGCAGAATCCAGGAGGTGAAACTTAGAAGCAGAGCTTAATGTAATGTAAATCAAGATAATGCTATTGCCCCGAGCCAGGGGAGCTGCTTTTTACAGAAGCCAAGCTTTGCTCCTACGTGTAGGCCTGCCCAGCTCAGTGGTGGCAGCGCGTCGCTCCGGGGTAATGTTACACTGGCTATCAGCATTAGCATCACCTACGGGTTCCTTCTCTTGGGGTGTGTTGCTAGTCCGACTTGGACACGCTGCTTCCCGGGCTACGGCTGCGCGGCGCGGCGCCTCGCGGCAGGATTTAGCACCTCCGCTGGCCACCTTATTAACGGCGTTGCGCAGCTTCCAGGCCTCGGGGGCGGCGCCGCCGCTGCGCGCCACTTCACCGTGCGGCACTGCTCGTGTTTGCTTCACGGCAGCGGCGGCACAGCGGCGCGCAGGTCAGCCGCCTGCCCGCCTGCGGTGTGGAGAATGGCGGCAGCGCTTTCAAAGACAACCACCACTTGTGGTGTTTTTTGGGTTTTTTTGTTTTCAAAAATTTTCTACCTCATCTGCTTTAACCATCCTAGGATTACCTACAGTTGCTGTAATATTAAAAAAAAAAACCACCACCCTGCTTTTTTTGGTGTTTTACTGCACATAGGTCTTCTTGTTCCGCCACCCCCCGTTTCAAGTTTCACAAGTAGAGCCGATTTATATGCTTTCATATTGATTTATAACGCAGCATTCCAGGCACCCTACTAATAGTTTTTTTTACTCATCCATGTGTTTTAGGGTCTGCCCGGCCCACCAGGTGAAAAGGGTGAAAATGGTGATGTGGGCCCAATGGTAAGCCTTCTTCCCCACTGGTCACTCGGGGGGGGCCAAAAGTATCGCCCGTGTATTACTGTCTTTTCTCTGTAGCCCATACTTGGATAAGCTACTCCGGAATTTGGTGCCCAAGGGTGAAACATTTTGTGAACCATGAACGCTCCCTGGGCTTTCCTTTGCTTTCCCACATCTGTTGCCTCATCTACGTAATTTCAGACGATGCCCTGGCGAGCAGGGAGCAGAGCAGCTGCTGCGTGTGTCTCCGAGAGGGCAGTGGCAAGCAGGGTCAGGAAGGACAAAGGAGCGGCCGCTGCACCAGAGGGTGCGGAGCTGCTTATCGGACATTCAGGGCATTGTGCCTTAGCTTCAGGTAGCTGCAGGCCAGACGATGCTAAACATGACTTGGCTGTATTTACTCTGGTTCTCTGGGTAGGCTTGAGGCTACATTTTCCAACTGTTCATGCTGCTGACAGACTGCCTTCTGGGCAAGCTCCCTACGGCACACGCTTGCCTCCAACGCCCCGTGTCACGCCTGGCTGTTGTATTATGGGCCGTGTGCCGGCCCCGTGGCGCAGTCCTGTCACACGGCTGCCACCAGACAGACACGCTACGCCGGGGCCGCTGCACAGCGGAAGGGGTACGCAGGCAACCCGCGGGGAAAAGCCGGTGCAGGGAGCCAGTCCTCGGGAGCCCTCAGCATCAGCTCAGCCCCAGCTCAGGTGCTGTGTAACATAGCCTGGACCCCCGGCGCCTCGCGAGCTGCGCCGTGGGCAGCGACCTGGCCCTGCTGGGGCTGTAGCACTGCGAAGATTCAGAGTGTCCGCTACAGATTGAGTATATTATTTTTCATTGGCCAAAAAAAAGCCCCACTGGACTTTTTGTGACTGTAACTGCATCCAATTGTCTCTTTGCTACAGGGTCCACCTGGCCCGCCAGGTCCACGAGGTCCCCAAGGTCCTAATGGAGCTGATGTAAGGATTTTTTTTCTCTCGGTAATTAGCGCCATAGTTGGGATAACTATATTTGAAATAACTAACATCTTTCATCGCTGCAGGGTCCTCAAGGCCCCCCAGGCTCGATCGGCTCTGTTGGAGGTGTTGGTGAAAAGGTGAGTGTCGACAATCGCCTAGGAAGAGAAAACATTGGAATAGGAATGGATCAAGATACATTTTGATTCTTTTTTGGAGCCATATGGATATGTTACGGTTCCAAAATACCCTTCATTGACCTAGTGAGCGTTAATAGTGACCTAGCTGTGCTCCTCATGGCTGGCTCACCATGGCTGGTCTCGTTATTTCACATTTTACCTCACAAAAATGTTTAACAATCAGAGGAAAGAGCTTTGGAGCAGAAGTTTTTCAGGTGGAGGATTAAAGGTTTTGGTGGTTTCCATAACTACATAGCTGGATGCCTCCCGTAACATGGTTGGCTTCAAGTGTTTTTCATGTTATACTGGTGGAGTTTAGACTATCATATCGGTCTCTATATGGAACGTTCAGCGTATAAGCTATTATCTAAGGCATCAGCAGTAAACATCGAGGTGAAGCGGACCTGAAGCGCCAGTATGTAGCTGTTCCTCATACAGATACAGCTCCAGTAAGTCAAAGGTTTGAGGATGATTTGTGCTGCTTGAAAACCTGACTCAAACTGATGCTATATGACATTCAGTCATCAAAATTATTTTTGTTGCTATTTTCAGTTCTCCATTCAGAAAATTTCCTGCCAGTATATGGGGTGGGTTGTTTTTTTAAATTTCATCTTACCCAAAGAACATGTCAGATATTTTCCTTTTTCTTAAAGGAAAAATATTGTACGCAATAGGTGTCATGGCTTTTTTGTGTGATTGATTTGAATCACCAGTGTAAGCTATTATAAAATGAAGAGCAAACACAAAATTCAAGACAGTCTCTTGAAATTCCTACTTATGTTTAACAAGTTAGATGCCCTCAGCCATATCGTGTGTGTAAGCCTAAATGCATTTTGCTGTAATGTACAGATTCAATATTATTTTTTTCTTTAAATTTGGATTTGGAAAGATTTTGAAGGGAGCACAAGGTGAAGGAAACAGAACAGAAATACATTGCAGGCCACTGTATAAATAACTTACTGAGAAACCATGGTGATGGCTCGAGTATTTAAATATTTGCCACAAAATGTTGTATATATTCAGTGAAGCGCTGATAGTCAATGAATCCTAGAAAAAGCATAGAATCCCAGAACGGTTTGGGTTGGGAGGGACCTTCAGAGCCCATCCAGCCCAACCCCCTGCAGGGAGCAGGGACATCTTCAACCCGAGCAGGTCGCTCAGAGCCCCGTCCAGCCTCACCTGGAGTGTGTCCAGGGATGGGGCATCGACCACCTCTCGGGGCAGCCTGGGCCAGGGTTTCACCACCCTCATAGTAAAATATTTTCTTCCTTATACCCAGTCTAAATCTCCCCTCCTTCAGTTTAAAGCCACCACCCCTTGCCCTGTCACAGCAGCCCTTGCTAAAGAGGTCGCCCCCACCCTTCCTACAGCCCCCGTTAAGCACTGGGAGGCCGCAGTAAGGTCTCCCCGCAGCCGTCTCTCCTCCAGGCTGAACAACCCGACCGTCCCTAGGACCGTCAGTACCGGCACTGCTTCAGAAAGCTCACAGTGTTGGTAACTTCAGAATCTGAAGCACGTTTTTCCCTTTTCCTTCCTGTCCCATCAGGTGATTAAGTTCACAGGTACCTTCTCCCCCACCTTCCTCATTACTGAGCTTCAGCACTTCGGAAGCGTTGCCTTCTGCTCCCTTTCACTTATCCACTTACCGCCCCTGGCAGTGCACCAGTATTGTACCTTCAGGTATAAATCCATCAGAGCTATGAATTTACAAATAACGACTCAAGTACCGGGTCAATCAGTGTCACATACATTTATCATGATCCTCTTGATCACTGTCCAGAAGCGTGTCGCTCTGCTCACAGAGTCTTTAGTTTTCCTTTCTTTTCACAAGATAAGGAAGTTGCCACTGTTTTCCCAGGATCCTTTGTATGACTAATAATAACAAAAAATTTAAAAGCTGCAATTCATCCTACAGTATCTCACACACTTCTTGTTCCTCTGTGATAGCAAAAGGATCTTGCTTATGATGCTTTTCAATATTGTTGACATCTACCGTAAAATTCTGGTTATGGGTCTGGTTTTTTTTCCACTAGAATGTCTTTTCTTTAAATAACCTTTCACTTATATTAGGGCCATGTCAAAAGGAATCAACTTCTTGTCAGTATGACCGAACCAGTCTTTTAATAGAATCTTCAGATGTTCCATGATTTTTTCTACGTGCCCATCAAACAAATCACTTACCAGCGCTCTGGGATGTGGTGAAGAGAGTACGAGAATAATGTAGTACAATAAATGGCTGGATGGAGAGATACCCTATTTTGTCTCCCTCCTTTGTCTTTTGAGATCAAAGGGTACTGAGCCCAAGTGGATGAAAAGGTTAACTTTAGACTGTAGTTTTGTCATGCCTTAAGCTGGCCGTGCTTCACGGCATTCCCTGTTCCTTAGGCTGTGCCTCTGAGCATCAACACACCTCTTGGTAGCAGTGGCATTCCTGCGTCTTCGATCTTTTTTTATCCATAATTGCATAAGACATACAAAACATGATGCCCTCATGCCTGACGGCATTACTAACACGGATATTCCCTCTAATCTCCCAATTTTGCGACACTGTTCCCCCAGCCCATCTTAAAAGAGCCTTTGGCCTAATGAAGAGCTGCAGGATTTGGTTTTTTCTCTTGGGGAAGAGACCCAAAACCGGGCCTGACTGTAGGAGCTGGTAGAGAAGGCAGAAGAAGTGATTGGAAAAACAAAGTCAGTGGAATACAGAAGGCAAATGGGCACTGTGGGACGAGAAGTTCCTCCTGTGACCACCAGCGTACTGAGAAAACGTTTGTTATGAGACCACGACACCCAGGGTAGCAGCCATTCTACTCACGCCTTGTGTAATACTGTGGCCCACTGAAGTCAACAGGAATTTTGCCATTGGTTTCAATCACCTCTTCAGTTTGTACTGTTTCATGACCAGATTATACGCCACTCATTTTGTTAAAACGTTGACTTATACTGAACTCCTTATGCCTTTGTTTCTCCCTACGACTCTCCTGTGTGACTGAGAATCCCTATCTGTGATAATCAGCCCACCAAAGTTAATTCGAGAACACAAAATTCAGACTGTTAATCACTGGCTGTCATTTTTATTTCCTCTTGCTTATTTCCCATGCTCTCTGCGCTCACACAGAGAACCTTCCAAGCATATTATTTCGGAAGTTTTTATTTCTCTAACTACTTTCCTCCTCCTTTGCTTCCCACATATTTCCCCCCCCCCCCCAGTGTTTTCCTTATTACCTCCGCGCTCTTTGGCCTCTGCATCCCTTTCAGGAAAGACGCATCGAACCACAGGTAACGCAAAGCAGTGCGACCTGTGACGCGTGGCAGCACGTTTGGCTGCCGTCCCCGTCTCGGCTGGGCAGCGAGAGAGATTTGCTCACTTTCACATTTGAATGGTTAGAGTAGGAGATATTTTGTCATCAGAACTGGGGTTTCAAAGCCCCTTTGGTTATAATTCGCCAGAAAAATAATTTCTGTCACGTTTCCATGCATTTTTAACGAGCCTGTTGTTGCCTCTGCTGTACACACACAGCCCTAGATGTTCAAAGCCATCTGCAGCACAACTGTGCATGTAGCCTTGCAATATTAATGCCTGTAGCCTCCACGGAGCGGTCTGGAAGTCTTGAGACTTACACTCAACCAGAAGCACTTAAATCCAGCTTCTACCCAGAGATTACTCTCTTTGTTGTGCTTATAATTAAGAAAAAGCAGAAAAACAGAAGGTACCAACGCATGCTTCTCTCTAAGTCGGTACCAAAGCCCTAACGTGCCCAGTAAGTCGCTCCTGACTTCTCAAAACTGGGCCTTAGCTGTTTTACACTATCTAAGAATTTACAACACAGAGAGGGAACAGAACGAGTACCATTAACCTCACGCCTCTCTTCCACGAAGCCCAATAAAATAAATTTGCCTTTCTAATTTAGGCTAATCGGTGGTAACTGCACCGCGTACGGTGCCGTTGAGCAACGCAAAATGAGTGTCTGCAGAACCTAAGCGTTCTTTCTGTACCCTCTCAGGATTTAAATCTGGTTTACTCTATGAGAAAGGCCGATGTTACAAAACCACTACGCTCAGCTGGGTTTATACTCCTTCCTATTATATTGTTTATCAATATTATAAATCAAAATTATCAATACTTCCAACTTATTGAGAATTACATTTTTATCAATAAAATCAATAGTAGTATGAAAAATACAGTTATCAATGGTTTACAGGCCTACTCAGCCACTGGTCTGCACTGCAGCTGGAAGTGAGAGGAGAAAATCAATCGAGCATTCTGGCCCTAAGTTTAAAACCCCGTCCGACAGGTGTGCAGGCACCTGTAGGTGCGCGTGTCGTTCCCCCGCGCCGCTGCGTGCAGGCAGGTGCCAAGGCACTTGAGCAAGGTGCGCCTATGACAGTTCGTGCTACCTGAATAGCTAACGAATTACTTTTAATACCTTTACATGACTCACTGTGATCTCTTCTCAGCCTTCTCCATCCCTCTGTGCTCACAAACATAAGCCCGCCCAAAAAATATAGCACAGCTTTAGAATTTCTCTTCAATTTCTCTCTCGCAGAGCCATTATATGGATGAGAGTCACAGATGCGTACCTGTGTGAAAAGGGATTGTCTTCTAGAGTCACCGTATTC
Source organism: Phalacrocorax carbo (assembly GCF_963921805.1). Taxonomy (NCBI): domain Eukaryota; kingdom Metazoa; phylum Chordata; class Aves; order Suliformes; family Phalacrocoracidae; genus Phalacrocorax; species Phalacrocorax carbo. Next base: position 61,838,448 of record NC_087518.1, on the reverse strand, counting down.
TATTTTGTGAGGATGGCAAAAGCGTCACTGAATCCTTTTCACAACCCCGTTAGCTGCAAAGATGCCCCTCGTTCTTACAAAATCAATGCCCACGTCCCAGAACTGACCCGAGAGGTGGCAGCCTTCCATCCGCTGCCTCTTTGCATGGACAGTTCTCTAGAACCGGTCATAATAAGGAAAACAAAGGACTCCTGAACTACTGTCCTCGGCCTGACACAAATCATTCTGCTTGCGTAATCCAAGGTTTTCAGAATTAAACATGTCCATGAAATGACATGACTCTCTGTGGTTCAGAATTTCTGTCTTTGCTTGTTGAAATTCTGCCCGAGGAAGGCTTTGTCTAAGAAAGACCACACTAACTTTTAGAAGATCCGACCTGACCACAAAAGAGAATAAAAATTCCAGAGGTGGAATAAATCTGTCACCAGATCATAAAATGTATTTCCCAAAAGACCGTGAGGTACTTCCCACGGACAAGGTGCGTCGGGTCCTGAATTAATACCCCCCTTACCAAAAATGCAAAGACAGACAAGGGCAAACCATAAGCTACAGATTGCACAGGTTTAGTAGCTGAAAAGATACACGCTGTAAATATGTACCTGCTACAATCTTCTCTATCAAAACAGTTTAACACCCTTCAGAGCTGTCTAAAACAAGTACCACCTTTCATAGTACCTAATATTTGGAATATAAAAATCGGGTGTCAGAAAAAACTACTGCCTACAGGGAAGGCTCACGTTTTTAACAGAGCCATGATGTGGAAGTACTAACGTGAGATTAACCGGTCTCAGCTTTCACAGATGCCCTTTAAGGGGACCATCTTGCCGTTTCCCAGCCCTTGCAATTCGGCTGCTCCCACGCTGCTGCTTGCGGGGGCGTTCCTGCGCGCAGAGCTCCCGCAGGCTGCCCGCACCTGCCGCTTCGACCGCGCGCGCCTTCGCAGGGACCCTGCGAGCCCAGGAGCGCAGCGGGGCCCCGCCGCCCCCGAGTACAGGCCAGTCTGGCACAGAAAGCCCGGCTCTTCTCTTCTTCCATGATATCCTAAAATGAAGATGTGTTTGTCAATGGGAAGGGTAAAGGGTGGATTACAAATCAACTGTGAATCATCGTAAATTACAATTTCATTTGGCAGAAAGGCAGAAGAAAAGAACTTGCTCTCTGAGAAGGGGATTATACCGGCACAGGGGCTTGTCAGGCAAGACCTGGCACAATGGCTGGTCTTCCGCCCCCCGTTTAGTCCTGCAACGGGGCGCCTGTCGAAGGGGCCTATATTGGGGACTCTCTTAGATACAACATACGCACTAACGTGAGTGCCATCGGCTTCTTTACTAAGTCCAGACCTCATTCTCTGTTGCTGCATAAATCTAACTTGATTGACAGTCAGCACGGGCAAAAAAAGCATCACTAATGATGCTGCAGATTCAGCAGACCCTGTGCAGAGGGTAAGGAAATGAAGTTTATGCATTTTCCTAGAAAATGTACTTAGTGCTTATTGACCGGAAGTATCCGCTAGACTTCTTATTTCTAAAATAATGAATGCTGTATCACAGAAGCAAATTAAGTACTGAGGGATCAACAATTTTTAAGATTACTGCAAATTTAAGTAGGTCTAATAAAACACAGCAGTTTCTAAAGGCAAATTCACCATTTAGAAGGGTCCTTTCTAAAGGACATTTTAATATTGCTCTTAAAACTGTGGTCATCTGTTAATTATCCGATTCTGGAATTCAGTTGGGTACTCAGATCTTCCTCCATTCATCTCACGTCATATTTAGACTGGGCCAGATTCTGGACCCAGTGAGGTCATCGTGCTGCTATTAGCTTCTATGAAAAAAAAAGTTCAGCACCTACACCATAAGATTTGTTGAAAATTCATAATTGATGATTTATTCTTTTATACTGTCTGCACAGAAGTGCCAGACATGCATGTTGTATTAATCAAACTGTCGTAGAGCGAAGAGAGGCGCGCAGGTCACACGGGATATGAAAGATACACAAATTTATTCCAAACCTGTGTTTGAGTTCAGTAGAGGGGATTGGGTGAAATGCATTTTTGTGACTGAAATGCTCTTGTTTATAGACAGAATTATTGGCCAGGTTCATTTGGTTTGGAAAAAGAATGTATATGGGGGGAAAAAAATCCCCCCCATTAGCAGTTACACTGAGAAATCCTTTGGAATAAAAATATATAGTTCTTATCTCCGCGCTCCATGACCATCACAAGGCAGATTCTGTTACCCTTTCACAGATTTCCATGTCTGTGATGCTAATAGCTAAATATTCTACTAACAGAGTAGCTTTCTATAAAGGTTTATTTATCAGACCACTGAGCTAGAAAATGATCAGTCACAATAAACTTTAAAATGAACAACTGCAAAGACAGCCTTTGAGCCAATACTGTGTATTAGCTCAAAAAGAGACTGCATTGACTTAAATATTCACTGAACGGGTATCATCTTTGACGTGCACAGATTTTTGCTCACACGCTGTCATCCTCAAAGCCATCTACTTCACTAAACAGTCTCCATCACCAGTAAATACACAGCGTACACCTTTGTGGCCTTTGGTGAGGATATTACTAACACCAATGCTATTATTTTATCCTTGTATTTTTTCTTCATACAATTTTTTATTCTAACAGTAGCTACAGCAGCAGTATCTTCACTCCATTGGCATTCATTTCCAATTAGTATTCTCTTAGTTGTAGAAACTTACTTCCAGGCAAAATGTATCTTCTAGAGGAAAAAAAACATCCACAGTCAATATACTACTTTGGCTTTTCTTTGACTAGAAAAATGACAAACGGGAAATTTGCAATAAATGGGATAATAGAGGGGAAGAGCTTCCAAAGCTCAAGGGGAAGGTTAGTCTCCCTGGCTCACTGAAAGCTGTTTGGTATATTCTCTCTAAAATTTCAGGTTCCAGTTCTGCAAATCCATATGTAACTCAACGCCCTTTAGGCAGACCAAATAAGACAGTTCCTTTAAGCTGTTCACGTGAATAAGCACAACAAGAAATTACAGGAATATGTAATAACAGAATTAAATTCATAGAAATATTCTACCTAACGACTCATCAATTTATCCTCGCACTTTTACAGGGTGAACCCGGAGAAGCTGGTAACCCTGGACCTCCTGGAGAATCTGGAACATCCGTGAGTATTCTGGTTTTGTCTTATTATTGACCTTTATTACAGTGAACCAAGGTATGTGGTAGCACTTACCTTAGAAAGCCTTTAATCAGACTGAATACTGTGTACATTTTAATTTTCAGTGCAGAACTTCTACCTTTAAGAAGCAATTTTTTTCCGTATAATTATAGCCGCACTTGTACTAGCAGCTAGAGGACAAAGCCGAAGACGTCCTAGGACAGTACCCGTTTTTTCTTCCAGAAGTCTTAACTCTGACATGCACGTTCTTCTCTCTGAAGACAGTTCATTGATGCAACCCCGGTGCAGATGCTGGCACTTGGCCCGAGATTCACAGGGTTTCCCATCTGAGGCCGAGGCTCTAGTCTCCCATTCACGTGCCGGCAGTTTATTGATGAGTAACATTGCCCAGGTCTGCGAACAGTTTTGCCATTCAATTTCCAGATGACATTTTTGTGTTCATTTCTTTTCTACAGGGTCCAAAAGGTGAAAGGGGAGAAAAAGGTGAGGCTGGTCCACCCGGAGCAGCTGGACCACCAGGTGCTAAAGGACCTCCAGGTGATGATGGGCCTAAGGGTAACCCAGTAAGTGAGCTTACTGATTTTAACACAAAGCACTGTGAAGCACTGCTGAAGCTGTGCTACATATAAAACTGTATATGAATTTCTAAATTTGAACTAAATTCTTTATATGCTTCATAAAATATCTGTGATGATTGCTATCTGCTGGTAGCTGCTGTAGATGACACTTGCCTTGGTTTTTTTCCCAATTTATCTAGGGCCCAGTTGGTTTTCCTGGAGATCCTGGTCCCCCTGGGGAGCCTGGTCCAGCTGTAAGTATCCTTAAAAAACAGCTTTAGGTTCTAGTCTTGGTCTGCACTAAATTCTAGTTTACCCTGCCTCTTCCTTCTCTGGGAATGAGGTCTGGCCTCTAAGATCTGTTGCTTTTCTGTTCATATATTTCTTAAGGCTTAAAAAAGCTTTAGAAATCTTTTTTCCAAACCTTTTTTTTTTCCTTTAAAAATCTTTTTTTTGAAAACTACTGTCCTTGGGAAAATGCTCTGCAGAAAAACAGCGCTCTTATATTTGTAAATGAGACTAATTTACTTAATACAGCTGAACTTTAGATTTTATTTTCCTGTGAATTCTGTAGGGTCAAGACGGTGTTGGTGGAGAGAAGGGTGAAGATGGTGATCCTGGTCAACCTGTGAGTCATTTCTGTCATTCTGTTTCAGCTGCATGTTCTCTCCTATGCTAAGACAGTATCGTTTTCTGAACCAGTGGTTTCTATAGTCATAATCTTAAAAATGTTTTCTAAACGGGTGTTTTTCCTATTATACTGAAAAAGATCTATTTCCTTGAAGAGCTAGAACTGCCCATATTATAGTCACAATCAGAAGCAAGAGCTCAGTTTCTTCTAGAAGTAGAAACAAATGATGTATTAAGGATTTGTGCTGGAGCTGCTTAGGAGCACTAAAAATCAAGCGACTCTGAGCATAAGAAAGGAATGCTGCAGCCAAATAATCTTCACTAGCTGACCTGATGAAATGAAGCCTTGATGTTTCTGCTTTAAGAAAGTTAAGAAGAATCTGAGCAAAACCCATATGAAGCAGCAAAGTTCTTACAGTTCTGTAATTCCCCTATTAAAATACCATTAATTTTTTATTGCAAAAAGATAGGGTTTCCATTTTGGAAAGTCTCATTCTGGCTCTGGAAGTTCTGGTTATCACGGAATTATCCTGTACAGGAGTTTGAAAATCTTAGTACATCGAACGTATGGTTGGAAGCAAGTTATAAACTGGGATTTGCCTGCAAACTTCAGGAAATCAGTATCTGCGCGTCTTCCCGAGCAGTACCTACTTTCAGGGTGTTTTGTTGCTGAAGAAAAGCTTATCAAACCGGTCAGCAACCCTGGAACATTTAAGAGTATCACAGCTTACCAGGACGGGGTGCCCACATGGCTGTCAGCGCAGAGGTTTTACGAGAAGGCCACCCACGGGGCGGCTAACTCACTTTTGCTAACATTTTTCACCCCCATCTGCATCACTTCAGCCCCTGAGAAAGCAAAAAACTTCCTAATGGAGTTTAGGCAGTAGGCGATGACCATGTGTCACCTGTGCGCGGCCACCTTCTGGTCTGAAACTTCTGTTGCATATGGGAAGAGAAAAAAAGAATGGTTGCATTTTGTACACTAACGAAAGGCGTTCAGAATTTCGAAAGGCCGCCCTAAGAAAGGACTCGTTGAATAAGCAGGTGTGCTCCTCTGTGTTTATGGTACTTACTGCCTGTCCATTGAAAGGGGCCAACGGATTGCAGGTATCTGTTGCATTTAATACGGAGCTTTATCCTTCCTCACCGCTGAGCTTACCATTTTCCACTGCAGGGTCCCCCAGGCCCTTCAGGCGAAGCTGGCCCACCGGGTCCACCCGGAAAAAGAGTAAGTCCTTCCTCGTTTTCTCCGTACATTTCTCTTTCCGAGACATTATGTTCTAGAGAATTCCAGCCACTTGTTTTCCATGTTGTCACGCTCAGGTATGATGTCTGAAGTTTAAGTAATGTAATGGGAGAGATGGAAAAAAACCAAAACAACAGAGAGAACCCTTTAACGTGGGTTACTTGGGAACAAAAAAGCGCAGGGAAGCATGTACGCCTGATCTATAAATGTGCTTTTTCATTTCACCCGAGTGAATTCATTGCCTGCCAGGGTAAGAATTCAGTATCTGCCGAATTGGTCTGCTAATAGGAGTGAGCGATGACGAGAGTAATACAAGACATCATCCTTAGGCACACGACTGCTGGCAGGGAGCAGGAAGAATGTGTCTGCTTTGGTGTCTTTAGCTTCTGAAATAAAATAATTTCAGCGCAGCTTTTGTGCAAACCTATGTCATCCCCTCTGCATACAAAATTAACAAGCAGACGTTTCTGTAACTTATGGAGCCATTCCATTATTTCTAAAGTCTTTGAAGCTTCACAGGCTTTACAAATATCACTACTCAAAACCAGTAAATAATGTTACACTTACAGAACTGTAGGAGATGCATCAACCTGTAGGTCTGCTTCAGAGGCCATCAGAGGCACTTTTTACACTTTAAAAAACAAGGGAGGGGGCACCTTTAAATGTAAGATGAGATCTATTTTAAAAAAAAAAAAAGTGTTAAATTGCCCTATTTAATGGGCTTGAGTGATCTGCCATGCCTGATTGATCACTTTTGTCTGTTTTACACAATAATCTATTTGCTCCACCTACTTGCAAAACATTTGTCATACCGTGAACGATTACGGTAGCGCTAACAACCTTATCACTGGAACTGAAATACGGCTCCATCGAATATTAGCAATTAGCACGTTTGTTCAACATCAGATTAGACCTTCCTAATCTACGATACAGGAAGGCAGTACCTCACTCCCAACAGATCGGACATGTTGCACCTCATCGTCCTTAGACAAAAACACTTTAGAAACACAAATATCACATCACCTGTGGTTTGACGCATTTCTGATTTAGGGAATACCTACGGCTAAAATATTGCCAAGCGATCCCATTCCTGAATTCTGAAGAAAACATTGTGTGGAATCAGATTCTGCATTACTTGAGTAGCTGAATGTTTCAAGCTCGTAGAGAGTCTGTATTGTATTGATGCTACACCAGCGAGAAACAGCGACCGATCGAAAGCTTCATGCTTTGCTGGCAGAATGGGCACACAACTGGTGAAAACGAATGACAAGCATTTTTTATGCCAGATTCAATTTCAGCAAAAAGCCCTAACAAGTGTCCTTCCATCCGGATTAAGAAGAACGTACCATTTCAGTAGTAATGCCGCCGCCTGCGGAGGTGCAGCTCTGGCTACGCTACTAGAAAGCAACGTTCCACCCCATGTTTTGTTTTTCTGTCTCTGAAACAAGCTGGCAGAGCTCAGGATTCATACGTTTAAATCTAGTCCCTTGAACTCCTCAACCGTACAGTCGTCTTATTCTGTTCTTTTCATTCCCCTCTTCCCCTGTACTTTATAACTGACCTAACTCAGTGTCGCTGCCCAGTCTTATGAAATTATGTTTATTGCCAGGTTTCACAGTTTTGAGCAACCGGTGTCTAGTATTGCCGGTTACAAGGAGGTTCCCCCAGCTTTCCCTGGGAAACAAATGCTAGCGAAAGACACGGACGTAGAGTTTTCCCATTGTATCTACGAGACTTTGGCTACCGATACTTACAGTGACATTCAACTCTCAAGTGAAGGCCAAGAATAAACTGTTTTTCCCACTTATTGACAGGTGACAGTAAAAGGATTACTATTAGTTGGTGAGAGAAGCAAATACCAAAATTGTTTTCCTATGGTGCTCTAAAGGCTTTGACAATAAGTACCAGAGCTTTGCAGACTGAGCAAGGGCCTCACGGACAAGCAGTATGGTGGACGTCTTTTAAGAAATACCTCTTAGGAAGGTCAAGTCAGAGCAAGAAGCCCGTTCCAGATTCCCACTGCGAAGAGGTAAAATTGGCTAGCATGCCAATGGCCACGTAGCTCAAGTCTAAATCAAGATAAAAGGTTAAATCTGTGGATGAAACAAAAAATGGATCATCGGAGCATCCACAAAACGTGTACCCTAATGTATTACTTTTCAGACCTAATAATAGGTCTTCCAAAAAATATGTCCACCGCTGCCTTTCAGAAAGTCCTAATACCACAGATACTTCAAGTTTTACAAGGGAGAGTACAGTGTATCTTCAGAACAAAGCCCTACGTTCAGATGAATGACTAGATGAAATATGTATATTTATATTTAACCATAATCTACGAAGGGCGAACCGTGTGACAGTAATTGATAAAGTCTCGCCAAGTGATTACCTATATTCTTAATTAAAAAAAAAAATTCATTAAATCGTAATTAATATTTTACAGATTCTGACTTCTGGAAAGATCTGTGCATGGACCAGATCAGATAAATACGTGCTCAGAAGGCTTTATAAGTCTGGGTAGTTTTAGTGCAAGTACTCACAGTAATTGTGCGTGCAGATCTAGCACGGGTCTGTGCACACACTGTTTAAAAAATTACGGCTATGAAATCTATCACAGGAAATGCAGAGCTGAAGTGAATTTATCATTAATAAATGGAAGGCCAGATTCTCTAGTTTGATGCAAGAGAGGATCAAGACCCAAAACACCAGCTGATTTAAAAGTACAGATTTATTGGATCAGACTTTCAGGGACTAGTTTAGTATTGACTAAACTCTATTTTTTAATTCAATGATAAAATGCCCTGTAATGAATTCAGAAAAGCAGTAAATCTTTTAAGGAGTATCTTGTCAATGAAGTAAGAGACTGTGCTCAATATTTCCTCTATCCAACTACATATACGCACACACCCCCCTTGCTTTACTTGGGTAGTCAATACAGGTTTTTATCCTGTAGACATTCTATCTTGGTTTATAACTTCAAGTAAGGGAAGATAATAAAAATCCAGAGTAAATGTTTGAAGTATTTGGGGAAAACGTATTTCCCTTGGTTTAAAGAAGGTTTCTTATACTTGATAACTCCCCAAAAGGATGTACTTCTAAAATAAAAGGAATGTACTCAGAAGCATTTGCTACTCTTTCTGAGGCAGAAATAGCCAGCCAATGGAATAGCGATCGCAGGACGTGAATGACAACAGCGTCCAAGTGAAATCGTGTCGTAATTGCTATTGAGGTCGATCAGAAAGCGGTTATCAATTGCATAATACACGTTTTTTAAGTATTATGTTCTTTCATAACTACAGATGGGCAACTTTTGAGCGATTAAGCTACAATATTTCAGTGCTACACTTAGCATTCTAGCCAGGCAGTGCTAGCGGTTCTGTAGCATCGTTCTGAAGAATGCTCAGCAGCAGTTAAATATAGTGTTTCCAAAAATTATATTTTTATGTTAAACCACCAAAGCTTTATAATGCAAATAGGACTTTTAAAGTAAAGTTATACTAACCAAAGAAAGCTACTTGGAAAATCCTAGTATTCCCGATTCGACGTAGCATACCAGCTTGCTAGGACACATGCGTTTCAGTTTGCAGCTTTCAGTGCCCGTTTAAGCGCCTTGCCAAATCAAGACCTCAGAGGCTACCCGCAGTGGCTACCACTTCGTCAGCTCTCATGCTTACATTTATAAAAATATCCAGCACAATAGGCTTTTTGGTAGAGGCAGCCCACAGCAGATGGCTGCCTTGCCTTCCGAGCTATCCAGGACCCATCTCTAGCCTTACCAGTTCTGTCTGGTTTGAGAATGGCTGCTCTTCATCAGGACATCTTCCTCTCACTGTAGGCTTTCCATCACTGAATCCCTTGACGAGTTCTCCACTGATGCAAATCAGCCTGGGTTCTGTAGAAAACTTGAGCCATTACACGTATGTGTATTACATTCCAAGCTGAACAAGTATCACACAGAATCCCAGGTTGGAAGGGACCTCAGGGACCATCTAGTCCAACCTTTCTAGGAAGAGCCCAGCCTAGACAAGACGGCCCAGCGCCCTGTCCAGACGGCTCTTGAGGGTGTCCAACGTGGCCGAGCCAACCCCTTCCCTGGGGAGATTATTCCCATGGTGACTGTCCTCACTGTGAGACATTTCCCTCTCGTGTCCAGTCGGAATCTCCCCAAGAGCAACTTGTGTCCATCCCCCTTGTCCTCTCCATGGGACTCTGTGTAAAAAGGGAGTCTCCGTCTTCTTTGTAGCTGCCCCTTAAGTACTGGTACATGGCGATGAGATCCCCTCTGAGCCTCCTTTTCTCAAGGCTGGCCAGTTGAGCTCTGGGACTAGGAATCCCTCTTCTAATTCTTTTCCCTTTATATGCATGTTAAACATCTGTAATATTGCCATCTGAATTTCTCCGTCTGCAAAAAGAGAAGGATGAAACTTGCCAACCTCACAGAAAGATGCGGCTTCTGAAGTGTTCTTAAACCTTGAGAAGACAAAAACTGTGTTATAAAGTTAACTTTACTGTTGGCGCAATCTAAGACAGCCAAGGAGTTCACAAATTGCTACGGGCTTGTCAGCGAGAGTTCTCAGCTGTACAGCTTTCCTGTTCTCATAACAGCAGCGCCGACCAGCAGCATGCTGCGTGACGACTGTGTTTCTGAAGAGGTGTAGTGTCTTCCAGCTTCTCCTTCCAGAGGAGGAGATAAGGGAACTGTGGTCAGTGAGAAGTGGAACATCTCAAAAGGCCTCCTGACCCAATGCCTGCTTGCCTAGAAATACTCGTACAAAGACCAAATCACTCTACAGTTATGTAGTTACTGTTTTCTTCTGAAGCTTAACTCTTCGCACATATTTTTGGGACTCCCTTTTTTTGTTGTTGTTTTGCCATAGACTACTGGGTAATATCTCTAGTTCAAATTAATTAATTTCTACCTGACAAATGTTAAGAATAGTATGAGGAAGAGACACCACCAAACAACATTCATTCTTAAAACAAATAACATTTACAATTAATAAAACTCAACGCCTTTCAGGGTGCTGGGCCCTTCAGCTGTGTTTTCTGCTGCTTAGCCATTTTCCTTCTTGGTGTCAACTGGGTGTCTAGATCACGTATGCATAAGGCTCCATACATCAATCTAAAAATGTTAGCACTTGAAGTGCAGAACTAAGACACATTTTTGGTCTAAACTGGAAGGCATACTGTCGGCTGTCAATAAAAGAGCAGGTGTCGACACTCTGTATGAGTTCTTTTGTCTTCTCAGTTCTGCGTAAAATGTATCGGGCGCCATCTCCAAGCCCGAAGTGTAACGATCATAAAAATCACCATGGTAGCTGGGGTGGGGAGGGTGGGGAGCATTAATTTCAAATTATTGTTACTGAGAGCTTTTCTGTCAGTTAAAATTTACCAGACACTCCAACAACTCAAGTGTGGGAAGGTAAGATAAATAATAATTAGCAGTCTTTCTCTGCAGAAGCACCATCTGTGCCAGGCCAGCGATCACAGCCCGTTAGAAAGAGCAGTTCATTTAGCTGCTCTGGGCCTGGCGCTGCATCGGCACTGCCCGGTAACGAACGGGCCCCCTTTGTTCAGCCGTCATGAGCCACTGTATTTGTAATCTGGCGATCGTGGGTTTAGCCCTGCAAATTCACGTTGCAGCTGCGCTTCTAGATTATGCGGAGACCGTATTTCTCAAATACAAACTACTGCGCTCAACCCCTCTCGGTGTCTTAGGTAGGGCAGATTATCATCCGTAAGGGAACTTGAGTAAAAGGGATTTTCAAGCAGTAAAGACAATGCGCGTGTAAATTCATGTAAGAAAAAATGTCCCGTTTCTAAAATGTTCCTGGGTTTGTTTATATACCTGCTAACCGCTTTTCTTGTTATTGCTGCGAACCGTGATCCACCCGACCAACTACAACCTACCCAAAGGGGTGCAGGCATCACAGGCGTTATGGGAAGACCAGTGATTTAAATATTTCCTCCTGTTTTAAATAGTCAGCAGTTGGACCACAGTGTCCAGGGCTTTTTAGCTTCTCTGTATTCTGAAGAGGTAAAACTAAGTCCTTCACCGCTTACAGCACTTACAACTACCACAGAGACCAACCTGTGGCACCCACAACAAATGAGCACAGGCCACTGTGGGTAATTTAATTCGTTCTGCGTTACCTCTAATGGAAAGCCTGAACCATTTGTGTTGGCCAAAAGGTTCATACAGTGCTGCAGATGTTCAGTTCCACCCTGGAGAAAGCTTAATTTCAGAAGCAAATGAAGGATCTTAATATATTTCTACATAAATAGTTATAAAATTAATGTAAATTTCCAGGAATTAAATTAAAACTGGTGGACTTGCTCGAGGTATGTGCCAATAGTAGTGGATGGCAAAATATAGCAGGCTATAAAAAGTTTGGGCTAAATTCAGCTCTAGTATAAAAAACTGCTGTTAGGTCAGGCTCTAGTCTAAAGCCCTGAGCTCACAGAAGAACGGTTCTTCTCTGTAAAATTAAGAATGTGCTTCAGAGCTTTACTTGTAGGGGCCTGCGTTATTTTGTCTATTGTTATGAAGTAAAAAGCAGTCAATAAATAGAAGTGAGTCAATTTTTCTTGTTGCTGGTCCTTGGAAGATTGGGGGTTTTGTAACTTCTACATAACAAACTGTTTGTTGCATCAGTGGCCAGGTTTTAGGGAATTAAGTTTTACAGATTCAGAAAATCACCTTGTGTTTGATCATAGTCACTTTTCTTTCCTTTTGCTTTAAGCTGCTCATCGGTTGGCAAGAAATAGCTACTTGTAATAAAGACACTTCCCAGGCTAAAAATTAACCTTGTAGGAAAATAGTCAGTCCATTATCGTGTCTCTTTTCTGAACTACGTGTATATATGAGAGCGCCAGTTTCAAAGAGTACATTAGATTCTAGATGCTGCTTCTGTTCATAACTGAAGCTATGAATATTAATTCCCTGACCTGAAAATCAGCCCTTGATGTTTCAGAGGAGAAAAATGTCTGTTTGTTTTTCACTGAAACCTTGAGAAAATGAAGGGTGATGGGCGACGTCAGCCACAGGCAGTCGCAGCGCTGCCAGACCACTGCGACGCCTTTCGGTGGCCCCCACCCGAACCTCATCCCGTCTCCGCCTCGTCCTGCAGTACCGAGTTCTGTCCTAGTCAGGCAGAGCTTTGGTAGAGCAGCAGCAGGAAACCTGATACCAAGAGCTATTTCTAGTCAGTGTCTTTATTTCATTCCTTACAACCTCCAGTCACGGGATTCCCCCCCCTTTCATATTTACTGGATATTATTATGGCATGTATCCATTTTTTGGCTGTCCAAACGTTATCAAAAGGCTTACCGAGCCCGACGCCGACTTAGAGAATAAAGACTTACATGTCGCTCTGTAGCATGACAGGCCCTTTTGGGATCAGTGGATAACCTACAGTGAGTAGACAGAAGTCAATGCAAAGCAAATTTAAAACTGTTACTCTGTGTAAATTAGTATTGTTCTTTTCCTCCTCCTTTTATATCTTAATTTTTTTCCAAGCTATTTATTTGGTTTTAACCTCATCATGTCAGAAGAGTTAGGAGATACATATTCTTTTAGGTATTAAAATCCTAGAAAATTTCATAAAGGGAAAAAGAGCTGATACAACAAATTGGTATTTTTATCCTGTGAATAAAATGTCAAGAAAGAAATTTAATGTTCTTTTGTTAGCACTTACTGCTTATTAATGCAGTGGAAACTGCACTCTCAGAGTTTTTTCACTGGTAATGTTGTAGAAAACGGACATTATGAGCTCAGTCTGTCTTTTACAGGGGCCCCCTGGAGCAACTGGTGCTGAAGGCAGGCAAGGTGAAAAAGGTGCAAAGGTAATACATGCAACATTTTTTCAGGATCATGGAAATGTAAACTATATATAAATGAAGAAACAATTGCTTATCGTGCACCGAGTGTGAAACTTATCAGCGTAATAACTGGTAAACCATAAAATCCAAATCAAGACCCAGAATCAGCAGCAGTACATAACGGAGCCCGTGGTGGACTCTCACCAGCGCAGGCCCAGCTTAGCTCAGCCCTGCGGAAAAGCAGGATGAGCCGGCTTTGCTGGCACCACGTCTTCATGTGAAGAGCAAAATTTTGTTCAGAAAACCACCCTGTGCAGAGCAGTTTCAGAGCAGCTTTTAAAAAATGGGAGTGAAGAAACTTCACTCTCACTTTGTGACTTGTGTATCCCCACGGTGCCAAGCTTCGTCAGCTCTCCCTCTCCAACCTCTTGCTTATGTCCTTCTAGGGTGAACCTGGTGCCGAAGGGGCTCCTGGAAAAACAGGTCCAGTTGGTCCGCAGGGACCTGCAGGAAAACCTGGCCCAGAGGGTCTCCGGGGCATTCCTGGCCCTGTGGTAAGTAAGTGGAGCATATAATAGTATTTTAAATGTTGCATTTCTTGTATATCCTCTGCTAAAGCAAACTTTATGTGTTTTCTAGGGAGAACAAGGTCTACCTGGAGCGCCAGGCCAGGACGGCCCTCCGGGGCCTCTGGTGAGTGCCCTTCCTTTCAGTGCCAAAACAGACAAAGCACCCTTTAACGTGTCTGTGCTTTTACAGAAAAATGAATGTACAAGTCAGTTCTTAGCACAAAGTCACTATTTTTCCGTGCTGGTAAAATCTGATACACAGTTGCCTTCATTTTACTGCTCTACTTTAGCAGGCAGCTGTGCTGAATGCTGCTGAGTTATACCAGGTAAAAAGAGGAATAAGGCAGTGTCAAAGCAAACTCTTGAAATTCCCTGAATAGAATTTAAAATAAAACTATGCTTACAATCAAAAAATCTACTTCTGTCCCCATATCGGCAAACTGTAACACCTTAAATCATTTTGTTTCCTTAGTGGTAAATTTTGTACATCCATTGATTTTTCATGACTGATAGTCGAGGAAAATGTTAATTAAATGAGAAATCGGGCCAAAAAGGGACTTCTACCAAAGAAGAAAACATGCTCGTTTTATAAAAATGAACGGCAGCACCATGTCTGTTCATTTTGGCAGTCCCAGGAAATATAATCCACGACCAAAGTGTCTAGAAGAGTCTGAAAGAACCAAGCTCCCAGTTTCCAGGGCACCTAGGGCAGACCACCGTGCTGCTCTCTGTTAGCAGTATGATTAAAGCAAGGGACATTTATAGGTGACATCTAATCGTATCATTGCTTCTGTTTTCACTTGCTATTTTAGGGCGTTTTTTTCTAACAAGCTGAAATAACAACACCGCGAGCACAAATTGCACAACATTGGCGTTCTTATTCAGCATCACGTGCAGAAATTCAAATCTCAGCTGTACGCCCAGCAGATTAATTCTTCCCTTGCCAAGCAAAGGTGATCCAATTTAGTGGAAAGAGCTCCCACCCCTTGCCCTCCCAACTCACGGAAGCAGAGTTCACCTCTGTTACCACAGTTAAATGACACACTGGGAATAAAAAGCCTCGGAACAGAACATGGACTGTTCTAGTTTGGTGGGGAAAAAAAATAAACAAGTGTTACACTCTCAAGGCATTTTGAGTTTGCAGGCAGCGTGATCATATCCTAAGTGAAATCCACGCTGTTATTTTGGCCAGATTAACTATGCCAGCATGTACAATGGGATTACCTTAGCAGAACAGGGCAATAAGGAGCTATCCCCTACTTCAGAAACGGTGTGGTTCTTGCCGAGGAGAAGGCAGGCTGCGAGTAGCAGGTGTGAAGGAAATCCTCTATTCCTCTTCCTATATGGGTTTAGAGGGTACAGTGATACAGGTCCTTGGGTAGCCTTAGTACTGACAGTTTTTGTGTGAACCAAAAATCTTTCCAATGAGCATTCCTGCCTCCCCAGTGAGAACTCAGGGTCTGAACATCAGCTATAAAATCTCCACGTCAGGCTTTTCCAGTATATAACAATGAAAGTGGGGAAAAAATGGGGAATTTAAACTGAAATGCTGCATACATTAAGACTTTTTCCCTACACCAATCTTTCATGTTCATGTGCCTTTGTGAACATGAGCAATTGCCTTTTCGTTCGTTGACTGAAGCACTTTCATGGGTGAAAGTATTTGGGTAACTATTCACCTTTCAAAAAATGTTCCAAACAGGCAACTTCTTAACCTATAAGCCAAGAGTTTCAGAACAGTTACACACTAGAAAGATTTTTTTCCAATGAAGAGTGATCTGATGCATTGGTGTATCTATCGATCGCTTCTGCGTATGTAATTACAGATGGCATTACAATGGCATCTACACAGAACCTAGATGACCTCTAGATGGACTAGATGACCTCTAAAGGTCCCTTCCAACCTAAACCATTCTGTGATTCTATAATTTCATTTTTCTCTGTCCCTTAGAAAACAATAACGGGCAAATAAATAATGTGCTGAGGAAACCTTACGCTATAGCTCTTTGTTGCCCTTCATTTTTTAACATTCTAATTCTGTCTAAAGTCTCATGGATGACATATTGCTTGTAAGTCAGAGGCTGGGAACAATGAATGAGAAGCTGCAAGGAAAAGGACTCCCCTGGGCTAAGCCCATAATAAAAACCTCTTCTCTTCAAAGAGTTTATGATGGGACCACCACTGCAGCTTCTAAGGGATGTGCCCAGTTTACAAATAAAATGCATGGGGGACAAATCAAGGAAATCTAAAAGCCAAAGAGCAATTATTCAGCAATAACGAGCATCCCTTTCCCACATCAGTCACCAGAAGCCTCCAAATACATCATCAAAAGATCTCTCTTCTGACGTTTGAGAGCTTAAATATTCAAATCCGAAGCTGAGTGTACTAACGAACTATGTACTCCCAAAGGTACAGGCTTCCCGTCAGCTCAACAAGGACTTTTTTGAGATGCATTGTTGCAACTTAAATTTTATTTGGGATTTTAAGACAGTAAAGTTTAGAGGTAAAAGCTGCCGAGGTCAGGCCTCCCTCCTTCCCCTCCCTCCCGCCGCAGCAGATTGCTATCAGGAGAAGAATATGAAAGCCGATTTGCAGTAGAGCACAACACGCTGCAGGTGAAACTGTCTGATTCTGTATTCCAAAAGCTTAAAAATTTCACTTTTCGTTCATGAATTATGTATCTGCCTAGGCTTTTGCATCTAATGATATCCTGAAGCAGAGATGGAAAGGAGACGCACAGAATAATATTTTGTACATGAAGTGTTACGGCACTTTCGAAGCTGTGCCGGGTTGAAAAGGTCACGTATTACGGCTACCCATATCGTAACTACGCAGATGCCCGCTGCCAGCAGGAGACTAGCCGTGGAGAGATGCTGGCTTAGGCTAGCAGAAGTGAACGCCTCTCCTGTGCTGCCATAGCCACTGCATGGCCTGAATTTTTCACCTCATTCTCTACAAATTACACAAAACCACCACTGCTCTTCTTATGAACCTCCCAAGATTTCTCAAATCCCTCAAAATTCTTCTAAAATTATGAATAAGGATTAAAGTAATTAAAAAAAGCTGGAGAAAAAACAAGGAGATTTTAACAAGCTTCATATATAATCTTTTTCTGCACCATCTATCCAGCTATATATTTGACTATTGGATTGCTCTTATGACCCCTGTAAAGGTAAAAAGCAGCGCTGTCAAGGGAAAGAAGCTTGTGTCAAGTTATAACAAGATTATTCAGTGTTTTTTGCAAGCGATGTGCAGAAAGTAAGCCCTGTCCACGCGAACGTGTTTCTCTCTCGCAGTAGTTTCCCAGGTAGCCAGGCTGCAGTGGAGTTTTCCAACAGATTCTCTAAGCATCAGCTTACGTTGGAACCACCTGAAAAAAAAGGAATGTTTTGGGTTGTCCCCTCCCCGCACCCACCCCTGAAGTGTGGAAGCCCTTGCAGAACGGTTCTGGGGACCCTATGGCGGTGGTTCACAGCTCTGCCTCCTGCCCAGCATGTCTCTGTTTACCGAAATCTAGCGGCACGGAGTAATGTTTAGGGAGAACCGCAAATAGAATAAAGACCATTTCTGACTCAGTTTCATTAAGGAACTGTGCTGCAGAAAGGATGGCCTGTAACTACAAATTAAAACTGGTAAACTGCTTATATGATGTGAGCCAAGTAAGTACCTAAAAAGGGATCGGTTTATCACCTCTGTAAGGTAGCGCTATTGCCCCTACCCAACAGACGAGGAGCAGAGGCCCGAAGAGACTAAGGCAGTCCTGAAAGCATTTAGGGTTGCCCAAGCCAGTATTGCAAAACCAAAGTAATTTGTGTAACTGCTCACGTTTACCGAAGTGACAAAGGACCGTAAGCGCGTGCGTGTCAGTGGAGCTAGCACACCAACGTCACACTAGCTAAGCTTGCAATGTTGAGTAGAAAAGGCTTGAATATTTAGATAAAACATAGATTTAAATGCATTATTCATGGTCATACGGGAATTGCAGCTGGCAAGTCAAGGAAACCATAATCCCAAGACAGCACCCCGAGCGCTGAAGTACAATTCGAGGTAGTTCTCCAACAAAACAACACTGAGGAGCAGTTATTATCGGCCACCTGATTTATATTCTGCAAAAATTGTACTGAGCTGTAGTAAACTAGGAGAAAACAAATTAAGAGGATACTTTCCACCATCTGATGAAAGACAGGGCTAAATAAGCCATAAAGTGAGGCACAACAATTAAGGTGGAAGATGTAATTGAAAGCATGCCATGTAACCACAAGCAAAATTAGACAAATCAACAAAAACATAGTATTTTTTTTGAGTATCACTTGCTTCACTGGATGCCTTCCGTGCCCTTAAAGAATTTAGCTGACCCTTTGCTTCACAGATTTCTAATAATACAAGCCTTTACAGATCTCTAATTATGAAGTAATTTAAATGCTACGGTAGCATCACTATGCCTTTTTAAACATAAATTTCCACTTTATCTTGGGCCTAAATCGTACGCCATCAATCACAACCACCAACCACCAAATGGCTCTGCACTTCGACTTACGCTGCCTTCGGTATTATTTCAGGAAAACACGATCTGTGCAGTATGTTCAAGCTTACTTTAACATTACTTCCCTTGATTCATTTAGGGCCCACCCGGCTTGCCTGGCCTGAAAGGAGACCCAGGTTCCAAAGGAGAGAAGGTATACCTTATTCCTTGTTTGTGCCTTTGTCATTTTGATCCAGTCTCAAGTCTGTACAAAATTAGCAGAATGAAACACTGGGGTTTTTGTATCAGAAAGCAAGACAACTTACCACGTCTGTCGATCAGCTCTCCGTAGCCTTAATAGTCATCGTGAAGTCTTAAGCCACAGCTGAGATCCTGGACATAGACAGAAAGAAAAAGGTTACGGCCTGTGCGGTAATGTATCGACCACCCGAGTCTTCCTTGCGATGAAGATCCCAAAGACACCGATGTAAAGAGAACTGCTGGTTTTACAAAACCAAAGCAAGTAGAAATAAAAAGTAGTTGAGATTTTTATTTTAAAACAACAACGTGTAAATATTTAACAGCTAAAATACTTTTTAAACAATGGATTGAGACATCTGGGATAGCTTTTTCTAATGGAGTCCCAACACTTTATTGATTGCTTCTGTATCAGAGAAAAACTGTACAGAGACAGGGATGCAAATATGATTGTGTCTTGTGAACTTCAGGGTTTGTTCATGTGCTTGGATCAGCTGCTTATACAGCTGGGTTAACATGCCACTTAACATGCCACTCCCATGTTTTTCATGGGAAAAACGTGCCACTCTACAGTACGCTTATAGCACCTAAATGTGATAGTTGGTATGAAATTTGTACCCGCAGGCACGGTTATTTCTGTAGGGGTTTCAGTACGGACTATGTTGCACTTAGATCTCTCTCACTGAATATGCGGTCGCAGCTTGCAAATAACCTCCGAGTCTAAAGGCCAACTAACAACGACGAATAGCCTTTCAGAATATTTTGCTTTCAGGTTAATTGTTGGTATTTGAAAGCTCTAATCTGAATCTAATATGTGTTTGCAAAGCACATTTGCTTTATAGATATATATTTTTTTAACTGTCTTTTTTTCTGCCTTGTTTAGGGACATCCTGGTTTGATTGGCCTGATTGGACCTCCAGGAGAACAGGGTGAAAAGGGTGACAGGGGCCTTCCTGGCCCACAGGGATCTCCTGGCGCCAAGGGGGATGCAGTGAGTAGAGCATACTTGTGTTTTCTTTCAAGTTCTGTGCAGGCAAGAGGTACATATTCCAGTCTTTCTTTCGAGAGACACAAAGCTGCTGTAAACAGGAACCACCCAGAGCCTCCTGCTAGAGGCTAGCAGCACCAATCTCATCATGTTTACTAACTGCACTACCCAAAGTAGCTTCCTTTCTCCTAGTTACTAAGCCCTGTTTTAAGGCACTATGTAAACTCTGAGGTTTCCAAGCCGTTCTGAAGGGGAACACAGTCACGGCTGCAAGTTGTGCAGCGTAAGAACAACTACAAGCAACTCAAACTGTCAGATGATATTTTAAACTTACTAACTAGCTTGGACCCTAGCCAGTGGCCTGAATCAAAACTCGTCAGGGTCAGAAACTTAGTAGGACCACCTCATTCATAGATCTGCATTTTTTAATCCAGACCAGTGTGTGGAATACTTCATTTCTGCACTTACTCTCTTATTCTTTCTTAGGGAATTTCTGGTCCCGCTGGCCCACTCGGTCCCCCTGGTCCTCCTGGGTTACCTGTAAGTAATTTCATCTAGTCCTTCTGTTCAAAACACTCCGTGTTGTGTGGAATACACTCCCAACTATAGTTACATGTTCTTGCCCGTAGGGTCCCCAAGGTCCGAAAGGTTCCAAAGGATCCAGCGTGAGTAATTTTCCTCCAGTTTTTGTTCTTGTACTTAACTTTTGTGCATGTTGGTTTTTAACATTGTGTAGCATGGTCAACACGGCATTTCTTTCATTGCTTTGTAGGGTCCTGCTGGTCAAAAGGGTGACAGCGGGTTGCCTGGTCCACCCGGTCCTCCAGTAAGTAAGAACCCTCATTTGACATTCATCTACGTTACACTGACGTGATGACCCTGTTTTGACAAGGGTAGAAAACACCACTTGTGACCTTGCAGATAAGGAAAATAGTAATGATTATTTGAAAATTCACTTTCCAGAAAACACAGATCCACCAGACCCAGAAGTACATTATCTGCGCTGAAGCAGCCATTAGAAACTTAAAAAAAAAACAACACAAAAACCCCCACAAGCAAACAGAAAAAAAAACCCTTACAATAGTTTATTAATGTGTTATATTGGAGCACAGGAAATGAGATTATTTTCATTTCCCCTGTTAATACTCTTCTGTTTCAACTATTTCTTTTCTATATCATAACAATCTAAAATGAAACCAGTCAAAATCTGAATTAAGCGTTTCAGTTTCTTGAAATAAAATATTGTTTGATAGACCCCATGTGGAATTTTAAAGTTTTATCATAGGAAACATCCCCAGTTTTCATTTGTCACAGGCCGTGCCTGTGCTTGAGGGAATTGCCAGGCATAAAGAGACGACCGCAAGTCCGTTCTGCAGGCTGACGTCAGGGCAGCACAGCCTTCCCCCAGTAGCACTGGAGTGGGAAGAGTTTAGAGCACAGCAATGGCTTGGCCTTCTACAGTCACCTTTTTCTGCAAGTAAATCAAAGCACATGGGCATAAATCTGAAGGAAATAAGTGAAATAAAGAATCTCAGAATCACAGAATGCCCTGAGCCGGGAGGGACCCACAAGGACCATCGAGCCCAGCTCCTGTCCCTGCACAGGACACCCCAAATTCACACCGTGTCTGTGAGGGCCTTGGCCAAGGGCTTCTGGAACATCGCCAGGCTGGTGCCGTGATGCCTCCCTGGGGAGCCTGTGCCAGGGCTCCACCACCCTCTGGGGGAAGGACCTTCTCCTAATGCCCAGCCTAACCCTCCCCTGGCACATCTCCCTGCCATTCCCTCGGGTCCTAAAATAAAGAAAGAAGTAAAGGGTTTGAAGAAAGCCTATTCAGAGCATCTCCAAGCCGCATTCTGTGGTCTTCCTCTGTGTATTTATGTAGCTGAAAACCAAACAGAAAAGGCAACCAGATCTGTTGTTTTCCACGCAGGGTCCCCCGGGTGAGGTAATCCAGCCGCTGCCAATCCAGTCACCCAAAAAGACAAGAAGATCTCCTGATTACATGTTATCTGATGCTGGTGATAATATCCTGGATTATTCCGATGGCATGGAGGAGATCTTTGGTTCACTGAATTCACTGAAGCAAGACATCGAGCACATGAAGTATCCAATGGGCACTCAGAACAACCCAGCCCGAACCTGCAAAGACTTGCAGCTCTGCCACCCAGACTTCCCAGACGGTACGTTAACGTCGCATGACAAAGGCGGGCAAGGCTGGAGTTATGACCTAAGACACTTCAGCACAATAATTCATTATCGGTAGATGGTTAATATAGTTGCTCAATAAATACAGTCATACTATATCCATTTTTGAAGGTATAAAAATGTTTCTAAAATGGAAGTAAGGGATGTTGTCTCAGTAAAAGCCAGAATTCTTTAAATATATAACCTGATCTGGTTTTACATTTAAATCTTTTAAAGGTGCTAAATAACAAACAGTTAGTGTTTTGAAAGGTGGGCATTGCAGAGCTCTCCAGACAAGGGAGGGATGAACGATGGATGCTACTGAGGTCAACTAAAAGTAAAATCACAAATGTCAGCATGCTGGGATAGCTAATAGCTCCTTTTAAAAGAAATGAGAATTATTTTCGTAGCTGTATACTTTAGCTTGGCATAATAATAAAAAATAGCATTGATATTATATGAGATTTATTATTATGACTCTCAAAAAATTTATGTTCTTCTACGCTTGAGAACAATAATTTGTTCTGCTGCACGACCACTGTTTGTTCCAAACCATTCAGCAGACAGACGTGCACGTTTCTCTGGTACTGTTTAATGCAACTAAGCAGTGGCTTAAGAAAACGCAGAGTAGTACAAAAAAGACACTGCGTTCTGAGGAACTGCCTTGATTTAATTATTCGTTGTTGTGCTCTGCTTTTTCTCCTAACTGAGCTTACCCCTCTGGAAAGCTTTAAATGAAAGCCAACCTTCACGGAGTTTTCATCCTTTTTTTTTTTTTTCAATTGTGATGGATATTTTTCTCAAATCAAAGTAATATTTTTCTGATTTAAAATGGGAGG
The DNA here is from genome assembly GCF_963921805.1 of Phalacrocorax carbo. Classification (NCBI taxonomy): domain Eukaryota; kingdom Metazoa; phylum Chordata; class Aves; order Suliformes; family Phalacrocoracidae; genus Phalacrocorax; species Phalacrocorax carbo. The sequence continues at coordinate 61,815,725 of NC_087518.1, read as the reverse complement.
AAAAATGGATTCTGACAGTTAATAATATTTCGTTGCTTTCACTCTAGATAGATAAAAACCGATGGTTGCCTTAAGGAGCAGTTAAGCAGCGTGTGTGCTATATGAAAAGTACATATTTTACAATTCAGTACCTCCATAATAATGAATGTTTTTTATACAACACATTCACCTTCTTCATTTCGCAGTATTTGCTTATTAATTGGCGCCGCCTTCATATCAAAGTAATTGTATTTTGTTAGAATAAAAGTAAATGCATTCTTCATTAAAATACAGAATTCTCCAGGGACAAGACTTACAGGTAGGAAAGACTGTTTTCAATAAATACAGCCTGAATCAACAGAATTTTAAAATACCACACATGCTTTGTCTGCGCCCCGTATTCAGAAGGCAGAACTGGTGAGGATTTGTCATGCCTCTCTGAGACCTCCGCTATTTGCTTGAAACTGCCTTAGAGGAGTAGTGTCAGAAAATCATTTGCTGTCCTGCTGTGAAACTAGCTGGCGATGAGGACCCACATCACAGAAACCATCGTGATCATTAGAAAGGCAGATTTCAAAGAGCGCTGATTTGTCACGGACCGTGGATCGACGGCGGCCCTCTCCTCCCCAGCCTCCGTCCACCCTGGCAGTGTAGGGCCCGCGTTCTGAGTCATGCCGGTCTGGTAGGACTGCAGAAATTATGGGAAGCCTCATGCAAGTTTTACCTCCCTTTCCCACTCCGTCACCTAACCAGGCGCTACTTAAGGTGTTTTTCTCAACTAAAGCAGCCTCAAGTTTCACTAGTGTTGCAGCTTCATAACCCAACAGTAAAGAACATCTTTGCTTGAGGTGTATCTCTCAATGGAAGCTTTAGGTACTTGTGCCAGCTACAACCTCACCAAGCCCTGGGCGACCACCCTTTTTTTGTAGATACGTATGCAAATGACTCCAGATGTTGCTCCCTGACCTAAGCCACAGCGCATTTCTGCCTGAGGCTGCCTCTGCGCTGTTTGGGAGGGCTATCGCCACAGGCACAGATTATCCTTCCAGCTGAAACGGCCAAATTGTTGAGAGCTGTGACGTATGTTTCACACATAACAACCCTCCTCCTCCAGCCTGAGGTCTCCGCAGTCCCTCCAAGACCTCAGCAGGATGCTGCAATAGAGTCATGGTTTCAGGTGAAATTAGACAAAAACAAAAGGACACTGATAAAAATAGACTTTGATCCTGGTGTTATCTTTCATAAACAGCAGCAGCAGCAACAAATCACAAGGCAGAAGAGAAAGGGTTGCTTTCTCATCACTCAGCTAAAGTGACTTTGCTACACACTTTGGAGGACCGTTAGGGAGCTGTAAAACCTGGATCTTCCCAATACTGTTTCTACTACAGAAGGCAAATATTTTCTCGTTTGTTTTAGGGGAATATTGGATCGATCCTAACCAGGGCTGCTCTGGAGACTCCTTCAAGGTATACTGCAATTTCACAGCAGGTGGGGAAACCTGCATCTACCCAGATAAGAAATCTGAAGGCGTAAGTACCGGTCTCTGTCTTCAGTCAGCTTCAACACACCCTGCTACGCTCTTGCAATGTTGAACTAAACAGGATAATTACACTGTCACGTTTTCCTGTATCTGTCTTCCTGATTACATTGAAATTTGCATAAATCTGAACGAAGAGGTAAAGCAGAACAGAGTTAACAACCCGCATTTCACTCTTGCTCAGACAGGGACTCTCTGCACCTGCTTGCTCACCTCTCCCTGCATTTCCGAATGCCACGTAGCTGTGCAGCCAGTTACAGTGCATCACCTAGCGCTTGACACCTAAAGCTAAACTCTTACTGTGTTTCTCTTGTGGGTTCATTTATATCTATTCATATACTTACGCAAAGTAGATGTAAAACACTAAGTATTAACAGTGTCCTCGCTCATTGTTATAAATCACCTCTGATGGGGCACACGTAGGGGAAGGCTTTCTAAAAGCTTGCCTAAATGAGGAAGATCTATCAGCATCACCAGTGAAAGCTCTAATTTAGATGCTCTGCACAGGAACAATTTATACCAGCAGTTTACCTGAATCTGAACAGATGACAACAGCCTCCCTTAAACAGACCTCACTCTCTTCATAAGCTATGGCCTTGGGTTCCATTTAAAGTCAGTAATTTGAAGGCATTCTATACAAGAAATACACCCTGGTTTAGCGCTTTAAAGAGGCTGAGATCTCAGAAAGAAGAGCCATTCTTTACTATCTGACGTGAAATTTGTCCCAGGTAATGTAAAACCTTCATGTCTGCTAACACATGCTTTAAATACTTGTATCTCTGCTGTTTTACCACACAGGTTAGAATTTCATCGTGGCCGAAGGAGAATCCAGGATCTTGGTTTAGTGAATTTAAGCGAGGCAAACTTGTAAGTTGTCACTGTAATATTATGGTTATCCACATTATCAGTGATTAACAGATCCCAAGGCATTTTATAAACATTCAGATAATGAAAAGACTTTTCAGCCCCAGCCTTTTTGCCCTAAATATCAGAGCAGCTAAATGGCCTCTTGCCACGCTCTGTGCTTTCCCCCAGCGGTCCCTGCGGTCACCTGCACAGCTGATGGTGAGGATCTGGCTTCTGGCAGACCACACATCACCTTCACAAAGCAGCTGGAGCACAGACCCCAGCCCCCTCTAGGGAACTGAAAATATACTGAGTATGCGAAGGCGAGACTGCAGGCTGGCGTAACTTTATAATTATCTACAGATTCCCAAATTGATTCTGCTGGTTTAGACTACACAGTAGGAGCAATTCCTGTCTTTCCCATTAGAATGAAGCTAAAGTATTTAGCTTTTCATCCTAAACATACAGCTACAACATGAAAATCTGTTTTCGGAGTCATAACTTTATTGAACTTTGAAACTCCATGAAGTGTTATACATTGATTTTTTTATCAGGGAGGGTTACGTGGTTCTTTTGTCAACAGTAATTTCCTTTTGCATTTTAACAAAGTGAATAGATAAATATTCACGTAACTTCCGCTATTTTCCAGCTTTCCTATTTGGATGTTGAAGGCAATTCCATTAATATGGTCCAAATGACATTCCTTAAACTATTGAGTGCCTCTGCCAGACAAAATTTCACTTACAACTGTCATCAGTCCGTGGCTTGGCACGATGCGTCATCTGACAGCTATGACAAAGCGCTGAGGTTCTTAGGATCGAATGATGAAGAAATGTCTTATGACAACAATCCGTACATCAAAGCTCTTCACGACGGCTGTGCAGTAAGTAGAGGTTCAGAAGCGTCTTTACAAAATCAACCTGTCAATTACAGCAGAAATCAAACAAATTCATTTTTTTCACAGCCTCCTTCTGACAAAAGCTTTCTAAACACCTTATTTTTAATAGACTGCCTTTTAGTAAATTTTTAACTTCAGTACTCTAGTCCTTTATTTAATTTTCACGTATGTACCTAAAAAAAAAAACCAAAACCCCCAAATCCCATAAATCAAGCAACAGAAATGGAAGAAACCTGGCGTGGATACAGGCTGTCAGCACCAATGTGCTGAAACCAGGCTATCTGCTAGTATGAGCAGAGAACGAGAGAAAAACAGAAGCAGAAAAGCATAATCAGGGGAGGCAACCCATCAGCAGAATGTATTTCTGCTCAAAAGCAAGGCATACACAGAATATTTCATGAAAACAATTAGAAACTGTATGAATTAAGCCTCACGTAGGTACCCAAACATAGTGAATCAACTGCACAGTTTGGTATGCGACTTTATATTTCCTTTTCTCATTTTTTGGTAGTCAAAGCCAGGCAAAGCGTGCAGTTTGTACCTTTCAGAGTCCTCAGCTCGGCTACAGTCCCTGGAGCTGTTCTTACACGCCTCAGCTCTCTGGCCACCTCTCCTGCAGGGTCTTCGTAGGCATAGCAACTGCCACCTCTCCTCGAAGAAGAAGGGGTTGTACTGAACACTTTGAAACAAAGACATCAAAGGAGCAAGTGACGTGACAGTCAAAGCCTCATTAATTATTCTGGGCTTTGATATGGGCGCATTCTGAAGGCAGTCCCTGAGAAGTCAGTGGTAAGAGAATCAGAGGCCTCAAAGTGCCAGGGTACGTACCTGGCTCTGGGGCAGAGGGGCAGCTCAGGCAGATGTAGCATCTCCTCCCCTCACTAATGCGATTTTGATACACAGCTGCTTCGTGTCAGCCTTTCGGCATGGCCTGCGTATTTATTTTGCTTTTGTTATCCACGGCGGGTGAGCGCAGAGCTCCACAGACAGCTGGAAGCGATTTAGGGTGTAAGCCCGTCACTAGACTGAGAGCACTCAGGTTTACCACCCAGCTAAACTCCGGCCCTGGCCCAGCTGAAAGGGGTCTCAGCAAGATATAAGAGACCATCTGAACCAACATGGTGACGTGGCTGGATGATACTCAGAGAAGGCAGAGAGCCTTTGTTAGGAAGCAAGGGTGTGCCTTCAAACCCGGTTCCTAAGTGCATCGCTCGGACCACCGTGCTCTTTCATGTCCAAGCAGCTCCTGTAGTATTTGGCGAGATGGTTGCCAAATACTTTCTTCTTTCCTCTTGGAAGTAGATCTTTCAGAACTAAGTAGTCGTTTCTTCACAAGGAAGACACGCGCGCTGCTATGAGAATATTTGCTAAATAGTATAGATGTGAACTCAGAATTCTCTAAGAAACGTCAAATGGCCCAGGTAATTTTTCGTTTGTAGGCCTGTTTCAGTAACTCCAAAAGCTAGGGGCTGCTCTCTTTCTAAAATGAAAAACACTCCATGTCACATTTTTTTAGAATAAAATCCTAAGAAAACATAACCTTTAGAGTTTGTAATATCTAGTGCATGAGGGGGCAATAATTTATAAATTCCACATTTCAGAGAGAACCCGTGAAGAGCTGCAGCACATGCTTACTGCTCTGATGTACAAACACGTTTGCCCTTTTTTTTTCCTGCTTCTTTTTTCACAGACAAGGAAGGGCTATGCAAAGACGGTGATCGAAATCAACACACCCAAAATAGACCAAGTACCTATAGTTGACGTGATGATCAATGACTTTGGTGATCAGAACCAGAAGTTTGGATTTGAGGTCGGCCCCGTCTGCTTCCTTGGTTAAGCTTAAGACAAAATCAGATCGAGAAATATGTTGCACTTTGGTGCTACCAACCCACTTCATGCCACATGCAAGTTTTGAACAAGGATGGCATAGAAAAGATGTCTTGCTGTGTATGTATGTCTTATCTAGAAAGTAATTGTCGCCCTTGTAGGGCCAGAATCACATGACTTAAACTTATTTTGCAAAGATGCTGTGGCACAGAGAGACAACGTAGGGCTCACGCTAGGAACACCCCCTTTGGATTCCTTTGGTGCTGTAAAACAACCCGAACAACATGGTGCTCCTTCTATTACAACCGAGAGGTGTTAAGAAAGTGTTTAATGACTGTAATTATTCTCTGTACAGTACTATACTGTTATTTCTCTGTCCGTTTCCAAAACTTGCATGTGTCTCTGAATTGCATCTGGCTCTTATTTTGTAATTCCAAACGACCTTGTCAATACTGTGTATGTATTCTGAAAAAATAAAGCTGTTATTGCCAGCGAAGCCAATGCCGTTTCTGATTAATAATAAAATCCCTTTGTATATATTGTTGTTGAAGAGCTTTGTTATTTGAAGTCGCCAACAAAACTTAAGGTGGCAAAACTGGAAGATCTTGAGCAGCACACTCAGACAACTCTTTTCTGCTGGTATCACTCTGTGATGACGAATTTCAGTAATGAAGGTGCCTTCAAGGGTGCTGTGTTCCATGGTGCTATACCTCAGACTTCTTACTTTCTTTTCTAATTCTGGAATTTCCTAAGATACGTGTATATACCTAAAATAAACAAGTTTATATTTTTGGGTGGGGAAAATATCTAAGAAAAAAAAACCCAACTTCTGTGTAAGAGAGCTGTTAAAAATCCGTGTGAAATAAGTCCTATAGCTTTCCTTTTTTTCTTTTACGCTCATCTGAATTTGTTTCCAGTGTGCTTATTTGGGCTGCGTAAATATTAAAACTGGATTCTAAACAGTTATTTATGGATTTTTGCAGTGTTTACATAGATTTTTATGTGAGCAATGATGGACGTTTGCTTCCTGAACTGGATACTAACAGTTCCGCAGAAGGGCCCGACACACTATTTGCCCATCCCATTAACAGGAATTGGTTTTTCCCGTTACATCACCCCAAGGCCAGGGATGCAATATGTCTAGGTCATGTGATTCTACACAGTTGCTAAGCAACATAGGAGGGGACCGCTTCCCAGAGAGCTGTCTTTGACCCAAACTCTTACAATTTGCTACTCAAACCTCACAAAGTCGGTTTGGCCTTCCCTCCGAACATTTTATTCAGGTAGTTGGAAGTAGAAGTTACATTTTAGCTTTACAAGACAAATCCTTTTGTAATTATTTTTCATAATATATGTAAGACTTGAAAAGAAATGTTTGTTTCTATTTCTTATAAATTGTTAAATTAAATAGTACTAGTTTCTGCTGGCTCATTTCCAACTGGTATTTTCTTATGCACGTTTATACATGTTAAAGTGAGATTTCAAAAGTCGACTTCTTGCTGTTCATAATTCCTTTTATTTTTGAACCAAAGTTTGTAACTGTCACCTCAAAGAGGAAAATACAAATTTTATTAATAAAATCAAGTCTTGTCTACCTGGATTGGTCATTCTCTTTCTTTCAATGTCCACAACTCAGCCGCTGTTGTTACTGTAACTTCACTCTGCTTCCAGACCGCCGCGACTCTGGAGGAAAGTGATCCTACCGCACTGGGAAGAGGAGCCTCATAGAGAAGATGCAGCTCTGGCGTTGGCGGTGTGCAGCGAGGCTGGCCACTTCACGTTTAGCTTGTACGGATCTGTAGCTGCAGCAGCCCACACGATGCTGTCTAACACAAGCCAGGAACCTGATGGGCTTTCCCCAGCCAGTCTCTTACACCCTGCAGTGTCTGAGGGCTTCATGAGCTCGTGCTTATCCTTGCAGGATCCCGAGGCAGGGAAATGACCCTCTCTATCGATGGGGAACGGAAGAACGACACCAAGAGCTAGAAACGACAGGAACACAAAATTTCCAGTACCTTGTTTTAGATAGCGGGACAAGAGCTGGTGACGGGTCCAATGTAGAGACATGACATATGTCACCCGCGGCCTCCTGCAAAATGGTTTATATTTTGTTATCTGCTAACTGTTCTTTACGCGCACTGGTTATGTCCACAATAGCTCTGAAAGCAGCCCCAGTAAGCTTGGCAGAAGAGCAGCTGCTGTCTGCCGCTCAGGGGGCTGGGTTAAGGTAGGTGCAGAGCTGTTCAACCCTACCTAAAAACAAAACAAAACAAAACAAAACAAAACAAAACAAAACAAAACAAAACAAAACAAAACAAAACAAAACAAAAACAAAACAAACTTCTGGGTCAGGTGCTTTAGGGCGATTTGGGTAAAAAAGTAGAGCTGGTTGTGATTTTGCAGAGTCAGGATTAGGCTGCAGAAGAATGGTGGCGTAGGAGTGCAGTGGTGTCCGCAAGAAGCCAAACAACCACAGATCCTTCCCAGAATTAGTGCAAGAACCTTGCCAAGGTTCATGCTGACAGCATCCTGGGGAGGAAATGAACTTGAGCCTCCTACAGCTCTCAGGCACGGACTCATCAGGTTTATTCGTTAGCCCTTCTTAAGCCCTTAGCCAGGTACCTCACTACTGCTCCTTCTCATGACAGCAACTCAGCACCGCTGGTCATTCTAACTCCTCTTTGTCCATTCTCGGATTCAATGTGCTGTTCTCGTACTCTCAAAGGTTCTGATTAAAGGGGAAAAATTTCCATTATATAGTCTTGCCTTCAAGCAAAAATTACGCTTTCTCCCTCAACCGAAGTCTCATATTAGCAGTGCTTAAAAAAAATCCACCACGCAAACCAAAAGAGCACTCTTCAGAACGGAAAGGAATGTCACATCAAAACTCACATTAGTCCTTCTATGAAATAAACTTCAGACCTGTAGTCAAACCCTGCTAGACAAAGTTATACAAACCTCAGATTCATCGTATGCTGTTATAAAAAAAAGCACCTGCTCCAAAACGATGCAAGCTAAATGCCTTACTCAACCAAGTCCATAAGAGAACAAGGATCAGTGTTTTCCACACCACAAATTAAAAACCTGTGTTAATCACCAAAAGACTGAAATTGCTCTATGGCGTCTGGACCTTACCTCTGGGACCTGACAAAGCAGACCTTGGATGGTGTCTCAGCTTGAGCTTCACCCTCCCTCGGAGCAGAGCGGGCAGTTTTTCTTGAAAGCCTGCTTTGGCGAGCCGTACCGGCCACGGTACGCGGGCTCTTCCCTGCAGATACAGCTGTTGCTGCCATGTTGCCTGCAAGCGGAGCAAGGAGGCACAGAGCAAACGCAACCAACAGACGTTACAGACTGAGACAATGTTCTGTCCAGAATAACATGGACATACGATAGAGATTTAAATGACAAGCTGTGGCTACAGAGGTATAAACCATCCTCTGTGTGGAGGTGTGGGGTTTCCTCTTTCTCCCTCCTCTCCTTTTTGTAATCCAGGATCAGGCAATATCAAGTCATCGTGACCGGCACATCTCTTGAAAACTTCATAAAATGTAATATAGTTTTTTTCCTTTTTCAGGCCAAGTGGGCAGTCATCAAGGCTAACATCAACAGTCACCTAGTGACACAAAAAGCTACCTCCTGTTTCAAAAAATAAGCACAGTTAGTTAAGATTCTTCCCCTTGGGAACAGCTTTGTTCATTTTAAAATGAAGCTTCACATGCTAATGACTGGTAGGAGATGTCTTAGTAGCAATTGATTTTCTATTACAGGCACCCTCATTTTTTCTGTGAATTAACATCTTCTATTGTACACGCACCAAAAATAACCTGGAAATGACAAAGACAGGATACTCCATGTCACATCTATTTTACTTACCTGGAAAGGCATCTTATTTGTGTTCCTTTTCTAGGCATATAAATTACCAAAGAGGCTTGCTGTTAATTTGGTGAAAAGCAATGCTGAGATGATTGCAAAGGAATGGACTGCTCTGAAGCTATTTGTTCATTCTGCTTTCGGTAAGGACATTGAAGATTATTACAGTGAAGAAGGCTGCAAGCACACAAGATATCTGAACAGAATTTGGCTCCAGCCGAAACTGGGCTTGTTTTATTCTCAGCTGTGTGAATGAAGGCTCTGCTCTACTGAGGGCAGATGGAGCCAAAGCCTGCGATGCCACCATGGGCACGTCTTGTCTAGGTTCTCAGGAGGAGCTTTGCCAGACCTTTTTTTCCAGTTTCTCAAGGGGGGAGAAGGGTTCTCCGTCAGAACACATCTAACTTCAGTAAGGCAGACAGGAGTTGTTAAGAATTCAGCAGTGGGACTGGGATCCAAGTGTCTGCTCTGCTCCCTGGTATGATGTAAGAAATTATTTTTTTTAACATCAAGAAGACATCGTAGCTAAATCATGCTGAAGCGTAAAAGAACTGCATCTTGCACGGTGCTTACAATGCGGATGAAAACTAAAATTCAGTCCATCCAATATGCTGCCATTAAGTTATACAACACTAAAACATAGCTTATATAAATAGGAGACGACCCAGGGCCCAGTCAGTGGGTTATGATAAAACCCACAAATAAGAAGTCAACGCATCTGCTTTCGCTTCCCCTCCCTGATGGTGCCAGTTGTTCTGGTCAAGTCCAGCATTTACTCTCCAGGAAAAACCCTGCGCCTGCTCTCTGATTTCCTTTCATCATCATCTGGCAATTTGCATTTTGGCAGATGATGCCGACTACTTGATTGCCCTTCAATGTCTAGTATATGTTTCATGAGCTATTACAAACTCATAGTAGCAGTAGTTTTCAATTTCCTGATTGTCAGCCATTCTACATCCAAGTGACTAACGTTATTGCTTTTTCTCATACTCAGCTGGTATTTTCAGAGCAACATAAGGCTCAGCAAGGGTAATCACTCAACCTCCTCCATGACTTTGAAACAAAACACATCTGCCACAAACGGTGTCAATAAGCCCTCAACAGATAACAAGAAAATGGGAAATGAATCACGTTCCAAGCGATACAGTAAGCAGAACGGCTGGTGGAACATTTTGTCATCATTTTTTCTTCTGTGTACATTAAAGAAGATTGGATATTAGTACCTGTCAGAATTCTTTAACGCTTGCAAAGAAGCCATGTTCTGGTTTTGTGCTCTGCCCTTCACTTTACTCTTTATATGACGGTCAGTAAAATTATTTGCAAGAATAAAACCAAATTAATTCTTCTCCAGCCCCACAAGTTCTCTAAACTGTATCTTCTGCCGTGTTTTCACTACAGTAAGGATGTAACAGGTAATTAAAAGAACCTTTCCAAGTGCACAGGGCTGGGACAAGAAGGCTGCCCGGAGTCCCATGGTCATCTGAATGACCAGGAATGAACGCAGAAGCCTCCCGCTCAGCTCCCATCTCACCCTGAAACATCTCATAGCCAGAGACCTTGGACCTGGCCCGAGCACACCCCACGTGCTGCAGCAACGCCCAGCCTGCAGCTCCGTACTGCCCTAGCACAAGTGAAAAGTGAACGCAGCGGGAGCAGAACCACAGACCTATGGTTTTAAGTGGAAAATACAAACCAAATGATGAAGTTGTGAACTGAACTCAGGATCCGGCGAACAAATAACAACGTTCCAATAAAATTAGTGGTTCTGAAGTGGAGTTACTTATCCCGAGTAAAGTAACAAACAATGAATCTTACACAGAAAGCCTGGCGAAGTCAGCCAGGGTATCGTCAGTGACGGGAGCGACTCCCAGAGCAGGCACTGTTCCTTACAGCAAGAGAAGTATGTTAGGTGGATGGGAAGTGGAGAGATTTAGAATGTTATTTTTACTGACGTAAAAGCTTCTTCCTGTCAAATAATAACAAAAAATTAGGTAAGTTTTTGTATTCTGTTCATACAGTCTCTCGAGCCTATGCCTTTTTTTAATTAGAATATCATCTCAGTGGCAATGCAGGTGAGAAGGTAGCTCTGCTTTATGGTGCCGTTGCCCAAACTGGCTCACAAGGTAACACAGCACAACGTGAAGGCAAAGGCTCTGGAGAATGCACAAATATATCGTCTTCATGCCATTCACTGTTCAGCAACTTTCTGGTTTGGAGGAATAGGGATCACTTATCCCTTTGTTATTCCTCAGAAGGATTTGAGAAATATCCACTTTGCTCTAGGCCTGCAGACTTGCTCAATGTGCAGATATTAAGATCAAAGCTGTTTACTGCCAGAGAGGGCCAAAAATTGAATTTTAGTTTGTAAAAAAGTTTCCGTAGCCCTCCCATTTCCAAACAGAACAAAGCAGATTTCACCTCCCCGCCTCTCCCCTTTTTTTTAATTGTGATGTTTCCATTCAAAATTATACGGTGTTTTTCTGCAAATTGACCGAAAGTATTTGACTGGTAGGGGGAAGTCCACAGGTATCCACACTGAGATTCTTTCCCCCTGTGCTGGGGGACTGGAGATTAATACAATCCTGACGGCTGAATAAAGGCATCTCCATAGAGGAAAGGCACAGTAAAATCAAACAGAAATAGTTCTCAGCACACAACAGAAAGGAGAAAAAACGCAGGGGGCAAAAGGAAATACGGAAGCAGTGGGGAATTACATGGGAAAAAGGTGGTGGGAGCAGAACGTGGCTCCCTCCTCTCCCCAACCCAGGGCAGGAGGGTGAGGAGTCGTTACGGCATGGTCTGGGAGCATCCCGCGGGATTGCTGGCGTACAGCAGAGCTCAGGGCATTGCAAAGGGCGGGGGGGGGCACCAGCCCCTCCAGTTAAGAGGCAGCAGCAAAACTGGTTTATAAAAACGGCAGCTAAGAGAGTAGCGAACACTGAGGGCCTCTGTGGGGAACATGGTGGGTGCCACTAACACCTGCAGCGCTGGCTGCAGCCACCTCCCCATCCCTTGCTCTCCCTCCCCAAGTACGCCTGTCTTAAACTGACATTCCTGAAGCTGCTTCCGCCACAGGAGCTCTGTTCTCGTGGAACAGCCACGTTTTATTGTGGCACGGAAAAGCACAGGCCATCTCAAAAGGGGGGCAAGAGGCTTAACTTTTAAGGTCGGGTACTTGAAGGAGGGAGAAGGGATGGCGGGGGAGGGCGAGCAGGCTGGGAAATCAATACACAGCCTCACAAACCTGCTGCCCGCTGCGAAAATCGTAAAGCCTGTCCGGACATCTGGATTAGGACTGGGCAATGACAAGGGCTGCTCAGCTGCTGTGTCCTTCCCCCACCGCCGAGAAGCATGTGGGCCAGGCAGCACTGTCATCCTCCTGAGGACGGTCTCTACTCCAGAAGTCAGATGCAAACAATCGGGAGATCGGTTCGCATTGATGACTCTGTGAAACCTCCCTCTGCACATTAGAGTTGGTCTGCTTCGTTTCCTAAACCTGTTAACCTCAAGACAAAGCAATAATATCTTGAATATTTGAACTAGCGTCGCATCTTTCCATGAAAATTGTCCTGGAGAAGGCAATTAAAAAAAAAAAAAAACAAAAAAACCACCAACCACACACGAAACCACCACACACACTAAAAAAAGGACAGTTCACATAAACTGATGATATCTAAAAAATTTCCTGATTAAATGATTCTTGACTATTTCAAGGCATTATGCAGTTTTGCATGTGTGCATTCATTTCTCACGTTTTGCATAATCTTCCTGATGACTGTATGCACAAGTGTACCATGCAGAAACAGCAGCTAGCCAGTGTGATTACTCATTAAATTTAATGAGTAGGTTAGAATTATCTACTATAAAATGAAGATGAAAGCGAAATCACGAATTTGAAAGCCAACTAAGGGCTGAAACATATGCAAGCACAGTTAGTTAATAACCTCTTAATATGCACAACGATAAATACTTCATATAGATATACAGCGAATTTGGATGCACGTTACCCAAGTGGAGCTCAGCTGTGACGGTGTATGAAATGATACATTTAACTCTAATGAGACGCATAACTCGAAGGAAGCAAAAACACCGAAGTACTTCAGGGCTCTCTTGCTCCTGCAACACTGGAATATTTTCATTACAGAAGCAGTGATAGCCAGAGAGCATTCAGCCCTTTTCTGTTTGAACACGAGTGAATACCGAGCTTGATGCATGCTTTCTAATCTCTCCAAATAAATGCGGGCTAACTCCCACACAGGCAGGACAGGGCTGTAGCAAGGCAAAAAGCAGAAAAGGGTAAAACCCAGGGCCTACCGACACTATGAACAGGGCAAAAGAGGGTTACGAAGGAGAAGTGACCGAGTGCAGCTGAGGAATATTTGCACTAAAGCCCTCTTTGAACAGGTGCTAGAAAGGACACTTAGATATTTTTTCTGAGGAAAACTTCCACCTCTACCAAGGAGGGAGCTGGACCTGGCAGAAAGGGCTCATTGTGGGCCAAGGCGCCGGCTGCCCGGGCTCGGCCTGGCCGGAGGGGAGCGGCAGTGCCAGGGCTGGCTGCCTGGGCCGGCTCACCCCCCTCTGCAAGGGGCCGTGCCCCAGGATGGGGCGTCCCGGGCCGCCGGCACCTCCCGCTGGGAGAACAGCAAGCCCGAAGTGCCCGGGGTGAGACACCTGTGGATTTCTCTTCAGGTGGAGAACACCCCGAGCCCACCCGGCAGGCAGACACGGGGTCAGAGCGACCGCGGCGCCCGTCCGCCCAGCCACAGGGCCTGTGGGCCCGGCCTGTTCCCCGCCGTTTCATGGGATGGGGTTGAGCTCAGCTCAGGGGCGACTGCTTTAAAGTTTGTGAGATGATTTCTGAACCCACACAGGTGTGTCTGTAAAAGGGCTATGCCTCCACTTATATCTAGCCAAAAAAATCTTGCTATTTTTTGTCAGTTGTTTTCTCCCCTCAATTCTCATTCTCCTAAAAATGTCCCATTAAGAACATACCACTCCCAGAGCCTCAGATTTTGACATCTCTGCATGTGGAAGAGGTGAATTCAGGTTGTAAGGTAGGTAAAAAAACCCACCAAAATACGAAGCTTGCCTTCTCCTTCAGACACAGGAACCCATCGCATGTCCTCTGACCCCCGCCCATGGTGGACAGAGTCCAGGGCCTCCTCCCGCTCACTTGCATTTCCCCCCCCATCAATGCCATGCAAACGCTTCCCATGAGTTAGCACCGACCTGAGGATTATCCTCTGAACAGCTGGATGTATGCAACCTCAGGCAAAACACCTTTTTAAAGAGTAAAGGGGAGAAAAGGGGTTATATTTTTTCCCCACCTAGTTGTTTCTGTGGTAGGAAGGGCTGCACAGCTCTGCAAAGCCTCAGGAGCTGTGGGACTTCTGACAGCAGGCAGGCAAACAACAATATTTAAACAACTTTATAGAGTAACTAAGGATTTGTGTCATTAGTTTAAAGAGTTTTTACACTGAAAACTCTCCCACTGAGACATGAGTCACATTAAGCAGCTTTGTGGTGGATGTGGTAGCTCCTCTTTCATGTAATCTTCTTCCTCTGAAAGCTTTGATTGAAAACTCTGCCACATTCAGGGTTTTGTGGTTGAGCCTGGGAGCTTCCTTCAGTAAACTGATTCCTGAATTAATTGCTGCTGGAGCTCATCAGCCATAATAATGTTTCCAGAATCCTTCCCTATTGTCTTCATCTGTCAGGTTAAATTCATCTTTTTGACATGAAACCCATTAAACAGCGTAAAAACAAAGTCCCAGCTTGATTACTCAAAGGGAGAAGCAACACACAGTGCAGTTACTGTCCACAGGTCTGCTTTTGCACTTGCTGAAATCAAAAGTTTCATCTCATCTTTTAAGATAAACAGCTGAAAACAAGGAATCCTCTTGTCCACAGTCCATCACCTTTAAGGACCGTGGCAAGGATTCTTCTGTGCTTTACGGTATTTCTACGTAATACGTACAACAAAGTAAGAGAACTGCACCCATCCTACACATAGACAAGCCACAAATTAACAGTTGTGGTCTGGGGTCTCTCCCGCTCCATTATCCTTAGCTATGAATTGCCTGGGGCTGAGGGTGTCCTAGGCAAAGACATGGAACAATAATTCTTGCTCAAAGTATTTGGCTGCCAGACTGGCAGGTGACAATCGTTAGTGAAAACATTCCTAAGCAGGGGAGAACTCCAGACCACAGTAGTTCTTAAATTAACACAGCTGCTAACCATGCAGTCTCCTTGTTACCACTGCTCCTATCTGGATTGCAAAAAAATAGTCTTACCTTAAGGAGCTGGGATCCAGTTATGCAGGAAATGCAACGACACGTTTGGAACACCTAGGGATGAAAGGTGAAAAAGGTTAAGACCGTTTTGAGCCGTATCCCTCCTGAAAATAGATGCACATTCTCCATCTGTTAGATGCTTCCAGAACATCTGAAAAAACACACACCCCAAAAAAAACCCAAAACCTTTAATTTTCTGCGTATCCTTTCATGAAAACACCATTGGATTGAAAAACGTTGCTTGCGCAGTAAATATAAAGCTTGATGCGTCTTACAGGTCTCTATAGGTCTCCAAAAGTTTTAAAGTAAATCCAAAGAAACTCTTTCAGTTGGCTTAGGTTTCTTGCATACAGGTGCAATACATTCCATTTTCAGCTTATTAAAAGCTTTTAGGTGAATCTTGGAAAACATATCCCCTCAGTCAATAACTCGTCGTAAACAGATGCCAGGATAGAACATAAAAAAGATACTTCTGTAGAAGTGACTCACATTAATGTAAGTTCATATAAAGATAATACATTCACTGCTTCTGAAGACTTTTGGCCTACCTTCACATCATCTCCATGTTTTGTGATGGTACCAAACCAGGACAGCAGAGATCTACCGAAGGCTGCCACCAGGGGAAGGGGAGTCAGAGCCGTGCTGCTGATCCTGACTGCTATTACAGTAACCGATCAGTACCTTGACAGATGCTAAGAAGAACCGTTTTGCTGATTGACTTTTCTTCAAACCTAAGGCTGTGGGCAATCAAAGAAAATATGAACATCTGGATGAGCTTCTGATTGCCATGCTCACTGATATAGTGCACCCAAATAAGCAACAATTAGTCACTTCAGCTCGTGTCTAAAGACCCATCAAGTTAATTCAAATTAAGTCAGGATAAATTGAATCCAATTGGCATTCATGCATATTTGTATGCATAGTTTAAATAAGCTTTTTCTGCACTACATTATCCTTTATTTACAAGCAAAGCACATGCAAAGTTTTGTGTTTTAAGTAAATGTTTTCAAAAACTTTTTGACTTCTTAAAGCCAAACTTCTAGGAAAAAATCTGTGTTCTTTGGAAGGGCATTTCCAGACACACAAAGATCACACTTTGTTGGCTTCCTCAAGTTCGTGTTCTCACTTGCTAATCAATTTCACAGATTTGGAGAAGCTATTCATAAGCATTTTGTCAGTAACAATTACAGTAATATCTGACCAGTATTTGGGTAAACTTAATAGCTAAGAAGGTGGTCAAGACAACTACCAGACTGTAGTAAGAAAGGAAAGTCCTAAAACTGAAGACAAATTTCCTCATGTTTTTACTTGATTCTGAGAGTAGAACCCTGGGAATATGTATTTGCTTTCCAAAAAACTAGCATTCTTGTTTGGCCTCTATTTACTGCAACAGTAAGTTAGGCTGCAGGAGAACCTGAGATTAAAACTAATCAAAGACAAAAGACAAAATTTGAGTTGTGTGCTTGATTTCTGTAAAAAGAGAAATTTAGAAAAAGATTGAGTTTTTAAATTCTAGCCTCTGGCAGTAAATAAATTTTAGCCTTTGTTTGGCAGATATAGATACCGTTGTTTCCAGGTTAACCTCTTAAAATTTTATTTGTGACTTGGGCGTGGAAATCTGTTCTTGCTAGCAAAATAGTGGCAGACACTCTGGCTGAGGTGCTTCCAGTGCTCAACGAACTAGAGGTAAAATTTACTGTAACCTCACCTAAATCTCAGTTAACTCAATCTGACCTGACTCTAAAATCTTACCACAAAATCCCAGGAATTTTTCTGCAACATAGTCAGGTGCGTTCCCCTAAATCCTAATGCCAAAGTGTTTCTCACGCTATGTGATGGGGAAAGGGCAGGGGCACAGGCACAGCCCCAGCTCAGCGCTGCTTAGAGGGAAGCACCTCACTCCGCCCGTGGCCCTGCGTTCCCAGTGCCATCAGAGCCCAGGAGCTTCCGAGCCATGCAGGTACAACAGGGGAAGGGCCATGTCAGAGAAGAAGCTTGGGTGGGTCAGTCCGTGAGCACGGGACTCGACGTTCTGCATTATCAGCTGCCACTGGTGCAATGAGCGTGGCCAAGCGGCTCTTTCTGAAAGGCCACTTTGGTTTGGAGCCAAGAAATAGGTTTTTGCTATTAATTGACTCCTGTGACAATTAGGAATCCAAGAGCCTTGGGAACAGTCAGATCAATTAATTAGAGAACTGTTACTGTGCTGCCTTCATAAATCAGAGGATTAGCTTGTGATCCGTAACTTCAAACAGCTTTTCAGCAGTTCTTTTCTTGAGGTTCTTTCCTTTAAAATACTATCCCCTCTTACACACCCATCTTCTGATTCAGAGATTAAGAGTTCCTCTATTAGCACGTCATAGTTTAGCCTCTTGCTCACTCCCTTCCCCTGGTGAGATGGGGGAGAGAATGGGAAGGGTAAAAGTGAGGAACCTTGTGGGCTGAGACAAAGACAGGGTAACAGGGAATGCAAAAGCCGCGCACACAAGCAGAGCAAGCCAAGGAACCCACCCCCTCCTCCCCACGGGCAGCGGGGCTCAGCCATCCCCAGGGCAGCAGGGCTCCATCACGCCCAACGGTGCCTGGGGAAGGCAAACGCCATCCCTGCCAGCGTCCCCCCTTCCTCCTCCTCCCCCGGCTCCGTGTGCTGGGCATGAGGCCACGTGGTGTGGGACAGCCCTGGGGGCAGTGGGGGTCACTGTCCCGGCCGTGTCCCCCCAGCCCCTTGTGCACCCGGCAGAGCGTGGGAGGCTGAAAAGCCCTTGACTGGAGTAAGCCCTGCTCAGCAACAACTAAACATCTCTGCATTATCAACACCGTTTCCAGCACAAATCCAAAACACAGCCCATACTAGTCACCACAAAGATTAGCTCTATCCCAGCCAAAACCAGGACATAGCATTACCTTCAGAAATATATTTGATTAAAAATCCCTTAGATAGTCTAATGACATGGTTCAGTTGCTGCCAGGTGCACAGATCCGTTACAAATGCTACCGAAAAATCAATACCAATCCTCCAGTGCCTCCAAGGATGTGGAGTCAGGGCCATAATAACAGTGATTGTCTCCAGCAAATGACTGTTCAGTGATCATTCTGCAGCGGCCTGGAAGTCCAAATGCCCCTCAGTAATGGTCAAAATTGATGCATGCTGGGAAATGTAAAATCACCCCTAGCAAACAGGCCAGTAGCTGCACTTTCTGGCTAGTCGAGTACCTATTTACTCCATTACTTGTTCATTATTGGGCTACAATTCTGGAGAAGAAAGTCCGCTAAAAAAAGTAAGTTCCAAAAAGGTAGGTCAGCATTTCAGACGTGTTCGGCACACAAAGGAATGCGACACCACAGGAGAATCAGCTGGCAGCTCCTCACTTCACCCATTTTATTTAGGGATTTGAAAGCAGACTAAGGAGAATAAATTTTCAAAGACCGGTTGTAGGGAAAAAATTAATTCCCCATCATAAACAGCAAAGCAGCATCCGTGGTTATGGTCTCTGATAATTTTTCTCTGAGTAAAGCAGCCTGCTTGCTTGGAATCAGTAGCAGGAACAGGGGAATATTTAGAAAAGCTTGAAGTAATGTGGCAATTACTGTATCGATAAGGCTGTAACACGTTACATGGACCAGACCATGTTTTCAATGCATTTGCAACAGCATGATAAATAAACACAATAAAAATATCCACATGTCCTTGAAATGTCTTTGTTTTTTTTCAAAGCATACTCTTACTTTTACTGTGACACAAACCAGTACAGGTTGTGCAAATGAGAACTTCAGCTCAGCTACAGCAGGAAGAAAAATCATCTTAGCCATGAAATATAGCAGTTTATTACTTCTGATTAAAAGCAACAAGATTTTCCTGTGAAAATTTCCTAACTGGTGGCTGAAACTTTTCTACTAGACTTATGTAAATAAGGGTCAATAAAAATTAGAATACAACTCTCTAGAAATGGTGAATGCATTCTTCAAAATGTCTTGCTACAATAAATTAGTTTATGAAACAAGTTATCACCTGTCAGAGAATCAAGCTTTTAAAGGTTTCCAGAGAGATTCTGATTTTCCGATTACCATTGTGATGGATTTTACAGCCCCCCCCCCCCCCCCCATGCACATTTTATTATTCTTTCTAAGGAAATTTCATCTATGCGAGCTCACTTTTCTCATTTTTATGGAGAGCTTGGAAAGAAGATTAGGTGCTACCTCAAAATACATGGGGAGAAAGAAGTCAGAAGAAATCAGCTATAGAGAAGGTCAGAAAGAAAGATGGATGAGGTCCAAAATGTCGGGTCTGACGAGGCTGCTGGGACTCACTTCGGGGCATAGCAGTGCTGGCTTTACAGAGATTTCTGTCTCGTTTAGCAGGTCCATTTTGGCATGCAGGGGCCTTTCTCCTCTCCCCCCTCTGCTCACACATCCCGTCTGTTCTCCTGCCTGGCAGCAAAGGGGACATATGAGGGTGTTACTGGGGATACAGTTGAGAGGGAGACAGAGGTTCTCTAAATACCTTCTTAACAGCAATTTGCAGGATAAGAATGCATGGCATTGTATTGCAGGCTGAGAGAATGGACAGAGAATTGCCTGCTTGCCTGCATCTCTGCCTGTAAGCAGAACTTCTCATCCTAGGGGCAGGGGCTGACACACGCCAGCATCAGTACCCACGCAGCCTGTGCTACAGCCCTGAGAGCCTTGCGGGGCTGGGGACATGAGCCCTTCTCCTACCGCCTCTGCCAAGTTTGTCCGTGTCGTGCAGCACAGTGGCAGTCACGTGAAGTCCTCAGTGGCCTGCAGCTTGTCACACTCGTTCGTTATTCACAGTCTCACCCGAGCGTTCACTCATTAGTACAGGTTGTATCTGTGGTCACTGTTCTGTCAACATGTCAGGTCCAGCTGCCTTCTACTAGGATTATGCTGCATATATACTTTTCTCTCTCTGCAACAGAAGCTAACAAACCATTGTTGTCCTTTGTAGGTGCAGAATGTTGCTGTCTAAACTTTGGCAGTAAGAACAGAGAACAGAGCAATTAAGAGGCATTCTCAGGGCTAGGATTTTTAATCTTGGCATCTGTTGTACATGCACAACCTGTACAAGTGCAGGTTTTCTCTGTAATGCTGGTTGCATACTGGCATGGTTATAATTCACAACAAGTTCCCCATTTTCAGAAATACTTGCGTCTATTAGCTAGTGATGCTCTCTTTTCGCTGAGGTTTCAATCTCCACTAATTTCAAAGAGGATTTTTCTTTCAGCCTCAGTGGATGCTATCCAAACACAGCAAGTATGGCTTAAACTTGGTACTATCTTATGCAATATCCAGAGATTTCATTTCCCTGTAACCAATTCAGCATTTCCTCATAGGAAGTGTTCCCAATCCTGTTACAGTTCTTGTCATTCTCTTCTGGATTGTCTTCAGTCCATATCTCTTCCTTAAAAATAACGTGGTGCCAAAATTAGCTAGCTGAGACCTGACTTGTACTGAACAGAGAGGAAAAATTACTTCCTAGGCTTCATACATGACAGACTCTTTCTTGCAACAGCCTCACATTCTAACCCCATATTAGCCTGTGACCCATTGTAAGCTCCAATATTGATCTCCCCTGCTGATACATGCATGGTAAGATCACCTGTATTGAACCTTTAATTTCTTTTCCCACAAGTAGGACTTTTCCACTTATTGCTGAGTTCTGTCTTACCATCTTCAGACCACATCCATCCCTCTTGTCTAGATGATTTTGACCTCCAGATGCTGTCCTCCTCCTTACTTCTCCCTATCTTTAACAATGTAGGAGATGGCACTAGGATTTTGCCCAGAAGATCTAAGGCCCATCTAGCCATCACCTCAGTGTCTTTCCCCTTGGAGAATGAACCACACAAGGCTGTTTCAAAGAGGACCTTTCAGCCACTGTGCACCCACTGAAGGCATTTTCCTGGAGTTCAAGTTTCCGTGGTTTGCATACGGGCAAGTCATAGCGGACAGTATAAAAAGCCTCAGCACAGTCAAGACGTAAGAGCCACTGCTTTGACTGTCCACTGAGGTAGCGGCACCACTGAAGGAAGAGATCGGCCAGAGTTGCAACGAGCAAGTCATGTAAAGCCAGTGTTCCTGTTCCGTACTGTCTTATTACTTTTTGCGTGCTGATAACGTATCAAAACCAAACACACAAAGAAATGGTTCTTTCCACTTCTGGAAAGAACTGGTCTGCTTTTCTCTTGTTAAATAGAATGGATGACGACTCTCTCAGAATTAACCTTTATGAATAATGATATAAAAATGCATCAAATGCATGAGCTGGCTCCCTGTTACCTGGTATTCCTCTTTATCCATTCAGCATCAGATTGATATCTTCTGTTCTTCTCTTTCCTTTTGAATGGAATTATTAGAAAAAAAAAAAAACAACCCTCGTTGTCCTTCAGTTCGAATCAGTTGAAGTTAACCTTGTGACTTAGTATTTCCAGGGTCTGTTGCCACATGTGTATGCCATTCCTCTCTGATCTTTCTCAAGTGTGCTTCTACTTTTTATACAATGTCTTTGCATTCAGATGAGGCAAGAGTTCCTTGTTTGGCATTACTGATCTATTACGGCACTTCTCTCTTAATAATGTGCTGTACCTTTGCATAAAACATACAGCCTACAAGCTGCTTCGGACCCAATAGGGTCTTACGACTGCTAGTCACAGCTAACATGGGTTCTAGCAGTGCGTATCCACTGTGTTGGGCTTCACTACCATAGTAATTCTAGGAGATAACATTTGCAATTGGATGAAAAAGGAGTTCATGTTACATCTGTAATGCCACTTGTTTTAAATGGCTGACATTCTCAGGATCTGAATAATGTTCCGTGTTCACTGTCAAACTGCCAGAAAGTTCCAGTCTTGGTTACAAGGCTCTTATCACTTCTAATACTTGCACTTTATTCACAATACAAGCAGCCATTTGAAATGAATAGCAAGTACAGTCAATGTGCCACAGAAAGTGGTCCAGTGTATTTGCTATAGACTTGTTGCCTTGAATTATTTGCCCATCCTCAAAGATACACAAAGGAGTGGCTTTCAGTATGTTTGCTAAAAGATCAGGCTTTTCTTCCAAGTCTGCTCCTTGACTGAATCAATGCTTGCCCAACACACACAATTCACTGTCAAAAACAGAAGTCATGAGAAAGTCCTGTCTCTCCATGGAATTCCTGGAAAATGGGTGTCCCAACTTTCATAACAAAGCTCTTGGGATACAGAATAGACATCCTTGCTATATTTACGCTTCACCGTATCATGACTTCTGAGCAAAAATAGTGGAAAAATACGGTTTTGTATGTTAGCAGTAGAAGTACAAAATAAAGATCGGAGAACCCCAACTCTCTTTTTAATGCTGCTTTGGATTTCAAGTATTTTTATTTCAATCACCTTTCAAATATTAAAGGTTATTTCCTACTAGTATTCCTTCCAAATTAACTGTCTTATCAAGGCTAAAAAAAAAAAAAAAAAACCAAAAACCTTTGTGCAGAAATGCTGTACCACCATGTCGAACTCTACTGCTCCATTAACCATAATAAAAATCACTATTATTGTTTTTCCTTTGTGCATAGTATAGCATTTGTATGAATGCTTGCTGCAACTGGAATCGTTGCAACTGGCAGTATATTGTGCCACCTAGCAGCTGACAGTTTAAGTTATGCAATGCATGAAGATTAGACTAGAGAAAAATCTTGCTGTGATTTCAGAGCCAGTTCCACGGAAAGCAATTCTCTGAACTGGCCACTCTCTTTGTGACATCTGTTCTTATAGGACATTCTGATAGCTTTGGGGTTTTTTATTTCAAAGTACTTAAGGAACAAATGTTATGCCCAAATATATTCTCTGCAATAAGCATATGTTAATGAAATAAATTAGGCTAAGTACCTATCCAGGAGTAAAATCAGGTTTTACAGGCATGAGTGCTAACAGAGCTATCAGACTCAAGGAACCCTTTACCACGTAGATCTTAGCGATATGGTAATAACATGGTACCTTAAGCAAGCTGTTGGCTGAATCAGTCACATCCATCTCGACTGTATGTTAGTGAAGTCATTTCATCCTTATTAGCTGATTTCAGGCCATAAAGACAGCCCTTTTGCTTTGCAATGTGTATAGTAATTACAATTCCCTCCATTCATTTGTCTTCATTCAAAGCAGCACTCAACCACCTTGGTGCTTATTACTGTTAACAAGAATGTGGTCTACCTTAATACAGTGTCAGACGAAATCAGAGTCATGTGGACGATAGCAAGAGAATCTGCATCAGCGTGCACGACGTTATCAAGTAGATGAGAAACATAAATGAGGGATGAAATGCAATTTAAGGGAACACTCTGATGGAAAACAAATGTGCCATTGCAGACAAACAACTTCTGAAGCCGCAGCGTAAGAATGCTCCTCCACTTGTAATCCTTGTTAGAGGGTTGGAAATGAGAAGAAATCAGAATTGTCAAGCAATCAGGAAATAGCAGGTATTTTCACTAAAAGTGGTTCTATTATGATGAAATCCTTATCTTTCACTGAGAAGACAAGCATTATAAAACATACCAGGTTAACTGCACGAGCATCCTAAAAGCTTGCATAATAAAGCTGTTCATTTGGGAGAGAGACTAATAGGCCTAAAAGCTTTCTAGCTCATTTTAACACCTTCTGTTTTTCTCGTTAATGCTGGCACTGATGTTCGGTTATTATTGTAAGAGCTGATCATATTTACAAAACCTTGCTACTTTTCCTCTTTAGAGACCACATCTGAATCACTTTTGAATATCTAGCAGATGTTCAAGATACTCAGTTCTTGGAAGGACGCAACAGAGCCTTTAAACACAAGGCCATTTGAAACACTCCTACGATCTCGAGCTAGCGTGCCTAAAAAGGAACACTTCTCTTGAAGATACTGGCTCATACAAGTACCAGCTGCTGGCTTTATTCTCTGAATCAGCTCGTGCTCAGCACTGAGGAGTTAGGATCCTAGACTAGAGTAATCCCATGCAGCATTACAAAGTCCGTATGTTAAACTCATCCCCAGTAGTTACCATACTCAACATTTCCAGTGCTGCTTTTGACATTACAGTCTTTGGTACCAGTCCTTGGCTTCCAACCTTTGGTAATAGAAGGAACTAACTACCAAGGCCTAAGAGCATGAATGGGAGAGGCTAGTTTTGCCTTCCACAGCACTGAGTGCGATACGTTTAAAAATGCACTCTCAAGGAAATATGTAAATTTGATGGAACATTCCTCACTTCACTAAAGAATCAACATTTATCGGCATCTCGGGTTTGCTCCTCAGCTCTCATATACAATGAATTCACGGGGTCTGTGCACACATAACAAGGTTAATGCTCTTCTGGAAGCAAAGTGGCTTGTTACCCTGCAGCAGCAGATGGGCTCAAGGAATCGAATGACCTGCTGAGATCAGATCGGATGCAGGTTTTTTAGAAACACCTGTCATTTTCATTTTCTCTGAAACACATTTAAGAGTAAAAAAGTCTGCAGGGTGACAAACATCTTCATTAAGGATGGATGCCTATATGCACTCCTTTGCTTCCTGCATGCCTTACTCTCCCCCTCCGCATTAGCCACAGGGGAGTTAATAAAATGCTCAAAGTGAACTTCATGAGAACATGCATAAGCAGTGGGTAGGCTGGAAGAAATTACTCCTCTCTCACCGGCGAGCAGTCACAAATCTGTACATGGAGATGATCGCAGATACAGAGCTGAGAGTAACAAGAGTGATGCTATTCAAACTCAGAATCCCTCAATCCATCATCTGGGTCAAATCCCGACTAGTTCCCAACCAGAGACTAATCCCAGCCTCAACAACCACAAATTGTGATTTCTGTGAGTAAGCGGCATTGGTCAGTAGATGATATATCTATGTCCTTGTATGGTAACTTAGCTCTTATAGTCTACATTTCTGATGCTAACAAACCTCTTTCCTAACTTCTTTGGTGTGGCCAGCTTTGGAACCAGCTGCCTCTTTGGAGAGCTTCTCAACTCTCTTCCCTGCCTGCCCCTCTACACCCCTTTTCCAGAAATATAGCCCCAAGTATTCGTATTTGCTGTTTTGAGCTCAAGCTGGGACTACATAAATCAAATCAAATCTGCTCAACTGCTAACTGCTGAACTCATCTGTTTTTTCCATGTATGTCTACATGCACCTGCCTTTTTAGATTCCCTGACCAATGACTGCCTCCAATGGCTCACCCCAGTACTGGCACTGGAGCTATATCTCTTGAGTATCTTGGTCTATTCTGCTCTCTGAGGAGAGAGGAGAAGCCATCCACCACCCTCGGAATCTCACCAAATCAGGAACAAGTTCATGCAGGACAGCATGCTTTGATTCTGTCAGCATTTACACTTAAGGCAAAAATGGGGCTGGCTCCGATGACTAATGGTACAGGGACACTAATGTATAAAACTTTGTTTCAACTAAAAAAAACCTCCCCACATTTATTTTAAAACCTCACAGAATTACAGTCAGAAATCTGAAAACACTTTCTGTGCTTCCCAAATTAGATTACACACATATCATTATAGTCATCGTTTTATAGATATGTGGAAAAAGGACATATGCTTGACCTTCAAATCAGCCCTCAGCCTGACAGACCAGATGATTGTATTATCCAGGACTGCATATCTCATTCTGTTTCAGTCAAATAAAATTTGCTTGTTACGATAAATAAGAACTCTCCAATAACAACAGAAAATAAGACACATGCAGCCAGCTTGCAGTGTAGCTGTTCTGAAAATGCTCTTTGTTTAAAGAACTGCAAGTTTTCAAGCTGCCTGCATGAGTAACATCATTTCTCAAAGGCACACAAGAGTATTCATAATGAAGTAAAGTGAAGTAACACTTATTATTAGATGGGGAGCTGATTTGTTTTAATATATATCATTCAATCACGTAAAGAGTTATTAGGATTTTACAGCCTTCACATACCAAAATCAACTGTTTACAGACGTTAGTTACAGATTAATGACCATTGTGTTCTCTGTGTGGGAAGATCGTAGGAGATCTCGGCTTCAACAAAAAAGTAAACCAGAGACAGACTCTATGACTGCACTGCAAAACAAGCACCCGAGTGATCTGCCACCACTTGGTGAAGCCCATTTTCATTCAAATGATGTGTTAAAAAACAGTCTTGACTGGCAGTTTCTCCTAATTTGTCTTTATGGATACAGAATGACTGAGAAATTGTAAAAATTTATCTTAAACTACGAGCTCAGGTGGTCAGGATTCTAACAAATGAAATTCTTTTAAACCCAGAGTACCTTTCAAAGCCATCAATGTCACTGAAATTACCTTGTGAAGACAGGTAAAGATTGTGCTTCCGAAGTCATCTGTATGCCTTAATAGGCTTGCATTCATTGTCATGAAGTCAGCCAGCCAGATACACTCACTTGTTGTACCTAAGTTAAGTTTTGGGAAAGAACTCATGCTGTGAGGTGTCCTTAGGCCACCAGTAATTAGTTCCCGTAAGAATGCTGGACCCACGAGATGCAGTTCGGATTAGTTAATATACTGCACTTTGAAGATGTAAAAAGATTTCAAAGAGCTAATTGGTACCAGATTATCCACTACACTGGGATTTCTGTACTACCATTTTCAACTCTCTTACTCTAAATATAAAGTGATAAATATTCAGACCAATTTGTAAATTATTTTTGGCAACTGTTTATTTATTGCATCTATTACTTGAAAACACAAAATATAAGTTTTCACTATGAATGTCCCTTGCACGTAAGGGAATAAGAGTTTGGTTTCTATTTAGAAAGGAGCCTACAAATCTTTTTGTTTTCCTTTTTCTGCTTTTTTATCCCTAAAAAAGGACCTGCATAAAAGAGTAGAATTCTTAGAATTAACTCTTTTTCTTCCCTGATATTACTTTTTTCTTCCCTTATTTTACTGCAAGATTCACTAAAAGAAAAAAATACACAGCAGGATTTTGTCAGCTTTTTGGTAACAGGGCAACAGAACTGAAATGTAAGCAGCGAGAGGCTTTTTTCCCCCTCCAAAAGCTCAAGGTTCATATCAAATTGATAATAAGCAAGTTGAAGGAGACCCACACAGACATCAAGGAAGGCAATGCCGCACAGGGACAGGCTGCTCAGCAAGAACACCTTGCAGGTGTTCAAGACTCAGCAAAACAAGGCTGGCTGGACCAAGTTCTAGTGTTAGTAACCAGCTCAGGCAGGAGCCTGGAGGTGATGACTCCCAGAAGCCCCTTCCAAGCAATGGTCTGAGACTGGTGACCTCCTACTGCAGTTATTGACAGTACCCAAGAATCATCCAAGAAAGGAGATTGTAGGGTCTTATAAGAAAGTCAAATATGGTAAAACCCCCAAATATAGAAATAAACCCAAATAGTAAAATGCTAATAAAAAAAAAAAGAAGAAAAAAAGAGAAGATTCAAATAGGGAAACATATGCAATCCTCAAAGCTACGTTATAATTTCAGTATTTCCATGGAATTGTACATACTAAATGGAAGCAAAAAAGGGACCCACACCTTTTTCCTTGCAAGTCACCTTAACAGAAACCAAATACATTTACTTTATCACAGCAAAAGTCTGCGCACAGCTGAAGTATTTCATAAAAGGTACCCACATCAACTGTCATCTGCATTTTGAAATTACTCATATAATTTCATATAAAAGGAGTTCTTAAGTATAAGTATCATCACTTTAACATATGTTCCTCCATATGAGATCTTCCTCCCCAAAATTCCATCTGCAAGTCTAAGCTATAGCAAGGAACTTTCTTTTACTTCCCCTATTCCTGCACCCTTTATATTAAGACATTCAACTCTTTAAGCTGACAGGGTTTGTAACTGGTTAGATAGGGTACCTGTTCTGCAGGTAACATTTTAAAATATATTAAATTCTTCTCTAACACTTGGGTCAGTGTCTCCCAACAGACCAAGAAACTGATGCTTTACTCTGTCAGCCTGAGAGCACACCTTAATATAGACAAGCTGAAGAGAGAACCCCACACAAAACCCAGTCCTCTTCCCTCATAAATACACGTGCAGCAGCTAATAAGCATGTTCTACTTCCTTAGTAAATAAATAGATCATAAGTCCGCTACAGTTTCAGCTGCAGCAATTCCAAGGGACTTAGTTTCACTGTAGGAAGAATTGGCTCAGGCTCCAACGGTTCATATTTTTAAAGTCTGGAGATTTATGGTTCAACCTGTGTACTGGCCAATATCGAAGGCACCATGTATGTAGCAACAATCTTGATCTTGCACAGGGATTTTCCCATGTTTTTGGACTGGAACCTCAAAAAGAATGATCTCTGAATCATGGTCGTGTTTCACTACGAAACAAGAAAGTGGGAGTTATATTAACCAAACTCAGAATTCAGTGACTATATCAATTCCCTACATGAAACAAGTGACCATCTGCTCCACTTGTCCATAAGCAATACTAACATCTTCCCGTGCCTCCCTATTTTCTCTCCTTTAGCTTTAAATCCTCCTCCTTCATATACCACCATCCACATATTTCTAATTTACGTCTTCCAAATTACTGCTTGGCTGCTCATCTCATCAACATATGGTAGCTCTGCTGGCAGGTGGCACAGACCTCGTATCTGGGGACCGATTATGTACCATCTTGTAGCTGGCACAGTTATTTACATGTCTTAAAGGCAATTACAAAACATCTCCGCCTCAGAATAGCCTCATCGATTAAAAAGTTTTATCCAGATCTACTTAAAGCACTTGATCTCCATTTTTTTTTCCCCACTCTGTAATGGGTCACAATTTCAGAAGTTAAAGCTCGATGCTAAGTCTGGCATGATCATGCTTATCCTCCCATTCTGACCTTGAATCTTCCATCCGATCTGGAAATTTCTCCTATATTCAAAAGCAAGGATTTGAGGTAGAAAAACCTACTAAACACTTATATTTCTTCCCTCCAAAAAGAAGAAGAAAGGTACATTTCTACTCGTATTGTATTTGGAATATTAGATTCCCTCTTTCAGATGCCCAGTATGAGCGTTGTCCTCTTGAGAACAAAATCTAAGGATGTTTCCGAGCTTGGAGGATCTTCCTTGCCAAAGTTTGAGTCTCTAGTGATCATCTCACAGCTGTTCAATAATGATGCTGGGTTTTGTGTAAGTGTGTAACGTCCTTCATGTACATAAGCCAAGAAACAATGCAGAGCTGCTCATCTGACCCCTTCTAATTGTTCTTATACCAGCAGCTTATATTCTTGCAGATGGGTTTGTCATAATACTTTGTTGGCATTTTTTATAACAATTGCCTCTTCAAGCTAAGCAAACCCTGGAGAATAATAAAGCTGTAGTGAACACAGATGCAATGTTAATTAACAGACACTTTAAATGTGAATGCTTTAGTAAGAATAATAAAAAAAAATAATAGTAGTGTATTGTCATGTCAAGCAGCCAGGAAATATTTTGAAATCAAGTTTTATTTCCCTGAAAATTTGACTCTGTGCATTAGAATATATTGAGCTGAAATGCTAGGCAGAAAGTCAAAGGCAAGGGCTTTGTGTGTGTGCCCAGGCATTATTGCTCTGCGATGATGTTCACCTCAGCTGCCCTCTGGGCAGACTGTGGAATTTGGACAACTTCATAATCTTACTAGTAAGTTCTAGGCTCTAAAATACTACAATATAGAGTATTAGCGGCAGTCTTCTGGGAGAGATTTCCTCATTAGGCAGCCCGAGTTAATTATTAAAGACACAGTAGTTTTTACGCTGCCGTCTGTCTCGTGTCTGTAAGCAAAACAAAAGAAACACCACCAGCGACGGAGATAGCTTGCTATGATCCTACTACTTTGAAGAATGCCAAACCATCTGCATATAAGAACTGGTTAGAGAAACTCATGGGAGCTCCTCTGCCATTAAAAAAAAAAAACAACCCAGTTAATAAAATCATAAGATAAATGAAAACAACTGGTTCCCCTACAGTATCGTCTCTGGACACCTCTGATATTGTTGTCCTCAACTAGCAGTGCTAATATGTAATGTTTAAACTAATCCTGTCTCAGAGGTGAGGTCTGGGCGTAGATTTTATTAATCCTCCACTAGAATCGATTTTACTATGCTAATATTAGTTCTTTTTCTCCATCTCGTGCTGTCCCTGGGGTCAGGCTGTACATAAAACAAATATCACCTAAAGCGGAAGCAATAATAGAGATGATTGGTTTGGTTTGTCTTCATCTAGTTAATTACTTCAGCCTGCACTCGCTTTCCCCTTTCCCTTTTCAATTTCCTGGACCAAGAGAATGAATTGTTATTGCCAAAGGAAAAGGAGGAAGAGAAAGGGAGGGGTGGAGGGAGAGCCTTCATTTGTCTGCATTTCTCTGTACCTCTTACCTTTTGCTTTGCACTTGGATAGCTTCCATGCTAAAAAATCCTCATTAATAGATAAAAACAACCTTCTAACTCCGCATTGCCTTTGGTCTCAAAGAAAATCAGAAGATTGTGCAAACATAAAATAAAATGCAATTAATTATCAAGCTCTGGGGATCATTTCACTAAAGCAATTGATTTCACTTCACCACTGCAGCCACCTATCATTGGAAACTATCAGCTGTTTAACAGCACGCTCATAAAACAAGATAACAAATTAACTCAACATTTCCTAGGGAATAACCTTTCAGTCTTTCACTAGAAAACAGATCCAAAACTACCTTTTTCTTTTTTTTTTTTTTTTTTAATTAATTTCATATGATCTCTAGTATACCTACAAGAAACGTATTATAAAAAGCAGGGAATCCAGCTGAAGATTTCATACACTACAATGTACGGCTTAAGTTTCAGTAAACATATAATGGGATTTTCAATGACTGCAGACAACAAGGATTTGGAGTTGTCACATCAGCCGGCATTTCTGCTTAACAGCGTGCTAGGAAGTAGATTCCAGTAAGATACAGGACTTGATTCACAGGTGCAGGGCTTCCATCAGTGAAGATACTCTTAGCCAAGTGTGATCCCAGTGGAAGCATATGCAGGACTCTGAGGACTCTGACAATTTTCCTCGACTTCTGAGCTTGACAAGGGGCATCCTCACCTAAGAAGGGAAGGGGACACTGTCTAAAAGATCTCATCCAAACAAGTTCATTTTCTAGTCTTGCCATACATTTTCCATTCCATTTTAAACAAAGCTTTGTGTTTCTCTTTGCTCTATTTCTCCATGTGTTGATTGGGAAAGTGATTCCTTTTCTTTGTCCCTCCCCTCTCCTGGGCTAGGGCCACATCTTACTTCCACTGTGTACCTAAAGACAAAATGCTCTGTTGAGGTTGATGACCATCAGACACTTCCCATGAGTAATTAGCTAATAATTTTAGCTTTCTTCCCAAAAGTTCTGATAAATCCTGAACTACCATTACCACTCAAGCTACTCAGCGATGTTTTCCCACTGCGTCACCAGGCTTGGAGAGTTATATATCATCATACAGAAATGGAATAATTAACCTTTAATTTTAACCACTTATTCCCTCTTTTTAGCATGATTCAGAATGTGGGTGATCTGTCTTGTATTCCCGTGATCAGATATTCAACCTTAGCTTTAAGACTTAACTTTTACAAGAAACAGTAATGCCAGGGACTAGAATCCTTGTCATGACGTGTGCGTTCTGGCAGGGGAGCAAGATGAATCCATTCAAGGAAACACAGTACATAGAGGAGCATAAAAAAATGTAATATACCCAGCTGGACAATACGGGAGCCCCAAGTGCTCAGTAGCAGCTGCCATTCTGACTGGAGCACTCATTAAAAGCTGCCAGCTTTCATGTAATAAGCCAGAAATGCCCAACGCTGGGAACATAATAGGGCAGAAATTGCCAGGTGTTAAGGACACAAAGCGCCGACCACTGCCAGTTCTTTAAAGCTCCTGTAATTCACGCAGGTCTGCTCTGAATGGTATTCTACTTGCGGTCTGTTCGCCCGCGGGCCCGCCTGACCTCCCTTGCTGCTTCTGCCGAGACACCTCTGATAGCACGCAGGTGCAAAACACAGCATTTCCCTTATCTGTAACCCATCAGTCAGGGTAAAAAAAATGTTACAAATATTGAAACAGATTCCCAGATCCCAGAGTGTAAGGACTGGTACCTGACGGCGCACAAGTCTGCCTTGTGGACGTGCACGAGGACTGTACAGGTGACAGCACTTCTCTGAACAGCAGCTGTCACTGGCCTTGGCAACCACGGGTTTTGTTCTTTCCCCCTTAAATCAGGGCTGCTCTCAAATCAGAACTGTTCGAAAGAGTACAATTTAAATATAACATTAAATCTTTATCTGATATGTATTAGCACGTGCAAACAAAGAAACACCTGATGAGGAAAAGGTCCCTAGCACAGTGCAATCTGATATAACATTCAAAAGTGTGAGCATCTTTACAGAAGTCCACCTTATTTTTGGTTACTGTGATGCAGCTGTGCTTCAAAGACAGGGTAATTTTTGAAGAATAATACACTACTGGTATTTAATCATCTTGGGAGATGAAAAATTTTTCATCCTCATTCTTGAAAAATCAAAAAATAATAAATTTAGCATTCATGACTGGTATTTTTTACTTTTCCAATGATACCACGTTTTCATATAGCGGCTGATGCCTTATAAATACATAGGACATACCCAAGCACTTAAAAAAATGAAGATAATGTAGCCTATGTTACAAGTAGAAATCTTAATAAATCAAGAAGTATGACAAACGAGTGACAGAGAGTCACTGAAAAACATTTGGCAGCATTGGTTATATCTGAAAATCATTTCATCTACCATCTGATTTTAGACAGTCACAGGACTCCAACTGACTTTGATCTAAGCAGCTGTCATCAAAGAGATCTGAAAGCTTGATAAAATACAGAGAAATCAATTTTTGAAACATGGCCAAACTTCAGTTTCAATACTTGGGACACACAGCAGAATAATTGTCTGGCAAAAAGGAACTAGAAAAGCTGATTATCTTAATTCCTGTAGATATGAGTGGATTTTTCTATTTGTTCTGTTACCCCGTTCACACACGTGACTATTTTGCTCACTGTACTGTTACTCACTTCTTTCCAATTAACAGCTAAAAGGGGCTCGGCGCCTCCACCTTTGGAATATCACTCTCCCTCATTTACAGACATCATATTTACAAAATCATTGCTTCGTTATGATGCTGTACCTTCCCATTATTCCTCGCTTCATGCGTTATTTTCCCCATGTAAGGGTTGCCTGGGACACTGCTTGTATTTGAGCTGCAGATTATAAGGAAATATTCAAGAGCACTGAAGTATCCTTACTTAGGTCCAAGTCGCTTTCAGAAATAGAATATATCTTACCAAGAAAAAGGGAGCAATTAGGTGCCACCTTTCAAAAGAAAATGCAATGTCGCTAAATTTCTATTTTTGCTGTTCAACATCTCCACCTCCCAGTACCATTTATATTTAAATGTATTCAAGTCTTTAACTTCTGCTGAAAGTCAATTTTAAAATTACATCTATTTTATGGAAAATACCTCTGAATATACAGTCCAAAAGACTTAAATCACTTCTGGGACTGAGAGACAATATTGTTGTCTCATGTTTCCTCTATGGCTGTTTCCTAATTATTGGTGTTGTGGTGCCAATGTCTCCAAGTCATTTACAGAGCTCTGACAAACGTAACCTGAGATCTCCTACCCGTTGCTCACCTCCAAACAATCCTCTACCTTCTCATGTAACGTTTTCTTTATTCTATGACCTTCAACTACTGCTAAACAAGTTTACAAAACATACAGTTGCTTCGAAATTACCGGGTTTCTCATTACACTTCATGCCCCCTCAAAGACTGTTTCAAAGGGAGTACTTACGTACAACATCTTGCAATTTCTTAGGAATGTTGGTGTTTAGAAGCAATCAGGTTTCCATTGCCAGTAATATTCTTGCAGGACCTCAATAATCACCACAATGCTCACAGGGCACTGACTAAATCTTTCATGGGTTTTCTTCGTATTTATAAACTTTTTTTTTTTTTTTTTTTTTTAAATTTTGCTGGATTATTTTAGGAGGACATTTATGCCTAAAGCTACTTACTGATGATGGAAAGAGTAGTCCTGTTTGCTCATGTTATTTTCTCATATTTGCAGCTATTTAATATTCTGCCCTACCCTGATACATACTAAATACTTTGCAGCTTTTAGATGCTTCCTTTTATCATTTTTAACAGTTCTTATATTCCTTCCTAGCCACATCAGATTTAAATTTTATCCCTATTTTTATTGAAATAAGTGTGATTTTTTTTCCTCCCTTTATCATAATCACCCCTGACATCCCACAGTAAACAGCAGGTGGTTCTAATCAACCTCTTTCCATCCATTACTTATGCCTTCAAAATTTGTCTTTTAAAAGTTCAATATTTTTGGTGCTATATATTTTATAATACCCTCACGTCATTTTCATACCTCATGATACCATTATCACAAAACACCAGATGTTCAGTACTTCTCTCTTAATTATCATACTTAGGGCTTATGTCTTCGAACTAATTGAGATAATCTTTGAGATAATCTTTGATCTGGGTATTTGCTTCCAACACTGGGAGGACACAATACTACCTCACCTCAAGATACATTCATGCAATATTCAGTAATTGCTCGTAGGAACAACAATTTGAATGTTTGAGCCCCAAAAAAAGAAGTCTGCAATAGCTGCTTTTCCCATACATTCCTTGACCTTCTGTAGTACACAGAACTACTGCAAAGCTTAATGCTATGCGTGTGGAAGAACTACCTTCTTAAACTGGGAAAAACAAGCTTTAGGAAGGAAAAATTGGAAAAATAGACATACAAGAAAATATATTCCTTAACAGTCCCGAGTATCTTCTTTTAAACATTGATTTTTTTTCTCCCCTAGCACCTCACAGCTGCTAGCAGAAATTCCAGAATTTGTGAACTGAAATTCCAGTGATGGAATTGCCTGTTGTACAAAAAAATACTACTTTTTTTTTTTTTTTAAAGCAACATAATATTTTAAAAATTTTGAAGTTAATTTTTCTTCCAAAAAGTGTTTCTCAGAACAGTAGACATTTGTAACCAGCATGTTGCTTATAGCCTGATCTGCTAAGCCCACGCTGCCCTTATCACACTACAGAAAGCCTTCTTTCTGGAAGGTATTGATATCCATCTTGATAGCCTGGGAAAGAGAAGCTTAACAAGACCCCAATGGATTCTACAGCCCACAGGTCATTAAAACCAAAGTCTCTCACAATGATCACTTTCTCTTCCAAGAGTTGCAGTGAATTTTGAGAATAGCACTCCACCGCTGTGTTAATGTTATGGATTAAAAAAAGTTACAGTTCGAAGCAGATTTAAGGAGTTAAAAGCAGATTATACATTATACATAAAGCTAATTTTACATTGCCAAGTAAGCATAAAACTGTTTTAACTTCTGGGGAAAAGCAGTAGAGAGAAGAGCTTATCTTCAACGGAAGAGAGAATGTCTGTCTCGAGAGACATTGCTGCTTCATCTAAAGCTGTCCAGAAAACAGTGTGTGCCAATCAGTTCAGTTCCACTGAGCGCTAAAAAGATGAATAAGCAGGTTTATGCTACAAACTGGTTCTGAACCTGGGAGTTTGGAAGCCTGGCTTCCCTTCCTTGCCAAGCTCTCTCTAACCTTACTTAGCTGTGAGCTGCTTTACTAGTCCTTAGGTTTTGTCTCACCTTCTGTTATTGTTTTGAATGGCATTAATACAGGAGCACACATAGTGGGAGCTTCCAAGAAAACTTTTGAAATATTTAACCGGTAAAAATAATAAAGATGTCATTGTTTGCTTTAACATTCAACCCACGGCAAACAAAACATGACACTGTGTTTCTGCAGAAATGTTATGTCAACTCTGAACTCGGTTGTCTGTGACACAGGGACCTACACTAGGGTTTACTTTTGTGATCAGATTTTACATGCAACTTTTTTAGTAAGTCATTTAAATTATAGTTAGAAAGGGGACTGTATCTGCCTGATATCAAAAAGGGTGGGAAAGTATTTTAAGAGGCCAGACTTAAATTATCAAAGCAGTTTCAAAGCAAATGAGGAGGAGAAACTCTGTGACCAAGACACAAGAGAACAGTACTGCAGAAAATACGGGAGACTGAATCACAAGCTGAAAGTAAGTCAACAATGACAACCTAAAAAAGGTGTGGAAGAATCAATATTTAAAAGGTGTGGGGATGGAAGGAAGTTAGCTATCTTACAGTCAGTAATATAATTATTCCTACGTGCTTACTGCTGTGGTAAGGCCTCAGCTAGCACGTTGTATCCTTACTAAAACAGACATGAACAAGAGCAGGCAAGAGCGTGGCTCCCAGAGCACAGCAAGCTAACAGAGTCACAGCAATTAGCTGTGCAACAGCAGCACAAAAAAGCCCTGAGCCTCTCCTATACAGTGACAATAGTGATGTGGCGTATTGCACGGTGTCCAATACAGGCAAGAGAGGTGATCGACAGGGTCTTTGCAGAGACCTTACAGAGCCAAGACTCCAAATTCTGAATTGCAAGGGAGGAGGGAAGTTTAGAGATCACCCTCAAAAGAGCAGTGATGGAAAATGTAAGCAAGACGATGATCGGTTATTGGTTTGCCACTGGAGCAGCCAAGGAAAAATAAATCAATTTGTTTTCAGTAGACATGAAGTAAGTTATATATTAGAAACAACTCTGCAATTTGAAAATAAACACTAAAAAACCCCTCACAAACTGTCAGATAAGCTATGGAATTCCTTCACCAATAGGTTCTAAGGATAGGAGTTCCTGTTCCAGCCTCAGTACCAGGAGATGAAGCAGATGGTCTCAGGAGGTCACTTCCAATCAGGCAGGTCTATGATTCTGTGAACTATTTCTATTATAAAAGAAGCCTGTGTTAGATGCTTGCTGTTACTGTGAATTCAGTGATTGAAGAAAATCTGTCAAAAAGCTGTACTCTCAAACAACTGGCAGCCAGGTCTTAAAGGCCAGACATTCTGAAGTTCCCACTCAGAAGCCAGAAATATGTTTCTCTGCAAGAACTCAAGTGAATAGCAAAAGATTGCCCAGAAGTAAAAGTTTTAGAATAACTAGCACAGAAAAAAATATTTAGTATGTTTTCTCTCAAAAATCCCCTACTCATATAGCATATCTTTTAGTATACATAAAATACTCTTGGCCATGAGTCACACTATTTTTGTTAGATTACTATATAAATGAAGCTTCAGCCAATAACTTATAAAGACGGATCTGTTCCTTAATTTCGGTTCTATGTGTAAACAAGGTTCAATTATATATTCCCAAGGAAAACTAACTCTTTTAAAAGCATAAAGAGCTCCAGCAGAATTCAGCTGAACTCAAAGATGTTAACACACCTGCCTTCTCACTCCTTTCTTACAAACTACTGTTTGGACCATTCATCTTAATGACAACAGATATGACTACAGTTCTCACATGTCTATGTTTCTACAGCTGTCAAGATCATTGTCCTCATTTTTTCAGAGTAGTTTAAAAGGGGCAATTTCTTTGATCTGAAAAGATTGTTTCACTCAGAACCCACCTTTTTCACTGCAAAAGGCAAACATAGGCTTGAATTCCATGATCTTCACATGCTATAGCTCCTTTAAAAAAATGAGAAGGCAGCTCATTTCCAATATAACGCATCAATGACTAGATTTCTTCCAAGATTTCAGGTTTGTGCATTTCCAACACTATGCTAAAGATTAAGTTCTCTGCTGTAGATTTATTGCTGGTGTCTGAGACAGTATCTACAATCACAGAAATATATTTGGTAAGATACTATCATAGCTGTCTGAGTTCTTTCAGGCATTGTTCTTGAAGATGTCTGTTGCTGTAACATGCTTAAAAAATAATCATTACTTTCTTTTCTCAGGTAGTTGATATGAAACTCTTTCTCAAGTATTAACCATCTGTCCTGATGACACTATACTTGTAATCTATTGCTGGTGTTTCTAAGTAGCTTAGCTTCTCTTCAACACCCTTAAAGCTGATTTGTCAGGTGGTGTAAAGATCACAGGATTACACAGAATCATTAAGGTTGGAAAAGACCTCTACGATCATCACGTCCAACTGTTAACTAACACTGCCAAGTCCGCCACTAAACCATGTCCCTAAGCACCATATCTACACGTCTTTTAAATACTTCCAGGGACAGTGACTCCACCACTTCCCTGGGGAGCCTGTTCCAGTGAAGAAATTTCTCCAGGAGAATGCTGCAGGAAACAGTGTCAAAGGCTTTACTAAAACTCCCATCTTCATTATCAGAGTGACTTTTTAGTACAATTTTACACCTGCTGTATGGTTCTGAATAATTTTCCATGTATTCAGTCAGAGACTCTCACAATTCAATGGCTTCCAGCAATTCTTATACCTCTAATTTCATGACAGTTCTTCAAAATTTGATCCCAAATTTCTCAAACATGCACAAAACTATCATTTGTGTTTGCTTTCAGAATCTGCACACTAAGTTCCACCCGGATTTATATATTTAACTTTACTGTGGATACCTGAGATCTAAGTCTGCCGTAGTTTGTACTAATATGTACGATCTCACCAGATCATTCACGTACGGACTCTTCAACAGCTTAAACAATCACTGTCATTGTTTCTGGTCTTGCACCATGAACTGTTCTGCTATCCTCAACTTTACACTACACAGTTGTGGTTTTAAGTATTTGTACTTATGGGATGATTTATTCAGAATCAATGCTTCTCTGCAGCAATAACAGATCAGTACAATTTAGTGACACAGACAGCCTACTCTCTCTATTTCTAAAGGTCCCTTCCAACCACCATTCTATGATTCTATCTGAAGCCATCAATCCTGTTCTGGGGTGAGCTATTTATTCATCACTTTCAGCTAAGCAAAATGATTGGTTTGGCATAAAGTACCAGTAAGTCACAAGTGGGCTTTGAAGCAGCGCCTCACAAACCCTGCCTACAGGGACATGCCTGAGCCAAGCCTGAAAATGGGACAGGTTTTTCAAAAGCAGGACTGTACCAGGTAGAGCTGCAGAGAACCGGGCAGTGCTGCTGGCCTGCAGGCAGAGATGGATTGCCCTAATTTAGATAGCTCCTTGGGGCTTTCAAAATGATGCCGTGGGTCACTCCATGGGTGTGAGATACAAGCTGCAGCTCTTTGAAGAACAGCATTGAATTTCACCCCAATGTATAGGCTCTGCAGCCTAACATATATCATGTTGACGGAGTCACTTCTTTCACATCAGACCTCTGTTGTTCAAGTCAGCGAGTTCAGAGCTTTTTCAGGTTAGTGTCCAGGGCTAGTCCCTAATTTTCTGAATTCAGTAGGCGTATCTAATATACTTCAAGCCATTATTTGTATTTGTATCCTTTTACATCTTACACTTTGTTTTTATATTTCAACCAATGGTAAATTACCTATTTCAAAAACAAATCCTACTGAAGGATTTATTACTTACCTTGCACAAATGACACTATTCACGACTAGATAGTGAACAAGCCTCAGCAGGGAGAAAAAAAGAGGATGAGGAAGAAGCCTTCTTTCCCCGACTCTTTATACCAACCTCCTCTTGCATGTTTTAGCTTTTCATTTCTCCCTTCTTCCAGGTTTGTTTTTTTTTTTTTAATCCTCCACATTTCTTTTTCTCCTTTCTTGTACACTGATCAAGCACTCACAGTTTGTCTTTCATACAGAACAATATTGCGGTCACATTTTCCATCAAACCATTGCCATTGGTGATTTCTGTTACTAGAGCATGTTACAGCTAACATCAGAAAACATTAAATAACCAGCCCAAGGAAGAAACAAGTTACCATCAGATTAGATTTCTGTATTAAACATTGTCTTCTAGAACAAAATATTCCTTCAGATTGTGTTTGAAGTGTTTGAAGATTTTTCTCGGTGACCTTCAAGTCATTAAAAAAATCAACCAAGTATTTTTTTCCACCAACCACCTTTCATTAAGGGTAAAATACATTATAGTTTGATACAAATGCAGTAGTCAAAGAACCAAGGAGAGAGACTGCAAGGCATTCTGGACAGCAGTAGTCACAATTCCATAATTTCTTGCTAATTATGAATTTGGCACCAAGATTTCCCCAAAGGAAAGAACAGAGGAGCTGCATCCTTGTCTAGGTTGGCCTTCAGAGTGAGAAGTCGGTTAAGAGGAAGGTAAGAGCCTCAAAGGCACTTAGTTTGGCTAATTCTTCAGGGCAGTCAGTAGAAGAGAGGTTACACAGAGCACCTTGCGGTCTTCCCAACCACCTTCCAGAAGACCTTCCAGGAAAAGTGTGGAAGTGAATGTTTTTGCACAGGCATCACCAATATTTCACAGAAATTTTCACGTCCTTTACCTTACTCCAATTCCCTAAGAAATTTGGATCTGCAACTACCCACTCCCAGATCACTCCTGCACAAAAAGCCTACACTAGCATTGCTGGTGTTAAGCAGCCTAAATGCCTTGTGTACCCAGGAAGCCAAAAACCAAGACTTGGGCTGTGCAGAGAGATCTTTTGCAGCTTTCACCATTGCCAATCAGCCACACCTAGCAAAAAGATGAAGCCTCTAATTTATCATGGTTCTTCAAAGAGGTTTCTTTCCCTTCCCCGTTTCTGAAGTTTCACAGGGCTTTGAAAAAGAAAAGCCATACTTTGAGTTCCCACGTTCTCCACAGAATTTGAAAACTAGGCCTGAAACACTTCACCAGACACCCAATATCCCAGGACATTGGTTTGTGGAATGCATTGTAAGCCAGATGCACTATTTCTCAATATATTTTCTCACCTTTTGCTTCATTTCACACGATACTTCACTAGGCTTTAAGTCAGCATTTTTCCCCTTTCTTCTTTCGCATTTTGGGACATGCGGATAAAGTTAATTAAGAACACGTTCAACTACCAGCATTGATTTTATTAAGGTTTATGTAGACAATTTGCTACTACTGCTATTGTTATGAATTATTTTTCCTGCTTTACCTCTTACTGAAGTATTGTAATTACTTCAGTGTACAAATCAGCAACTAGATTAATATACCAGCCTAAGACTACAGCAACTATTACAAAATTAATAATGTGTGGACTTGGTTTAGTGTTATATTTCATCTGGCTACTATGGAATTTTGTTAGCTGTTAAATTTTTGCTACCAAGACCACAGTCTGATAAATGTCCCGTCCCCCATCCCTCCCAAGAAATGAGTTTACGTTCCAGTTAATGTAACAGGTTCTTAGCAGCACAAGAAAAGCTATCCAAAAAGATCATTCACTAAAACTAAAAATTTACTAATACCTGCAAAAGTCCATCCTTTTTAAGTTCAAAATATTAAGAAGAGTCCAGTAAGCAAAGTCTATTCAAACACACATTTTCCCGGAAAACTTCGCTTTTATTCCTTCCATTTCTCCAACTGCTGTATATAACAACTAATATCTGAGGTAGGACTAGAGCAAAAGCACTTTGATTGTACTTTAATACTCCCCAAAGGAATTTTGTCGGTCAAAACTCGTTATTCAGTTACCTCTTCTCTCCTTGCGAATCAGTAATAGAGTTGGCAGCATTCAAAGCACAGAAGGATTGGAAATTGGCTTTCTTGGCAAAACCAGGCTTCTGAATCAGCCCTCAACATCTCTTTTCAAGACAATGCTCTTTTGCTTCAAGTACTGTATTCTGCCACTTCCAGAGCAGTGCCTTCCTGCTCAACCCTTCTCCTGCCATAGCACGTATTCAACTCCTACATCTTCACTGGAAAAAGATTTCTCTTTATTCATGTTACAAAATAACTGATTTCCTTCTTCTGGATTTAGAACTACCTTTTGTGACAATTACTCAAATGTAGACTACATGCTAAGCCAAATTACTTCCATTTCTTCATTTTTATTTTAGAGTCTGATTCTCCATTTCTGGAACAAGCTGGCTGTGTAAACCTTACTGAACAAATGCGGAAAAGGCAGGCGAGCTGAGCTGAACCCTTCACTCATCACTAACTCACCCTAGGAAGCTGTTAATTAGCTGGATGAATTGTGTTGTTTGTCCAAGTAACTATAAATTACAAACTTTAGACATTAACGTCTACATTTCTAATTCATAATTCCTTCAGCCTTCAAAGACATTTGTCATTGATTTTGAAGTTTGTCAAACATCTGCATAAAAGCTCTTCCTTTGGCAGCTATCCCTGTATTACCAGCCTGTTGTTCAGCTGCAGCAAGCAGATGTTACTGTTTTGCACTCTAATCTTGACAAAAATCTGCTATTACTTCTTTTCTAGCTCTCAACAATTTTTTTCCTGCATTACTACATTAAATGACCTGTTTCTTCGGTCAGAAAGGGTGATTTTTAAAGTTTGCCCTCAATCAGCTGTTGGGAAATACTTTTCTCACTTACCTGAAGAGTCTTTCTCTCTTTCTTTTTTTCATTCATCCACTCTCTGTAGCTACCCCTAGGCTTTATTAATCATGTTTGGTTAGTGGAATTTCAGAGTCTTCAACTTTGAGGGTAAAAAAGGGAACCTATATCCTTGTTCCCTCATCCATTTTTCTTTCCAGTCTATAGAAGTTAAAAATAGGCCTTTAAAATTAACTGAAAGTATGGCAGAAAAAAAAAACAGCACTTCCAGAAGAAGTAATAGAATACATTAAAAGTAGATCTATGGAGACTCCAAAGAGGAAGCACGTGAAATGATATGCCTAGCCCACACATAAGCTTGCTGTCCATCCCCTTAAATTATCAAGTTTGTCTGCAGCATTTTATTGCCCTACTTATGGGGCATGGCCTATAGCATTCTGACTGCAAAACAAGATCCAAATCTACATAAACACAATTCCTTCATAAGAAAAGAGAAGCCATCAGAAATGCTGTTCTCTCTTGCTCTGTACAGACTCCTAGCAGTATAGGATGGTGTTTAGACAGAATAGTTCAAAACGCAGAGAAGACATGAGCCCAGTCAAATAGCAAGAATAACTCTACCCCACTTCCGCAAAAACCGTACTCTCACACAAAAATAAATAACTAAATAAATACTCACTAGCACTTTACGTTTTTACCAAACTGGGGACATTAATTAATTCTCCACAGCTGGCCCAACCCTGCTGGCCTGAAAGTCTGTGCCCCAAGAGCAGACAGCTGTGGGTACCGCTTTTTGTCACAAAGAAGTACTTAATCCCTCTCCTGCCAGCTTCCGAAGACAACTGATACACCTGCAACCTGAAAGGCAAAAGTCTAGTTAAAGCAGAGGTCCATCCTTGATTATATTACTCTGTAACTGCCTGAAACTAAGCTCATAGAAACTCATCCTTTATCCTGAGCAAAGGGAAAAATTTACCTTTAAGTCATATTTTTCATAAACAAACCCACCCTTAGGAGATGCTTCCTTCCTCCTTCTCCTTTTCAGTTCCTTTTTCTTTTCCCGACCCAGGTTAAGCCATATTTACTGGGACTTAAGCAGGCAACTGAAAGAAGTGTATTTCCAACATAGTGGATTCCCCGTTTCTTCCCCTTGTCTTCTCCTTCCCTCTCCAACCTGAGAAAGGTGGTGTGAAGCTGCAGAGGGAACTCAGCAGAGAACTGCAGGAGATGGCCCAGCACAGATCAGGTACACAAGCCTCACCAGGCTTGCCAGACCACGGTGAGAGCTCTGTGCACCTTTGCAAAACACAAGTCACTTCTGACCTGCATTTCTAAGCAAGTCTGTTCCTTAGCTTAAAGATACTACCCTCCTTTCCTTTGCAAGGTCACAGTATTTTAAGCAGCTGTGATTTAGGTCTAGCAGCTATAATAATTTCTTCTTGCTGAGAGTCCAGAGACGCACAGGCAGTTAATTTTGGGTGGCAAATTCAGACAGTGCAGATTTCAGATTCTATACATCTTGTCTGCAGTCTTCCTTTTTCTGGTTCAATAGTAGTTCACATGTGATTTGGGGCTTGTTACAATCTGTGTCTCATTGCATTTCGCCTATGGATCCAGCAAGCTCTGCTAACCCCAAGGATTTCTATTAATGAGACAGAGAATTCATCTGCCATCCCAGCCTCCTCAGTCCTTCAGCTTCTTAGCTGGGGAAATTTTTTTTTTCTATTCCTAACCATTCTGTTTGGCAGAAAGTGGGGGTTTTGAGAGAGTTTTTCAAGGGGTTTTAGGAAACAATAAGCATTTCCATCTAACGTTATGCTGAATTTTCTCTTTTCTCTCCCCCCACCCCCACAAAAGGGTCAGGATTTCCAAAGAACCAAAGAATCTAATAAGTAGTGATTATTTTTTGCTGAATTCTTGTGGCCTCAAAGAAAGACAAGACTTCAGATATAGTTTTAATTGCTATCCTTCTTCACAACTTGTAATACAGAAGAAACCAAGGACTTAAGTTTCTGTGTACTTGAAAGGAACTACTAAATTCCCCTTAGTGTCAATAGCAGAGGATCAAGATTTGAGGCCTTGCACTCAACGCTTATGAATTCAGCTGTCTGGTGGAATCCACGTCTAATACACACATAGGAGCTAAGCTCTCAGGGGTCTTTTCTGAGAAAGGAACAGCATTCCTGAACTAGAGACACACCTTACCTTGCAGCTGCATGTCAAACACCGGGGAATGTGCAGGGAATACCACAGCTTGCAGCTAGGGGCCTATACCCACACCTCTGCTGTAAAAAAAACGAGAGAGAATGCCA
Source organism: Phalacrocorax carbo (assembly GCF_963921805.1). NCBI lineage: Eukaryota > Metazoa > Chordata > Aves > Suliformes > Phalacrocoracidae > Phalacrocorax > Phalacrocorax carbo. Next base: position 61,770,870 of record NC_087518.1, on the reverse strand, counting down.
CCAAAGTGTGGTAACAGCCTGACCATCTGGTAGGCCCTCATGTTCAATCATAGGAATACTTAATTCAAAACAGGGTCTTCTGCCCTGGGTTTAGGAACAGGTTAAGTGGTCGTTTTTCCACGCAGTGGCACCAAAATACCGGTGTTGCTGCATGCACAAGCCCTCGAGTAACCGTATGATCTAGGCCTTGATGGTTCTGGGGCTAACAGTTTTGATGCACTGTATCAGTTGCCTGTTGCCCACCCTGACTTATAACCAGCCCAAACTTCCCACTTCTTTGAGCTGTGAGTGCCAGCTTGAGTGAGATGGAGCCATTTCTTTCCACTTTAGTCTCCTTGCCCAGACACAGGTTTTTCAGTGGTAAAGTCAATCTCTCTCATAATAAACCTACAGATTTACATGATTAATTACTCATTCTGACATACCTTTCATCAGTAGATAGTCATTTTTTCATTAACTAACACTGCTAAGAATTACGTACTGAATACACACCATTACCAAAGCGGAAAAGCCCCCCCCCTTCCTGTCATTTTGGAGGCACATCAGCTGGTTACAAAACATTGTTTTTTCCCATTCAACCTTGACTGGAGTTAGAACTTGTTAGTTGTCATGGCAATAAAAGCATCCAGGTGGTAGGAAAGAGAAATTAGCAGGTTCCATTTGAAACTACACTGTTAGGGTATGTTCCTAGGAAGATTTATACACCAGGCAAAGATTGATAGTACTTAGTTTTGGTATAGTTGAATGTTTTGAAAAACCAGTCAGCATGATAAATGTGAGTTTCTTATTATCTGATATCATTTTATCTAGCTGTCTCTTTGCCAGAATACACCAGTGATTGATTGATGAAATGTCTTTTTTAAAGTTATTCTGGTAAAATAAGTATGAAGGAAACTAAATATGGGGTTTTTCCCCCCCCAAAGGCACTGTAAAAAATATACCAACAGGAAAACAGTGATCTATGGCTACTTTTGCAGGAAGCTCTTTTGCATTGCTCTGTATTTGTGTATGATATACGTATGTATATTTTGCTTTTAAAAGCAAAACAGAACAATACTGTTACTTCTGAAAGTCCTTAAAGCTATTAATAAATCCAGGTTTAACCTTTAGAAGTTGGAATAGCTTGCATCACTAGGTATGCAACTGCCTTTACTGTCAGTGCATTTAATTTAAAAGACTTCACATGTGCTCAAACACCAGCAGCCATTTTCTGGCTTAGACCATACTGACGAAGTTCTACTGTAGAAATTTTACTGTTTAGGTTTCCATTTTCACTGACCTAAAACAATTAAAAGCCAGGCAGGGGCAGGGAGGCACGTCGTGTGAGAACAGGCAGACAAGAAACACTTTGCTCTTTCCAGTGTAGACTTCCCTGGCAGCTCTGATCCCGCTGCTCCTTGCAAAGCAAGCCACAGTAACGGAGATGTTCCAGGAAAAGTCCTTATGGCGAGATCAGCTACACCTAAACAATTCTTGACAGATAGTTCCCTAGTGTGCTCTTATCTGTCCCCACTGATGGAGATTATACAGCCTTCCTAGAAAACCCACTGCAGTGCTTAACAAGCCTTACAGTTGGGAAAGTAATGATTTTCTTAACATCTAACCTACTCTTTTCACGCTATTAATGACGCCCTTTTTCTCTTATACACAATAAATATGGAGATTAATGTATTCGCCTCCTCTTTGCAGTAATCTCTAACGTGAAAGCTGTTACTCCATCTCTTCTCAAGGTGCATCCACTGAAAAAAATAGTAGATTTATCCCAGGTCATGTGTTTATCCCACCCCTCAGCACACCCTGGGTAACTCCCGTTCTTCACCCGCCAGAGCTGTGAAGGAAAGTACACGAAACCTGTTTAAGCCAGAATCAGGACATTTTGCAAGTGGTGCAGGATAAGGGCAATCTCATGGCTTCCACGCATCAGCTGATGGGAAATAGCTGCGGTGGTTTCAGTAGAGCAGCTACAAATTAACTCGTCTAAACAAAACAACCTAAGGTTTGTAATAATGTCTCAAAGATCTTGTTTTCTAACCTAGTCATTCATGTTTCCCTTCCCCCAAATAAACATTTCCTATGTTGCAGTCTGGTACCCATACCTGAAGATAATACTGAAACTTTGTAAGATTATATTAAGAGTATAAACTCTACGACACCCATTACAGTTTGCTACTTTCCTTTTTCCTCTTTACATCAGATTGACAGATTCAGCGCAACTACTGCCGAGCCAGACATACCCCATCTTCTACTTTGCAGTTGATTATTCCTACCATTAAAAGCATGATACTTTGCACTTGTCTTCACAGAATTGCCTTCAGTTTTTTTCCTACTTGGCCAGATCATTTTCAGTTCTACTTGTCTTCTAATTTGCTTGCAGCCCCTCCCAGTCTGGAGTCAAGCAGTGAGCGCTCTATAGAGTGCTCAGCAATTACACTTCCCACGCAGCGCTCAATTCTGCACATTTGGCACAACGAGGTTTGCAGACTCATCTTGCTGCTATTAGATATGGTCCTAATTATATTATGGAGCAGGTAGAATGAAAAGCCAAAGAATTTAATAATCCTGAAAATAACACTGCCTTCTAATTCCAAAGGGAGGTAGCATGGTCACACTTGAAAATAGGCTGCTCATATGGAAATGCAGTGTCCATTTTTGCTGTGAAAGAGGGCATTTAAACCTCTGACCTTCACGAGCAAGACTAGCAACGGCACACTGTGATTTTTGTCTCTCTGTTTTAAAGTACTTGCTCATATTTCCAGTGTCATTGCAATACTTAGTCAACAAAATTATTACACAGTGTCTTTGTCAGTCTTCAAGCTATGAGATTAGTTAGTTTCTGCCGAAAGAGAGGTCTCACCTAAATGTAAGAGAGAGGAAAAATATGTTTCAAGACACAAGTGAATAAAAGACTAACTGGTGGTAGTATGACTAGAAGCAGTGTGCATCATAGTATTTGCGTTCATTGATACAATGTCAGGAAAATTTTCCAAAATATATTGAAGAAGATGTTTCAGAAACTGACAGGGACATTTAGTGCAAGAAGAACCGAGAACAGAAGCAGTAGCTTTTATATCATTTCTTCCTCCATAGCCTCTTACGAAGGCAGAAAGAGGCAGGGTCCCCACCGCTGGTGAATGAACCTGTACCACCTCTCAAATGTTACTGCTCCTTCAGGCAGTATTACCTTCCACTAGTATTTTTGACAATATTTTAATGTCATTTTAATGAGTAGCCTGGTATTAGCTTAGAAATTATTACTGTTGTACTGGCATTATTGGAGATTTTGCATTTCTGATCGAATAATTTTGTATCGAACCTTTGGAATAGCGTGTAGGGGCAAGGGGGACCACCCCCAAAGCGCACCATCCACGTGAGACGGGTACCACACCCGTTACAAAAACTGCAATGTTTTCTGGGACGTGGGAAAAAAGAGGAAAAGCCACAGGAAAGATTAACAAGACAAGCGTTGGAAGTGACAAAAACGTTCATCACTACTAAGTCATCCTTCTCATTCATTCATGTTTTACAGAAAAAATCATGACTATTGCTGAATATTTCTGTGTATTTTGAAGCCAGCGGTTTTGAAACAGCAGGGAAAAATAATGAGAGGTGACTCCTCGGTTCCCTCTCTGTGATGGCTCAAGGGCAAAACAGAAGTTCTATATTAAGGCTGAAATAAAGGCATAGAAACTGACATTAAAGCGCAGATACGGGAATATCCTCACGAATTTTACTACACTTCACTCAAATTGTGTCTGCCTTTCCCTCCGAGGGTAGAATTCAGACACTGTAGGACTCTACAGCCACAGGAAACTCAAGAAAATTTCCCCATTTCATTTGGCTGGTATCCTATTATTTTACCTCAGAGAGAGACAGGCTGAAACTCTGGGACCGTCTTCAAATTGAAACCATTTTAAAGAAATGCATAGTTTTACAATTCAGGAAATGAAATTCTCTTCCCCTTCAGTTTATAATGAGTCATAGTTCTCAGGAATATTTAAAACAACCAAACAACAAAACAACCAGGACATCTTTGTGATGTTTCCAATGACAGCAATGTTCTAAACTTACGGTCACGTATGAATTATAAATCATAAGCATTGTGCGGGTCCTAGTTAACCATTACCACTTTGCATAGTTTTATCCATGACTGGAAGGACAGAACCAACCTTATCCTTTTCTTTACTTATCATATGCATTTTCACTTCCTGTCTTCATCACTCCTCCTGTGGCTCCTGCTTATCACCACTCACTGGATAATTTTAGCTGCTTTGCTTAACTATAAGCAGTAACGAATATACCTCCTAGGTATACCTGCTTAGTGTTATGGAGAACACTTAACACACTATATTGTGTTTCAATGTTTATTTTACTTCTCTTGTGATTAACACGGAAAATATATTGCTTTTTAACAACAACATGGTGGTCCCGGAATGCAGAGGAATACGGAACCAGGTCCTGAAACTCCAGTTCGTCTCTACTTTCATTTATATTGCCTGAAGTTCATTTTTTCATTTCACTTCCCCCCCCAATGGTAAGTTCTCAATACAGACAAGCTGATTTCTCTCTCACTGCAGGAACATGTTAATGACTACTTATACTTCATTTGGCTTAAGAGCTAATAACTAACACTCACTCTAAGCATTTTAGTCAGCTTATGCTGTCTACTGCAATGCCTTTTTCCTAAGGGCTCGTTAGATTTTGGAGAACAATGATTAATTGCTGAATATATTTTTTCCAACACTGAAAAATACATCAGTTTGTGTATTCATGTTAAGCAGGTAATCCATGACTATGTCACTGGAAGCATCCACTATCCTCATTTACTATTTCAGGGATCTAATCTACACACATTTCCTTGCCCGTGGCTGACCCGTTACTAGTAAGATCAGCAAGGCTACGTGATTTGTTGTTGGCCTATTCTAGAACGGCCTCGTTTAGAGATGAATCTACAGCAATGACTGAAAAATTAATTAGAATGATTGTGCAACTTATCTAACATTCTTCAAGACAGTCAGGACAAAATATTCAGAAGACATTTCTTATTTTTCAGAATTAATGCAGCTAGCACACGATCACTAATGACATCCTCTTGACTAGACACTGTGATGTTCTCAGACGGTCGTCATGCATTCAACGAACACATTTGGTACACAACATAAGTGAAGTTTGCCAAGTGCTTAAAGTCATGCCCACGTGTCAGAATACGCATCTCATTGATTGGAATTACTTGCACAAGTGGCCAAGCAACTACAGGCATTATATACATATGCACGTGTATGCACACATATACATCATTTCTTTCTGCAGTACTGTCATCATGCTGTCACATACCAGTCTCTAGGATCACATCTGCTCATAGTTACAGGATATGAATTTACATCTTTGTCTTATTTTAGCCTATAATGATCATATTTCATTTTGCAAATGCAAACTTGTCTTCAATTCCTCTTTTTTTAGTTGTCCTTTTCCAGCTGAACTTAATGCAAATAGAAAACATGTAATAATTTAACAAATTCATTTGCTTTAGTAATATTTTGAAGTTTTTTACTGAGCTGTCCTCCAGCATGGAGCTGATCAGATACTGAATACTTCTATGATATGCTATTGTGGCCTTAGTGGCCTAAGGCTACAGAAAGGACAAAGCCTACGGGGAGAGGCGCACATTTGACCATAGCAACTAACACAGCTGGAAATCACACGAGTTTTCAGACCCACCGCTGGAAGACATGAAGGATGCTGATGTGCTGAAAGTTTATTATTCAAAACAAACCCTTCAGTGCTTTGCCTATCAAGTGGTGCTGTGAGTCTTTACAAACCTTGCCTAAAAGTTCTTTATGGCACAAGACAGAACCACCTTTTTCATTGTCTGTACCCACTGGAATATCTGCAGGGGGGTTAGCCATGTCAGAGAGCAAAGCAGAGGGCTTTTAAGGTGGAAGGTACAGTAAGACTTGGATAACAGGTGAATTGGAGAACTCTGATTTCAGTTACCTGTATAATAGAACTTCCATTATTGTGCTTCTCCTCCTCCTCCGAGATATCTACCAGTATAATACATATATTAATATAATTTCGCCTTATGAGGAAACAGTGGATGGTCTCTCAAAAACCAGTAGGCTTGTCACTCTTGTACTTATTGAAAAGAATTGCCATTCTTTGCCTTGCTTTATTCTTCCCTTATTAACAAAGAAATTACCTCTGCGTTTCTGTTGCCGATGGTCCCCATATTTTCTTACCCCATTTTGTCTTTAAGACACGTTGGCTTAAAGAACAAAAATCTTAGGAGACTATTGTTCACATCAACCCTGTACGTGCTGACATGAGAACTGTGTAAAATTAGGAGATAAATACACTTTGGTTTTGTGCTTTTGACATGGCACTTGCAGTTTTTATGGACTCTAGTAGGAAATAATTCAGTTTGACTGGTATGAACACGTTTCTTTACTTATTGCAACCAGACAAGGACAGTGTGTAAGAGAAGATTTTCACTAGCAGAAATGTCAGCCCAAGGCCTAATTGCTATTAAACGTCAAAAGAAGATGGATGTCCAAACACCATTTTGTGCTACTGAAAATATCTCCATTTTTTAATGCCTGTATTTTAAGTGGAAAATCTCTTTCTGCCTAGACCTGTGTGCCTGGATGCATGTCAGCATAATTATAGGTAGTAAAATCAGGGTCTTAATATGTTAAAACTAGACACAGAAAGTGATTCATGAGTAACGAGTTAAGTCTGGCCACTGGGTGTCAATGTTGATGCATATTATATAAAGATAGAAGAATTTTATAGGCAACAGAAAACGTGTGTTTCTAAGTAGATAGTATAAATGGGTTATCTAGGTTGACTGGGAATTGCTTGTGTCTCCCCCCTACGGAATTGTTCCCTTATAGTAATTGCCTAATAAATACGTACATATATAGCTATTTTTCCTGTACTCATTCAATATGTTTGTGACATGATTCCCTTCTGGAAGCTGTTTCTTACCCAATTTCATTGTGTTTAACCTGTGTCAGAAACTGCACTGAATTCACAGAAGTAGTCTGATTACAAGGACAACAGTGCTTTTTTTAAAAAGCAAAATTTAGCAATTGTTTATAAGAAGTATTTGAAGACTTTGAAATATATATATATTTTATTGATATTCAGCTACAGATTTCACTGAGTTCTTCAGCATTCACGTTCCTGGTTTCCTAGAGCTATCTAGGCCTACTGATTTCTAGGACAACAAGGACTCTTTGCTTACTTGTGGTGCACATCGTGATGCTGGATTTAACATATCTGTGCACACATACTTCTAAGGTCATCAAAGTGTTAGTTTTACTTTGAAATTGCTTAAGTACAAATGGTAACTATATTGCTACAGTCATCAGAAATAAGTTTACAAGAACTAAATCAATACATTTCTAAATAATTCCTCAAGTCTTTAACACTGAAATGACAAGAGATGTTCACTGCTTTCTTTAGATACTGAACCACTACCTCTACAAGAAATTTTAAAAATCTTGAGTATCAAAATTCACAAATAGGATTTTTTTTTTTAATTCTCCCACCACTTCCGTGAAACATAACAACCTACATCCACACCCCAAATTCACAGCAAATTAGATTCTTGCTGTTAAACAGCATTTATGATTAGAAGGATTTGCTGAT